>NC_045434.1:121842332-121938029 GCF_002776525.5 Piliocolobus tephrosceles | reverse complement strand
AAATCTCATTGCTTCCCCAATCTCACACACACACACACACACACACAGACACCCTCTCTCAAAAAAAAAAAAAAAAATGAAAAATTTCAAATCTCATTGTTTCCCCAATGCCACACACACACACACACCCGGCTTGCTTTGTGTTGGAAGGTGGCTTCCGATGCCAGCAGAGGGTGCTGGTCTCCCGCAGGTGGCTTGAGCACGCCCTCCCCGGGCTGACAGCCACTGCTCACCAGGAGAGTCCAGTCCCTTCCTGGGCTCTACTCACAATAAGTACACCATAACCCCCCAGTTTTGGAAGAACGGTCTTTGCAAATTAAGTAACCATGTTATGTGAATCCCTAGCTTGCAATCACTGGTGCTAGACTGGCTGTCTGCCTCCTGCCCTTTTGCTTCCCTTTTCAAGAAATAAGTCACCATGAATTTTCTTAATGATACTTCTTAATGATACTTATTCGCCTGTTTTAGCCATTTTTCTTCTCTTTCTATCTGAGTCACAGAGTGGTCTTGACGGAGACTGCGTGCTATTGCAGAAAAGACAGAGGCCTTGAAATTAAATAGAGCCAGGTTTAAATACTGGCTTCACCACTCCACCAGGTAACTGTGGGCAAATGTCTAAAGTCTCTGTGCCTCAGTTTCCTTGTTTGTAAAATAAAGGTGATAGCAGTATGTGCTTCGTAGAAACATGAGGATCAAATGAGATAAATCATGTAACCTTAATACATAGTTTCATCTATATCCAGGATTAATAAGTGTGAAAAAAAGAATGAAGAATTAAATGCCCAGTGGAATGCTGTTTCCACCGAGTAGTATCAAGAGAAAGACGTGCACTGTGAAGTCAGAGTGGGTACCAGTCAGGCTGTGGTGCCATAGCAAGCTCTTCACATCTCTAATCCTCAATCTTTCTCATCTGCAAAATGGGCACACTAATATGCCATAGAAAGTTGACAGTTTTAAGTGTGATAATGTGTATAATGGCATCCAGTATAACTCTTGGCACATAGTAAACCCATGATAAATGCTAGTTCTATTTCCTTTAGCAGATAAATGAAGGTTTTGACATTTATGAGCTACCATGTAAAAATCCTTTTGGGACAGGCACAGTGGCTCACGCCTGTAATCCCAGCACTCTGAGAGGCCAAGGTGGGCAGATCATTTGAGGTCAGGAGTTCAAGACCAGCCTGGCCAACATGGTGAAGCCCCGTCTCTAATAAAAATACAAAATGAATAAATAAATTAGCTGGGTGTGGCAGCAGGTGTCTGCAATCCTAGCTATTCAGGAGGCTGAGGTGGGAGAACTGCTTGAACCTAGGGGGTGCAAGTTGCAGTGAGCCAAGAATGCGCCACTGCACTTCAGCCTAGGCAACAGAGCAAGACTCCATCTCAAAAAAATGAAAAAAGCCTTTTGGTGTGGTGGCAGGGGTTGTATTTGACAATAATTCTATATGAGAAGGGCCATGATTAATCTGTAAGTGTTTAGAATGATTTGGGTCAAGTTCATAGAGACCTTCCATTTACCCGTAGGTCACTTTTGTTTATTCAGTGATGCAACCATTATTTCCCATGGTCAAAAAAGATATTGACCCCATATTATGTACTATAATAGATATGTTCTAGGTAGCAGAGATATAGCTATGAACAAGACAGTCAACATCTCTGCTGTCATGGAGCTTACAACTAATGTGGAAGTCAGAAAACAAAAAAAGGTAGTATGACATGCAGTGCTAGGGAGAAGATTAGAGGTTAAGGGAAGAAGAGGGGTGGAGGGGCTGGATGATAGGAGATAGAGTTGTCAGGGAAGACTTGGAGGAGGAGATAACAGAACATGGCCTGAATAAAGTGAAGATAGAAGCCATGTGATGAGCTGGGGGAAGAGCATTCCAGGAGAGGGAACAGCAAGTGCAAAGGCACAGAGATGAGAAGAAACTGTTCACAGAATGTGAAATTAGTATATGAGACTCAAACAGTAAGTTAGGGAGAGAGTAGGAATAGATTAAGTCTGAGAAGTAAAGTGCCAGATCATCTAGGGTCTTGTGGACCATGGTAAAGATTTTGTCTCTAAGCTCCCCACCACTCTAAAGATGGGCCATACTGGCCAGGTGTGGTGGCTCATGCCTATAATCCCAGCACCCTGGGAGGCTGAAGCAGGCGGATCACTTGAGGTCAGGAGTTCGGGACCTGCCTGGCCAACATGGTGAAGGTCCGTCTCTACTAAACATACAAAAATTAGCTGGGTGTGGTGGTGCACACCTGTAGTCCCAGCTACTTGGGAGGCTGAGGCAGGAGAGTCTCTTGAACCTGGGAGGCGAAGGTTGCAGTGAACCAAGATCATGCCACTGCATTCCAGCCTGAGTGACAGAGGGAGACTCTGTCTCAAAAACAAGAAACAAACAAAAGTCAAATGGATTAGAGAAATGAGAGGGGTAGATAATTCACTCACACAATAAGTAGTTATGGAAGGCCTACTAGAAGGTTACAGTTTTAGAACTTACAACTTATTAAGCACTTACATGCAGACATTTTGCTAAGTGTTGTACCTTTGCAGTGATCTCATTTCTCACAACAATCCATTAAGGCTGGTACCGTTATTCTCTCCATTGTACACACGAGGAGACAGGCTCAGAGAGATCTAGTAACTTACCCAAGGACAAACAGCTGGTAAATAGCACAAATGTCTATAAGGTTACAAAGCTCAGGATCTCTACCATGCTCCCCCACATGCCAGACACAATTGCATTTGTGTAATCATGACATTCCACTGCAGGAACTCCTCCTATTTGATCCCAGCCTGAAAACAGGGCACCTAAACCTAGTTGCCCACTGGGAGCAGTTGAGGTTGAGGAAGAGGGATCTGGAACTCTGCACTTCTGTGCAGTCTTGGTGGAGCTGTCCATCAAGGTGCCTGCCCTCCTTATCTAAAGTGTGGACCTGTTACCTGAGCTTAGCCAATCGAACCCTTTCTTCAGGGACGTTGACTCATCAAAGCAAGCTCTGGTCAAGAAAGGGAAGAAAAACATGGAATTGATTCACTTGCCTGCCTAAACTCTCAAAGCATCTCCGCTTTCTGTCCTTTTCTAAGCCTGATTCTCCAGCTTCCTGTTACCTCTGTGAGTTAGACACTAGCCTGCCAATAAAATCCTTTTCAGGTAAAGTTAGCCAGAATTGATTCCTTAGACTTGCAATCAAAGAACCTGCACTGGCAATATCAGCAAAAAAAAATTACACAGTCTTGTCAAGTTAAAGTGAGTGATTCATTCCTTGGATAAATGTGTATTAAGCAGGGTCAGGACTAGAGTGAAGCAAAATGAGGCACCCAGGGTACAAAATTTAAGGCTTTCATCCTCAGTGTTGTGTGAGTGCAGGTTTGGCTCTAACAGCCCTCCCTGCTATCAAAGTTAGTAATAAAAGGAACAGAGAAAATAATTTCTCTTTCCCGTAAGAGTATGAAATGAGTGTCCCAAGTCAGCAGGTAGCATTGGAAACCTTCTGTGCTGTGGCTCTGTCCCCTAGCACATCATCATTATCATCACAAGGTCAAGGATGGGGCCAGCCAGCAAGGAGAAAGAGTAACCCCTGCCAGAGCTTTAGCAATGTTAGCTATGGCTAAGCCTCAGCCTCCCCAAGCCTCACTTTATTCACCTGTAAAATAGGACTAACAAAAATCATCTTTAATTCCAAGATGTTTTGAGGATCAAATGAAACAACATACGTAAAACTGCTTTGCAGACTGTGCAGTGCCCTATAAGCGGTAGTCACCACATAGTCTCTTTACTGAGTATCAGTTTATCTGCAAAGGGACAACTGAATACACACCTCCCAGGATGGTTGTAAGAATCTGCTAGACGAACGATTAAAGTATAAACTTTGGAATCCAACAGGCATAGGTTGGCGTCTTGCTCTGCCCCGCACCAGCTGTAAGATGTCGGACCCTCTCTGAGCCTCAGTTTCCGCGTCTGCAGCAAAGGGATCAGGGTGCTCCCTCCACCACAGGGCTGCTGTGAGCATGAAGAGAAACAGCAGGAGTGAGTCCTTGGCGCGGTGCCCGGCCTTGTTCCGAACCGCAGGTGCAGTGACGAATGCCACCTCCCACGGATCCCTTTCAAAAGCACAGCTGAGCTGCACCCTTCTGCTTCTGCTCAGCGCCCACGGTCAGCCCAACCCGGTGGTGAGCAGCGCGGCTGCTCACAGCCTCTGACACGACTGTCACTCCCACTCAGTTCCCCAAACCACAGCTATCCCCACTGTTGAGTGGGCGGTAAGTGCCCGCAGGGCACAGGGCGGAGGCCACCAGAGGACCGCTTACAGCTCACAACCTATGATTTGAAGCAGGGAACCAAAGCCTTTTCCTTCACTCTAAGACTGCATACTAAAAAGAAAAAAAAAAAAGTTTGGGGGAAAAAGAAAACTGCCTCTTGCGTTTGCTAAGATATCACGTTCCTCCAGACCCCGTACCGGCGGAGAAAACGCTCCTGTTTCTTCAAGACGCCTCTACTAGCTGGGCGGAAGGGCCGGAGTTTTTCGCCTCTACCGGCAGCTGCGCCCACCCCTTCTTGAGTGACAGACAAGCTACCCAATTGAAGAAAGTGAGCTCAGCGTGACGGCGAGACGGAGCAATAGGAGCCCGGCCTGGCCTGTGCGGGGCGGGGTCCCAAGAAGGCAGGGCGGGTGGAGGCAGGAATTGCCGCTGAGGAAAGACCCGGGAGCGGGAGCTGGGCCTAGGTCGGCACCCTGATGAGTGAGGGGCGCGCTGGGGGCTGGGGACAGCAGACGGTGGAGAAGGACCCAGCCCGAGAGACGCAGGGAAGAGAGGTCGGGCCGAGCCCTGCAACCTGCGTCTGCCCGGGAAACTGAGGAGCTGAGAGGGTGGGCCTGGGCTGGACCGCGCCGGTTCGTCAGGCCCCCGTAGGGTGGCAGCCCAGCCAGGGCCTCGGGAAGGGAGGAGAGACCGGGTCCTGGACCCGGAAGGGGCGTCGCGTGGCGGCAGAGGGCGGGCCAGGCAGTCAGGCGGGGCGGCTGGGCCGGGCAGCGGTCGGAGGGAGAAGGAGGGAGCCGTTGGATGGGAAGATCGGGGGCGGGGAGGGCACGGAGAGGGCCGGGAAGGAGCCGGAGAGCGCTCGTGGCGGGCCCGCACCAGTCCAAAGCCCGGGATCACGCTCGACCTGGACCCCACTGCCCGAGTCCACCAGTCCGCCCCGTGAATCCTGTATGCTCAGTAGCACCCCTTCCCGCGCTCCCCCCGGTGCATGTACTTTCCATCCCCTGCGCTCATCCTTCAGGCCCCTCTGGCTTCCTGCCTAGACAGTTGCAGTGCCCTAAGCGGTCTGCCAGCAGGCACGGGGGTCGTTCTCCTGTCGGCCTTGCACCGTGCAGACAGAAATCCTTTCTTTTTCTTTTCTTTTTTTGGAAACCTTTTTGGGAGAGCGTCTCGCTCTGCCGCCCAGGCTGGAGTGCAGTGGCGCGATTTCGTCTTACTGCAACCTCCGCCTCCCAGGTTCCAGCGATTCTCCTGCCTCAGCCTCCCAAGTAGCTGGGATTACAGGCGCCCGCCACCACGCCCAGCTAATTTTTGTATTTTTAGTAGAGACGGGGTTTCACCGTTAGGCTGGTCTTGAACTCCTGACCTCAGGTGATCTGCCCCTCTGGGCCTCCCAAAGTGCTGGGAGTACAGGCATGAGCCACCACGCCCGGCCGAGAAACCTTTTCAAAATGCAGAGCAGATCTAGATACTTAGCTCATGAAACTGGTCTGCTTCTCACCCCTTTGTAGGATCAGACCCAGAACCTAACCCAGGCCCTGCAGATCTGGTCCCGCCGACCTCTCCCAAGTCTGTCTACTCATCCCGCTTTCTCAGTGCCCTCCACACACTGGCCTCTTTCTGTTCCTTTTACATCCCAAGCGCCTGCCTTCCTTGGGGCCTTGTATTTAGTATTTTTTTCCCTAGTCTGCTCTTCCTCCCCTGGCTTAGTCTTGTAAACTCTTCTTCATCCTTCAAAGCTCCACTTAAGCATCACTTCTGCAGGGGAGGCATGCTTGTCCCTGACTCTTGGACCAATACCCTACTTTTATCACCCTGTGTACTTGTCCTTCACAACACTTGGACAACTGCAGTTTTACATTTATTTACGAAAGTATTGATATTTCTCTGTCCATCCCACCAGATTGTAAGGTCCACGAAGAAGATAGTGTCTGGTTTTGCTTCGTGTTGTGTCTCTAGCATCTCACACAGGGCCAGGCACTATAAATATTTACCAAATAAACAAATGCAGGGTTTCAGTTTGGCAAGAGGAAGGGGATGTGAATCGTGGTCACTGATGTCCTACCTATAGGGTAAGGAAACTGACATTTGGAATGCTTTTTGGGAGGCCGAGGCGGGCAGATCACGAGGTTAGGAGATCGACTCCATCCTGGCTAACACAGTGACACCCCGTCTCTACTAAAAATACAAAAAAATTAGCCGGGCATGGTGGCGGGCGCCTGTAGTTCCAGCTTCTAGGGAGGCTGAGGCAGGAGAATGGCGTGAACCCAGGAGGCTGCGTAGCTTACAGTGAGGTGAGATCGTGCCACTGCACTCCAGCCTGGGAGACAGAGTGAGACTCTGGCTCAAAAAAAAAAAAAAAAAAGAAATGTAATGTGAGTTATAAATATGATTTTAAATTTTCTGGTAGCCATATTAAAAAATGAAAGAAACAGTTGACATTAATTTTAGTAATTTAACACAATTTATTCCAAAATTATGTTATTATAACATGATCAATATAAAAACATTATTAATGGAATATTTTACATTCTCATTTTTTGTACTAAGTTTTTGAAACCTGGTTTGTATTTTACACTGAGGGCAGCCTGTGCCACTTTTCAAGTGCCTAGTAGCCACATATGGCCAGGGATTGCAGTGTTGGGCTGTATAGTGTCACATACTTTATATACCCTCTAGAGTCTTTTGAGATAACTATTGTTCTCTGCACTTTACTGATATAAATAATGAAACTTCTAAAAGAGGTTTCCTGCCAGGGATGATTCTAGAGTTTGTAACTGGAGGAGGTGGGATTAGGACTTCTATCTGTTAATCTTCAGTCTGATCTCTCTATATACTTCATGCTGACTCTAGGAGGTACAAAAGAAGTTTGAAGGTACAGGAAGTTGGGACCAAACTTCTTAGAAAACTTCAATATACAGCATATTCTAGCTTGTTCTGTGCTGAGATGATGTGTCCAGATGTAGCAGTACCACGTTCCCAGGTGGCTCAGCAACAAGCATATTTGATGCGGTTGAAGAAAACTCTGCAAGGCAAGTCCTTCTTTGACCCAGTCACCATACCTCATCCCAGCCTGGACTAAGTCTGGTCCTAGGACCTCAGTAGAAAAATGTACATACTATGTAGCATCTCAGAGGTGCTGGGAATACTAGGCTTGTGTTTGCAACCTGGCTTTTCTCTCTTTTTTTTTTTTTTTTTTTGAGACAGAGTTTAACTCTTGTCGCCCAGGCTGGAGTGCAGTGGCGCCATCTCGGCTCACTGCAACCTCCACCTACTGGGTCCAAGCAGTTCTTGTGCCTCAGCTTCCGGAGTAGCTGGGATTAGAGGCGCATGCCACTGTGCCCATTTAATTTTTGTATTTTTAGTAGAGACGGGGTTTTACCGTGTTGGCCAGGCTGGTATTGAACTCCTGACCTCAAGTGACCTGCCCTTCTCGGCCTCCCAGAGTGCTGGGATTACAGGCGTGAGCCACTGTGCCTGGCCTACAACCCCAGTTCAGCAGTTGCTCACTGAGTATCTACCATGTGACCAGCACTGTTCTAGGCCATTTTTGGTGATGGGGCGGTGTATGCCATAGACTTCATCTTCAGGATGCTTCAGATATATTTGCAGAGACAACACTGGATCACATAAAATGACTAGATGGTATGCAGGGCATCATGTGGTGTAATGAAGAGCCAGAATCAGTGTGGGCCAGAGGCTACAAAGTGGGTGTGTCAGCCAAGCTGCATGACATGTTTTTTAAAATGTTGGATTTAAACTACTCTAGGCAAGGTGGTGCTTTGCAGTGTTACAGACCCTACGTGCAGGCTGCTTGGTTTGTTTACTTACCTGCTTGGTTGCCTAAGACATTTGAATTTATAACCCTATTAGGCATGCTATGCTGGTTTAATGTGAGTCACTAGAAAAGATTTGTTGAGCACCTACTATGTGCCAAGCATTGTACTGGCTGCTGCTTTGGAACTGATCATAACATCTTCCAAAGTTCTTCCACTAGGAAATAGTAATAATGATAATAGTTGAACACCAACAAATACTTTGCCTTTTATATTGACTTTCCTCCCAGACTACCTTCAGATATGCTCTCTCATTGTGTCAACAATATACAATATACCTGCCTAGCAGGTAGGGTTTTCTGTGTTGGGGAAATGTGATTTCAGGGCTTTGCAATTTCTTCAAGTTCACACAGTTAGAATTCTGCTATTATGCCTAGTGCTTTATTATCCCACCTAATGTTCATAACAGCTTTACAGGGTAGGATTGATGCTAATGCCCATTTTTTTTTTTTTTTTTTGAGACAGAGTCTCGCTCTGTTGCCCAGGCTGGAGTGCAGTGGCCAGATCTCAGCTCACTGCAAGCTCCGCTTCCCGGGTTTACGCCATTCTGCTGCCTCAGCCTCCAGAGTAGCTGGGACTACAGGCGCCTGCCACCTCGCCCGGCTAGGGTTTTTTTTTTTTTTTTTTTTGTATTTTTTAGTAGAGACGGGGTTTCACCGTGTTAGCCAGGATGGTCTTGATCTCCTGACCTTGTGATCCACTCGTCTCGGCCTCCCAAAGTGCTGGGATTACAGGCTTGAGCCACCGCGCCCAGCCGCTAATGCCCATTTTACAGGTAAGGAAATTGTTACTGCTAGGATCCAAGTTCAGGCCTTTCCCACTCCAGAACACAGCTCCTAACTGTTAAGCTACACTGCCTCACGAGAAGGCTAAAGTGGGAAGAGAGCCCAAAAACATCTAGTCCAGCCCCCCATGTAGATCAGGACCTGAGGTCCAGAAAGGCTTGTGCTTGTGGCAAAGCTGTGCTGCAGGAGAAGGACTAAACCAGAAGTGGGGGCCTAGGCCTTCTTTTGTCCGTAACTGGTGGCATGGTCTTGCCAGCTTCTCTGGACTTAAGTTCCCTTATTTATATAAAGAAAGGGCTTGGCCTGATTTTATGCTGAGAACAGTTTTGTGCTGTTATGGGCGGTACTGAAGGAGTTCACAGTCCGAGATTTTAGTCGTAACCCAGGATTCCTCCCAGCACACCACACTCCCTCCCTACCCAAGCGCCATCTCCTTGTGCAGCCAGCGTTTTAAAGTTTAATTCTGAAGTTCATTTGTATTTTCCATTGTCAGTTTCTGTTTTCCGCCCATTTCCAAAAACAGGCAAGTGGTTTGTAAACACTTTTTGTAAATTCATCTCCTCAGTCATTGTAGTTAGGGATTTGGAAAGCTCTGGGCAATTAATAATCCTCAGTCAGTAGTGTCTTTACTCTCTTTTAAAGGCATTTAGGTCTGGAGGCATCCTGGAGGGAATTTTGCTGTGGAATTCTATGGACACAGCTGTGTGCCAGGCAGTGTGCTGCAAACTGGGGAAAGAGTAGATGGGGGAATAGACTCAGGCTTCATGAGTCCTTGCCCTCAGGTTGTCAACGCTCCTGGAGCTGTGGTTCAGCCCTCGCCACCATTAAAGTCATCTGGGAGTTTATAAATGATTTGGGGTATGCATTGATGGTGCACAGCCAGAGTTGAGAACCACTGTTTCTCGGACTTTATCTGATCTAGAGCCTACGTCCCAGACTTGAACATGCACTTGAACCACCGCAGGATCTTGTTTGAAGGCAGATTCCGATTCGGTGGGTCTGGGCTCCCAGGAATACTGCTGCTGAGAATTGTAAATCAGTAGGATCATGAAGGTGTGTATAAAATACTGGGATCACAGAGGAGGATGCAATTAATTTTTACCTGAGGTGAGAGGATTAGGAAAGCCACATAGAAGAGTGATTATCTTAGCTGGGCCTTGAAGGTTGAGTAGAAGTTTGCCAGCTGGACAAGGAGAAGGAAATAATAGCACAAGCAAACGTACAGACTCAGAAGAGCATGGTTTTTCAGGGAACAGGTGGTCTGGCAAGAATGTGGCATCTGCAAAAGCAAGTCTGAGAGCCAGCTCCACTGCAGAGCCACGGTGGAACTGGAGTAAGTTCAATGCTCTGCTAAGGAGCCCTCTTAAGCACTACTCTTTAAGTATAGGAACACTACAGAAGGTGTCGATGTAGGATAAGAGAAGACCCAGGCAGTTCTTACAGCAGGAATCAAGATGAAGAAACCCAAACAGTTCCCCTGCCCCCACACCCTTTCTCACCACACTTTTGCCTCTATGTAAGTTTGTGGCTTTTAACCATGTTTGAATGAGTCCTGTGTCTAACACACTTCAATGAAAAGGGGAAGCCTCAGCTGCTGTTGGTATGGTGGTCCTTCCCAGGGTTTCCAGCAGGAAACAAAAGAAGCTTCATCTCTGCCAGTCAGATCCTCCCTTTTCTGTACCTCAGAGTCTCATCATTCAGTGGACTGAACTAAGGAAAGTTGAGTCACTTCTCAGATGAGAAGATTTCAGAGGGGGAAGCCTCTATACAGATTGTGTTCTCGGTTAGAAAGAGGGTGTGACCCCAACTTGCCTTCCTGATGAGGTTGCATTCTGTTGCAGGAAACATAAACCAAACTTACCCATGCCTCCTTCACCAAATCAAAAGCGAAATGACTGAACAAAAAGCACACATCCATTCTTATCCTTAAAGGAATAGGGGAAGGGCGGGGGGAGCTGGAAACCTGGCATTCTTCATCCCAAATTCCTTACTAATAGGAGGAGATCATCTTTCACTTCCTTCCTTAAGATGGGTTTTCCAGCCCTGCTGTCAGAATCCAGCTGGGTGAAGCAGCAGTCACTGCATGGGTGATTTATAAAGCTCCATGGGGCCTTCTGTAAGAATGCTGATTTTATAAGCACACCTAGAAGCTACTTAGAGACTGCTCCATTGGAGACATTAATGTTCCTATTTTTCTCTACTTTTCACAGGTCTGTATTTGAGAAACTGGCCTTTCATTCTTATGACTTAGGGTAAAATTGTCTTCAGGTCAGTGTATGCCTCTCTCCTGTTTTGTAGCATTTTGAGTTTTCCACATCATCCTTAGGTCTGTAATGCTTAAAGAGGGGTGGAAGGGAGAAGGCTGGAGAGTTGTTTAATCTGGAAGGGGCCCTCTGGGCCTGGATGTGGAACCACAGCTCCCTTATTGTGGGGGTTTGCCGTTGAGCTACAGTACTGCTGAGAGGCGGACCAAGAGGCTTTTTACAACCCTGAGAATTTTGCAGTGTTATTGAATTCCTTGTACCTAATTTCCACTCCCTTTCTAGAATGAAAATGAAGGGAGTAAGCAAACATATGCTGGGAGGGTCCCCTACAGGGAGATGTTTTATCCTGGGAATTTATCTGGAGACTAGAATTACTTCTAGTTTCCTATCTCCTGATACTTCTTTTCCATAGGGAGAAAAGCAGAGGGATGTTTTCCTCTTTCTTTTAACCAGAGTTAGATGTGCTAACCCTGATTTTTCAGTAAGATTTATTCTAATGTTTGATATGAAAACAACAGTTTTTTATTTTATTTTTATTTTTTAATAGAGACAGGACCTCACTCTGTCACCCAGGCTAGAGTTCAGTGTCATGATCATTGTTCATTGCAGCCTCGAACTCCTGGGCTCAAGCAACTCTCCTGCCACAGCCTCCTAAGTAGCTAGGGACTACAGGCACATGCCACCATGCCCAGCTAATGTTTTATTTTTTTGTAGAGACAGGTCTCGAACTCCTGGCCTGAAGTGATCCTCCTGCCTTGACCTCCCAAAGCATTGGGATTACAGGTGTGAGCCACTGTACCCAGCCAAAATAAACTGTTAAACAATGGAAATACTTTGTAGTTAAAGGGTATTGGGACACAGAGGGAATACCAGACAACCTGTGCAATTCATGCCCCCTGTCCATTTGGAGCCAGCCTGGCTTCCAGGAGTGGAAGAAGTCAGAACCACAGGGTTTAAGCAGACACAGGTGCTTACTGAGACTTCACTGGACACCAAGTGCTGTGCTAGGTTATGAGACTGCAGAATGATAACTGTTCTGAAGGAGGAGCTAGTGGAAATGTGTAAATGTGTAACTGTAATAGAGTATGACAAGATCATACTCGTTAATGGAAGTATGAACAGGATGCTGTGAGAACACGGAGGCCCCTATCCTATTTAGTTTTGCCTGGGAAAGGTAGAGAAAGCTAAGACTAGTACAGGGAGGAGGTAACATCTGAACTAGGTTTTCATGCTTGAATAGGAGCTCTTCTGACAGTAGGAGGAAGAGAATATGCAAAGGTACAGAAGAATTGAACGAACATGGCCTTATAGAAATAGCAGGTAGTCCAGGGAAGAGTCTGGCTAGATTGTAAAGGACCAAATAGCACACAAGGGAGTGTGACCCACCTGTAGACAGTGGAGTGCTGTCTTCTGTTACATGGTGAGTTCTTGTTGTGAAGGTTTCTTAGCCTCAGTGTGCTTTGGTTTCAGATACACAAACCAGAAATCTCCACAAAGCACCTGCTGTGGGTCAGGAGCAGAGCCACCTGCTTTCTCATGGCTTTCCAGCAACACCAGACAACCTGGGATCAAATTCTGGCTGTGCCACTTGCTAGCTGTGTGACACTGAGTCTGCTACTTAACTATTCTGTGCCTCCATTTTCTTATCTCTGAAGTGGAGATAATAACATACCACACAGTGTTGCTTTGTGGATTAAATGAATTAATATATGTAAAGCCCTTAAAATAGTGCCTTAGCATTATGTAATTGTTAGCTAACGTTATCATCTAAGGAAGTATTATGTAGAGGGATGAGAACTAGCTTTGGAGTCCTAAGACCTAGGCTGGAGACCCAGTTCTGAAGTGTTGGGTTGACTTACTCTTTTCTTTTCCCTCCCTTCCTTTTTTTTCTTCCCTCCTTCTTTTGGGAGGGAGATGTAGAAAGAGGTACATGGAGAACAAGTTTGTCAATCCATCTGAACTTCAGTTGCCTTACCTGTAAGGTAAGAATGTTTTTCAGACTTCTTATGAGCATCAACTAAAATAATGCTATAGAAGTGAGCAGTCAACTATAAAGAGGCTACCTGGGCTGGGCATAGTGGCTCACACCTGTAATCCTAGCACTTCGGGAGGCCGAGGCGGGTGGATTACCTGAGGTCAGGAGTTCAAGACCAGCTTGGCCAACATGGTGAAACCACATCTCTACTAAAAATACAAAAATTAGCTGGGCATGGTGGCGAATGCCTGTAATCCCAGCTACTCGGGAGGCTGAGGCAGGACAATTGCTTGAACCCAGGAGTTGGAGGTTGCAGTGAGCTGAGATTGCGCCAGTGCACTTTAGCCTGGGTGACAAGAGCAAGGTTCCATCTTAAAAAAATAAAAATAAAGAGGCTACCTGTATGTTACTATTAGATACACAATTACTGCGAAGGTACCATATAACCGATCTGTTTCAAACAAATCAGACTTATCTAGTGGATAAGAGCAAACCAGAGCAAACTTGTGGATTTTGCTGACATTCATTCAGCCATCGTTAATTAAGTGCTTACCTGGTACCATCATCTTATGCCAGTGATGCTGCTGTCTGCTCAGACCTCCATTTTAGAGTTTCTGCAGAGCTTGGGGCAGTTTTGGTCTTAGGCTTACTAGTTGCAATGAGTAGAAACACAGACTAGCTTAATTTATAGGAGTTTTGTTGGCAGGATACAGTGGACTTTCAGGTTCCCCAAGCATAGGAAGTGTAGCCACGTAATCTGGAAAGTTATCAGGTAATGGCTTTTCCCATCTCTTTCTGATTTCTGGCCTCAGCTCATTTATGTATTTCTGGATTCCTCTTGCAGAATCGCTTCCTCTGAAAGGCTCTTGGTTTTTTATTCTCTGTATCTTTGGCTTATGTGAATCTTTGGCTTGCCATGGTACTTGCTCTGAAGCTTACTATGATCTTACTTCTCCAGGGCCCATTATCACCTAGTTCCCTTAGTCTGTGTCTTTTATATGTATGTATGTATGTATGTATTTATGTTTGAGTCTCACTCTTTGTCACCCAGGCTGGAGTGTAATGCTGCAATCTAGGCTCACTGCAACCTCTGCCTCCCGGGTTCAAGTGATCCTCCCTGCCTCAGCCCCCTGAGTAGCTGGGATTACAGGTGCCTGCCACCACACCCGGCTAATTTTTGTATTTTTAGTAGAGACAGGGTTTTGCCTTGTTGGCCAGGTTGGTCATGAACTCCTGACCTCAGGCGATCCACCTGCCTTGGCCTCCCAAAGTGCTGGAATTACAGGTGTGAGCCACCGTGCCCAGCCAGTCTGTGTCTTTTAAATTCAAGAGAAAGAATTGGAATAGTTCAGCTAAAGTTAGTATTCACTTTGGTCCCATCAGCTATGGCAGGGTTGTGGAGAGTGTCATTCAGTTCAGATAGGCTGCCTGGGCTTTGTGGGAAGGACAGAGTCACTGAGAATGGGGGCTTATTAATATCTTTCAAATAGTTCAGTAGTTGCAAATCTCCATGCTTTAAAATGTATATGAATTTTTGAACAGCCAAGAATCATTCAGTGCTAACTTCAATAAAGAGCATCAACCTAGGATATATCATACGGGGTCAAGAGAAAATAATAGATATAACATAATGAGCTTTAGCTTATTTATCTCCAAAGATGGTTTTCAGAAAGGAGTTAAAAATAATGTGGGTTGTTTCTTAGCAGCACCATCAAAATTAAGGAAGGGTGTAATAACTTCTTTTGGTGAGGACTTTAAAATGGGCATCCTCACTTGGATTTTTAAAATTCCACTTAAAAATCATGGACTTTTAGACTTTGAAGTTACCTGAGATATGCTTTAGTTCTACACTCACATCTTTCAATAGAAGAAAACTGAGATTTGGTAAAAGGGACATGTATACATCGTGAAAGACCTAGGATTGGGTCCTGAGGCCTTTGGCTCTAAATCCAGTGACTTTTTTCAGCAGGGACAATTATCCCAGCCCAGTACTGTTTCTGTTGTACCTTCTGTGCCTGCTTATTTTAAAAATAAGAAGCCAAACTGAAAAACAAATGATCTAAAAAGTCATATTGTATACTTCCATTTATATGGAGTACAAAAACAGACAAAACTCATAAAATGATCTAAAAAGTCATATTGTGTAGTTGCATTTATATGGAGTACAAAAACAGGCAAAACTCGTAAAATGATCTAAAATGTCATATTGTATAGTTCTATTTATATGGAGTACAAAAACAGGCAAAACTCATGGATGATGGTAAGAAGTCAGAAATTCCCCTTTAAAGGACTGGAAGGATTGATGGGAAGAGGATGTATGAAGTAATTTTCTAGGGTGATGAAAATGTTCAGTGTCTTGTTCTGAGTGGTGGTTACAGGGAGATGCATGTGTATATTTCTATTATGTATATATATACAAACGTTTCCTTAAGCCCTCTGCATTTTGTTGTATGTAATGTATCTCAGTTTTTAAAATTGACCTCACAACCGTGCAGTCCTGGTCTACTAATTGCAGCAGCTTTGCTGATAAGGATAAGGATGCATCTCTAGGCATCCAGAGATTGATGGCGCCACCCCAGCAACGAGAACTCCCTGCTTTGCTGTAACTGGAGCAGAGCATTCTCCCCAGAAATTATGTTGATAGGGCCAGTTTATTTTCTGAGGTTTGTCGTGTGTCTAGGCACGTAAAAATTACATGTGAAAAATTCTGCCATGAGTCACAGAAGTTATGGAAGCTTTGGGGGCCATACGGCCAACCCACTTTAATCCTTTTAGGCTGCGTTTAATTGCAGTGGACAGAAGTTGAGGCTGGCTCAGAAGAAAAGGCGAAAGCACTGGCCGAAGCCAGTCCAAGTTCTGTCCCCCTATTATGACTTACTAGCTGGGTGACCTTGGGCATTTAACAAAACACAGAGCTTTAGCTGTGCCATCTTCCGATGGAGGTGATAATCCTCTTCTGCCTAATTCATGGCTGCTGGGAGGACACAATAAAATAAGTGAAAGCACTTGGAAAACTAGTTCCTTTACATTGTCATGTTCTGGAAATGCTGGCTTTTTATGACAGTAGACTTCTGAAGCATCCCATCCTGACTAGGAAGTGGTCATGAAAGTATCCCTCTTTCTGAGGCCGGTGGGCTTGTGGGGGACAGGACTTTTACTCCTTTTCATCAAAGAGATTTATACTTACCAGGCTTTGAGAACTGGCATCTGTGTTTGGGCTGAAAAACTGATAGCATACATGCATAATAGCCTCACAACAGCTATGCTTTGTATGCCAGGAGAGGCAGGTGGTCCCCATTAGCGAGGCGTAATTGTGGGTGAATGGCTAAACCTGGAGGATGCAGAAAGGTCTTTTTCTTTTTTTTTTTTTTTTGAGACGGAGTCTCGCTCTGTGGCCCAGGCCAGAGTGCAGTGACCGGATCTCAGCTCACTGCAAGCTCCGCCTCCCGGGTTTACGCCATTCTCCTGCCTCAGCCTCCCGAGTAGCTGGGACTACAGGCGCATGCCACCTCGCCCGGCTAATTTTTTGTGTTTTTTAGTAGAGATGGGGTTTCACCATATTAGCCAGGATGGTCTCGATCTCCTGACCTCGTGATCCGCCCGTCTCAGCCTCCCAAAGTGCTGGGATCACAGGCTTAAGCCACTGCGCCCAGCCCAGAAAGGTCTTTTTCATTGAGAGAGCCCTCTCCTGAATCTGTAGGCAAGGAGTGTAAATATACATTGAAATAATCCATCAGCCAAGTGACTTCCCTTCATCAGACCTTGGAGAGAGAATGCTTTAGTTACTGCTTGGAATACCAGTAAGCTATCAGAGTTGCCTAGGATACCAGTCACGTGGGCCCATCTTCCAGACATGCTCAAGATAATTTATTTTCCTTTATTTTGGAGAGAAGTGGGGGAGGTGGTCAGAGGTACTTGCAAAGCCTTGTCCTTGTAATAGGAGCCCTTGTGTGAGGATATCCTTACCTCCCTCCACTTGAATTGTCAGCCGCCCTTGCCCTTGGCAGTCGGGACGAAAATAGCATTTCCTGTCCCAGTTCTCTTCCCGTTTTCTGATGTGGTCCCACACAGAGGAGGCTTTGCATTGTGTCCTTTGAGGGGAAAGGAGTGGCATCGATGAGTATGGGGGAAGCAAGAGAGCATGTAGCTGGGCCCCACTGATGCTGGGATCTTCCTAGGATGACTACAGAACAAAAGTAGCCTGGCTCCTCCAGCTAACCACTCAACTAAGAAAAGCCTGGCTATTCTTGTCTGTTTCGGAGCATATGCTTCTCTCCTGAAGGGGGCCAGCCCTTCCACACCTGTGGGTATTTCTCGTTAGATGGGATGAGAGACAGAAAAGAAGACACAGAGACAAAGTATAGAGAAAAAACAGTGGGCCCAGGGGATCGGCCCTCAGCATATGGAAGACCCACACCACCACTGGTCTCTGAGTTCCCTCATTGTTTATTGATCACTATCTTTACCATCTTGGAGAGGGGGATGTGGCAGGGGACTATAGGGTAATGGTGGGAAGAAGGTCAGCAGGAAAACATGTGAGCAAAGGTCTCTGTGTCATAAATAAGTTTAAGGAAAGGTGCTGTGCCTCAGTGTGCACGTAGGCCAGATTTATGTTTGACTTTACACAAACATCTCAGTGTAGTAAAGAGCAGTACTGCCGCCAGCATGTCACCTCCAGCCATAAGGCGATTTTCTCCTATCTTAGTAAGTAGAATATGATCAGGTTTTACACTGAGACTTTCCATTCCCAGGGATGAGCAGGAGACAGATGCCTTCCTCTTATCTCAACTGCAAAGAGGCCTTCCTCTTTCACTAATCCTCCTCAGCGCAGACCCTTTATGGGTGTCGGACTGGGGGATGGTCAGGTCTTTCCCTTCCCATGAGGCCATATCTCAGGCTGTCTCAGTGGGGAGAAACCTTGGACAATACCCAGGCTTTCTTGGGCAGATGTCCCTGTGGCCTTCCGAGGCGCATTACGTTCCTGGGTGCTCGAGATCAGAGAATGGCGATGACTTCTACCAAGCATACTGCCTTCAAACACATTTTTAACAAAGCACATCCTGCACAGCCCTAAATCCATTAAATGTTGAGTCAACACAGTACAAGTCTCTGCAGGCACAGGGTTGGAGCTAGGGTTACAGATTAACAACATCTCAAGGCAGAAGAATTTTTCTTAGTACAGAACAAAATGGAGTTTCTTATGTCTACTTCTTTCTAGAGAGACACAGTAACAGTCTGATGTCTCTTTCCCCCACACTCTCCTCCCAAGGTCTCAAAACAGGAATTTGCAGTAAATACGTTCTTCTACCACTGAGTCCTCTTGACTCTTCAGCTGAAGTGCCACATGGACACATGTTGCTACTGGCTGATCTGCGGATGATAGCTTGTCCCATTTCTTCTTGCTGATTTAATCTCAAACAAAACCCCAAGGAGAGGTTGTGGTATGATCTAGAGAAATTCACACTAAGTAGTTTCATGTGTTACTTCATGCAGTGTCTGTCTTCAGACTCTTCAAAACATGTAACAAGAGTGAAAAATGAAGACGTACTCTTTTTGTACCTTTCAGATTCTTTCTCCCCAGGCAGCCATGTCTGTGTTCTTGTCCCACAGAATTAGAGCCCATTGGTTGGGAACAATACCACCACCATCAGACATTGTCAAAGTGGCCATTGAATGTCCAGATGCTAATCTCCGGCTCCTTGAAATTGACCAGGTACGCTCCTGAACTAAGGAAACGCACCTGGGGAGTGCATGGCAGAGGATATCTTGAGGGATGGGGACCACTGGCATCAAGATTAAGAAACAGCAACAGGAAGACTAAGCTTTGGGCCTGGCCCACACTAGGGAAGGTGGGTCACCATGGCTTGGGAGAGTCTTCCTCTTTAACAAAAGCTGTTAGGAAAGAGGTACATTCTTATGCTTAGGAAACAAAAGCTGTTAGGAAAGAAGTACATTCTTGACCCTGCTTGGCAGCCCCTCTTGTCAGAACCTTGGCATAAGTAGGATGTTGCTGCTAGTGAAGGCCCTCTCTCTCTCTCTTTCAGAAACGGCCCCTGGCATCCATTATCAAGGAAGTTTGTGACGGGTAGGTTGAAATGGACCTCGTTTTTGACAGTGGCAGCTCTGACTGAAGGAGCATGGCCATACCTTGAGGGGAGTTCTGGGAAGGATCTCCAGTTAGGCAGGTCCCCAGCATGGGGGTCTTGGGAATCACTGTCTTGGGAAGGAAAGACAGCTGGCAACAATACCCCTAAGACGTTTATACTTCCTATTTTTTTCCTTTAAGTCTAGCATTGCCCTGCTTGAGGTCCTGGTAGGATCTGAGACCTCTCCTCAGTTCCGCACACCTCCTTTTGTGGTGCTCATCTTTACAAAAGGCTCAGGCTGTGATTTTTTCAACCTGACAACCTAAAGCTTTGTTTTTTTTCCACGGTATTCTAAATAGGCCACCCAATCCCTTGAGCAACTCTATTGAAAATTATGAGCAACTTCTGGACAAGAGAGTGACCAAGTGGGATATACTGGTTTTCTCTTGCATAGGTGGTCATTGCCAAACCCAGAATATTACATCCTCCATTACACGGATGGTCCTCAGCTGTACATCGCTGAACAGGTTAGTACAGGGAGAGGCAGAATCAATATCGGCCTTGCTTGGAAGTAAACGACCCAAGGAGACAGCACTATTTATCTTCACTTAGCATCCAGGTAGCTTCCATGTGTTGGGTAAAGAGTTGCTCCCTGGGCAGACTGGGAAGCACCAACCCTTCTTCCTCCCTAGTGGCTGGAAAAAGGTGGCTTTTACTTCCTGAGGGCCCAGGGTGCTAGAAGAGGATCTTAGAAGCTCTTCGCCAAGGAATAAGCAGGAGAAGAGGGCCCAACTGAAGAGCCTCAGTTACATCTACTGTAAAAAAGACAAAACGTTGTTGATTCAGCTTGCTTGTACCACTTTAACATTTTATCGTAGTTACTTTTTTTATTTGTTTGCTTTTCACTACCCAGACTCGCAGTGATGTTAAGAATGGGACAGTCTTACAACTGGCTGTCTCCCCGCTAGGTATTCTTTCCTTCGGAGCTTATTCATGTCACAAACAAATATGAACACCTACCATGGCCCAGGCTCTGTTCTAGAAACAGGACTCTGGAGATTAAAAAGTCAGTCTTTTTGTATCAGGAAATAATACAGGAAGATGAGAGTGTCTTGGTTCTTACCACCTAGTGGGGAGTAAACAAATGTAATTGAAGGCCTGTCTCAAGGGTCTTGAGAAGAAGTTGCTTAGAGAGCTGTGGGAACTCACAAAGGGGACCACCTAACTCAGCCTGGAGATTTCCAGAAATCCCTGCCAGAGAAGGAGTCACTTAGCTCAGATGTTAAAGTATGAGCAAGAATTAGCTGGAGAAATAAGAAAAGGAAAAGTATTCCAGTCAGAAATCAGCGGATACCAAGGCACAGAAGTTTGCTGTGTTTGGGAAAAACACAAGTGCTTGGCAGCTGGAGGCTTGTAGCAATCATTAAGAAGCCAGATATTCAAGGTTCCTTGATGGCCTGCTCATAGGTTTGAACTCTGTCCAGAAGGAAACTAGGGACATTGAAGGATTTTAAGCAGGAAGATACGTTATGTTTAGATTTTTAAGTTTTAGAAAGATCACTTTAGTGACTGTGCGGAAGATGGGCCTTAAGAAGAAGGTTGGTGGTAGTAGGAACCTTTGAAGAGGCTAAGGAGGAATGTTATGAGCCCAGTGAAGGTGAATGTAATGGACATGAAAGGGTATGAAGAGTATCTAGGAGGTAAGCTTTATGAGTATGGTGACATGCTGGATGTGGAAGGAAAGGGGAGAATGGAGGATGACCCTGGTTTTTGCAAGAGTAGCCCTTAAAGGTCACAAAGGAAGCAACCAGAAGGGCAGAAAGAACACCGAGAATGTGAAGTGACTGAGGAGTTTTGGGCAGGGAGAGTGTCAGGATTGAGGACAGTATGATCTGCAATTTTTAATGAGCAGAGAAATTTAGTAAACTGAGAACAAAAGCTGTCTGATGACTTGGGAGGTGAAGAGGACACTGGTGATCTTCACAAAAAAATTACGGTGGGGAGGCCAGGTGGTCAGACTGAACTGGGTCAAGTAAAAGAAAGGTAAAAAAGTAAGGACTTTGAGTCTACTGCTGTATCAAGAAGCTTGGTTTTAAAATAAAACACAGAAGGTGATAACTTGAAGAGGATGTGGAGTCAAAAAGATGTGCTTTTTAAAAGCCCGTAAAGCATTCATGTGTTTCACAAATCAAAAATTTTCACAGAGATGTAGCAAAAGGTCTCCCCCCAACTCCTGTCCCCATCTGCCCAATTCCTCACCTTTCTGACCCTTCATGGTTGTTGTTTCTGTTGCAATTTTCTATGTGCCCTTAAGAATGTGTTAAGATGGAAGACAGGAAGGTTGAAGGTGCAGGAAAGCAGGTAATCAATAGAACAGGATCTTAGTGGACCAGGAGAGGAAGGACTCAAAGCCCAGGTAGAGGGAATCACCTTGACTGCTAGGCCCATGAGGAAGACAGCCAATATGGTTGCACCTTTGGTTACATTTGTAGAAGCGCAGCCAGGATATTAAGGACGTCATGGCACCTCTTTTCCTGGTGCAGAGAGAGACTGGTTCATCTGAGAGGAGGGGAGGTATGAAGTGGTATTTACTGAATGCCTGTATTTTGCTAAATACTTTGTGTAATTAAATAATCTAATCTTTATAAACATCCCATGAGATAGGTACTCTTGATAGGCACATTCTGTAGACAAGGAAACCAAAGCTTAGAGAGGTTAAATTACTTGCCACTTGTCACACAGCTAATAAAGTAGCCAAGCCTGCTGTCAGACCCAGGTCTGTCTGACTAGGCCTATATTCCTCCCATCATGTTCTTCTGCCTCCCCCTCTTCTCCTGAACTCTTCTCATCTTAAGGACTTCATTCTTCCCTCCTTAGCTCTGGTAATTTAATACGACAGCCTGGGAGTTACTCACTTTTATGGAAGTGCTGACACATTTCACAGACCTCTTACACAGTGCAGTTGCCTTTCCCAGAAGCACATCTCTCTGGCGCGGGAGGCAGCAGCCCAGAAATGCTGTCTCAGGAGGAAAATTGACAGAGTTGGAAGTTTCTAAGTGAGATACAGACCAGTGCTCTTCAGATTGCTCTATGCTGTGACCTTTTCCTGTGGCGCACATTTTGTCCACTGTAGAGATAGTGAGGGCTTCTGTGTTGTAGAGAGTATTGTGCTGTGAAGTTCCAGCTTTATAATAGTGAAAGAGGAGAGGCAAAGGGGAGAGGGCCAGCAGGTCTGACTCCTTGGTGGCAGCAGGAATTGGGCTCCAGTCACTTGCTTAACACTGAGAAAAAGGAAAGAAGACAGGAGTGTTTTTGCTCTTAAGGCTCTTCCTTTCTAGTGGAGAACATTAAATTAGCATCCAAAAAACAGAGTATGATGAAGCAACAAATTGTGAGGCATGATGTAGTAACAAGCTCAGCAGAAGGAAAGTCCAGTAAATGCCAGAGGAGGGATTTTAGCCACAGCTTGCTGAAAAGGAGGCAGGCATCCTGCTAGGAAAAGTTCATGTGCTAGGAGGAGGTTTTGTCTTCACCAGCCTGCATTTTCAGAAAACGATTGGGAAATTGTTTCTAGCTCCTTGATATTCTTAAAGTTTCCCCAGAACTATCACTCTGAGGAACAATCATAGGGATTTTGAGAGAGTTTTTAAAAAATTGTCAAGCTTTTCACATTTTAGGATTAAAAGGGACCTTAGAGGACATCAGATTAAATTCTTCACCCAATGCAAGAATCCCTTCTACAGGAATCCCTTCTACAGCGTCTTTGACAGATGGTTGTCCACATTCTCCTTGATTGCTTCTGGTGACAGGGAGCTTAATACCTCAAGAGAAACCTCTTCTGCTAACAGTTTTATAAATTTTATTTTATTTTATTTTATTTATTTTTTGGGATGGAGTTTCACTCTTTCACCCAGGCTGGATTGCAGTGGCACGATCGCGGCTCACTGCAACCTCCACCTCCTGGGTTCAAGCAATTCTCCTGCCTCGGCCTCCTGAGTAGCTGGGAATACAGGCGCCTGCCACTACGCCCAGCTAATTTTTGTGGTTTTAGTAGAGATGGGGTTTCACCATGTTGGTCAGGTTGCTCTCGAACTCCTGACCTTGTGATCTGCCCTCCTCCGCCTCCTAAAGTTCTGGGATTACAGGCGTGAACCACTGTGCTCTCCAGTTTTATTTTATTTTTCATTTTTGAGAGAGAGTCTTGCTCTATGACCCAGGCTGCGAGAGTCTTGCTGTATGACCCAGGTTGCAGTGCAGTGATGCAGTCCTAGCTCACTGCAACCTTGAACTCCTGGGCTCAAGCAATCTTCCCACCTCAGCCTCTTGAGTAGCTAGGACTACAGGTGTGCACCACCACACCTGGCTCATTAAAAAATTTTTTTTGTGGAGACAGGGTGTCACTCTGTTGCCCAGGCTGATGTCTAACTACTGGCCTCAAGCAATCCTCCTGCCTTGGCCTTTCAAAGCCTTTGCATTACAGGCATGAGCCACTGCACTCAGCAGACAGCTTTAATTAATAGAAAACCTTCCTCTGTTAAACCGATATCTGTTTCTCTGTGACTTGCCATTGTTAGTGGGCCTCCCAGATGTCTCCAGTATTCCCTTGGTAGGGATTTTTTTTTTTCCTTTTGTAGACGGAGTCTCGCTCTGTCGCCCAGGCTGGAGTGCAGTGCTATGATCTCAGCTCACTGCAAGCTCCGCCTACTGGGTTCACACCATTCTCCCACCTCAGCCTCCCGAGTAGCTGGGACTATAGGCTCCCACCACCATACCCGGCTAATTTTTTGTATTTTTAGTAGAGATGGGGTTTCACCGTGTTAGCCAGGATGGTCTCGATCTCCTGACCTCATGATCTGCCCACCTCAGCCTCCCAAATTGCTGGGATTACAGGCATGAGCCACTGCGCCCAGCTGCTGGTAGGGATTTTTTTTTTTTTCTGAGACGGAGTCTTGCTCTGTCGCCCAGGCTGGAGTGCAGTGGCCCAATCTCGACTCACTGCAAGCTCTGCCTCCTGGGTTTATGCCATTCTCCTGCCTCAGCCTCCCGAGTAGCTGGGACTACAGGTGCCCGCCACCTTGCCCGGCTAATTTTTTTGTATTTTTAGTAAGAGACGGGGTTTCACCGGTTAGCCAGGATGGTCTCGATTTCCTGACCTCATGACGGTACAGAAAAGACACAGATAATTACAGATTGGTTTTGGCTTACTAATAACTCCTTGATTGATCCCACAAACATTTATTTAGCAATTCCTAAGCAGTGTTAAAAGACTAGTTCTGCCTCAGGTTTGAATGTCCACAGAAGAGCCTCTATGAGCTATCCACAGAGTAGTAACCTGCTCCAAGGAGCAGATGGCACATATCTGTCCCTGGTCTCCTAGTCCCGAGCTACATGCCAGCTGATGGAGAGGACCCAGTCATCCAACATGGAGACCTGGCTGGATGCCATGAAGGATATGGCCAAGGTCTCTGCCGACGTGACTTTCATTACTGAGTTCATCAACATGAATGTCATCGTGCTGATGAGGCTCGTGGAAAGTAGAACCAAGCTCTTGTCCCAGTGAGTATGACTAAGGCCTCATTCCAAGGACTTCAGTGATTTACTACATCCCGCAGGGCATTGTAGTCTCATTTCCATCAAGTCAAATAAGGAGTGTATTGAATACCACCTATGTACATACAGACTAGTGTGCCAAGCACAGAGTAGTGTGCCAAAGACTAGAGTCTTTTTTGTGGCTGCCCTCACACTTGTGTTTCCTGATCTGAATCTTTGTCTATTTTGTGTGTGTCTCAGCTACAGTGAGATGCTGGCATTCACCCTGACTGCCTTCCTAGAGCTCATGGACCGTGACATTGTCTCCTGGGACATGGTTTCAATCACCCTTATTAAGCAGGTGAGGCCTCTGGAAGCAGGTGTATCTCTGGAATTATAGAGAGATATAATTCCATGTTGTTCTTCTAAATCTTGTAGTCTAGTTGGGCTCTCACAAATTAAATAATAGTACAAAACAGTACTATGCCAAGTGAGCAGTAAAAATAGAGGCTAGAGAAGTCAGGAGGAAAGCGGTCAGGTTGCGACAGACCTGTTAATTGCTGGAAATGCTTGGTCTGATGAGGGTTACTGAGCAGATGGTCCAGTATCTCCCAGGTGTCTGTCTGTTTGCTCCCTCCCTCTCCAGTCACCTCCCACCCCATACACATACACATACACACACACACACACACACCTTCCTTTGTGTTTACCACAGGTTACAACCTACCCATTCGCCATCTCCCTGCCACACTTTTGCACAGGAAGAAGGAGACCAGAACTGTATGATACCCGCAAGCATTTTCATCATACCCCAGAGTTGACATGCATGTGGTAGGCAGCTGTGCCTTGTGAGCAGTAGTCAGTAAACAGGTGCTTGGAGCCTAAGCTGCCAAAGAGGGAATCAGAAATCTTCTCAGCCCATAGATGAACTATTGAAATTTTCAGCCAAATCGAGTAACTAATCATAGACACTTGTTTTACATCTTGGATCTTCCAGCTATACTGAAGTCCTGAAGCCTTCAGCTGCCATCAGCACTGACATAGTTCTGCAGTCTCCCGAGAGTGCAGGGTTAGACTGGCCTTGGTTTCCCTCTCTTTTTCTTTTTTTTCTTTCTTTTTTGAGACAAAGTCTCGCTCTGTTGCCCAGGCTGGAATGCAGTGGCACAATCTCGGCTCACTGCAAGCTCCGCCTCCTGGGTTCACGCCATTCTCCTGCCTCAACCTCCTGAGTAGCTGGGACTACAGGTGCCTGCCCCCACACCTGGCTAATTCTTTGTATTTTTAGTAGAGATGGGGTTTCACCATGTTAGCCAGGATGGTCTTGATCTCCTGACCTCGTGATCTGCCCGCCTTGGCCTCCCAAAGTGCTGGGATTACAGGCGTGAGCCACCGCGCCTGACCTGTACCTTGATTTTCTTTTTTTAACAATAATATATCTTGAACATTTCTCCATGTCAAATATTTTTCTAAAAGGGTAGTTCTAAGTCTTTTTTGCAACCTAGACACCTTTGAAAATCTGGTAACAAGTATGTACTCTTACTAGTTTGGAGAAAATACCACTTTGTCAGCAAACTATATGGAATAATTTCTGTATCATTCCTAGGGTTCACAGATACTCTAAGCCCATCCCTGAATCCCAGGTTAAGAATCTCTACCCTAAAACATGATTTTTAATAACTACTTAAGATTCTGATATGTATAAACAGTTGACTAATGTGATCATTTGGATTCCTTTCCATTCTTTTTTAAGTAGTACTTTAGTGAAATGCCTTGTCAGTGAATCTTGCATAGCTCTCTGATTACTGTTTTAGGATAAATTCCTATTAGTGAAATTGCTGGGTCAAGAGCATGTCCACTTTGAATGCTTTTGAGATTTAGCTCTAGATCATTATTTGCTTATAATCTGTAAGTGATTGGTTTAAACCATCTCTAGGTATCATCTTGCTGTTCAGTCTTCTAATCTCCCTCTGCCTTCTTTCTCCATTGACACAGTTCCAGCCAGGAGATTCAGATCTATGCTATTGCACTGATTAATGCACTTTTTCTGAAGGCTCCTGAGGACAAGAGACAGGTCTGTGGCTGCCTTTTCACATTTTTCATCTGGGCTCTTCTGAGAGAAGAATTCTCACCCCACACACTCTTTGCGTTCAGAGAGCACAAATCCATCCATTTTCCCAAGAGTCCTTCCTCCTAGCCCTCTGGTCTGGAGCCACCCTGCTGGGAAGAACTATGAGGGGAAACCAGCTGGGTCTTAGATGAGAGCAGGGCCCTTCAAACTTTTTCCTCTAAAGGGCCAGAGAATAAATATGTTTGACTTTATGGGCCATGTGGTCTATGTGATAGCTACTCAACCTTGCCATTGTAGCCAAAAGCAGCCTCAGATAGTAGGTAAATGAATGGGTATGGCTGTCTTCCAATAAAATCTTATTTACAAAAACAGGCAACAAGCCTAGTATGGCCACAGTTTGCCAGCTCCTGGGTTAGAGGACCAAGAATAAGGAAGAGGAGACCCTGTGGGTACCCTGAGTCCAAGGGCTCTAATATAAATGGGACTTCGCACTAAGTTTTATGTTTAAAGGTTCTCTGATGCAGATTCTAAACATCTTCCTTCCCCTGTTCATTGACTGTGACATTATGCAAATAGCTCTGCCTCTGTGAACCTTAGTTTCCTCACCTGTCACGTGGGAGCAACAACATCTGCCTTGCTTAGCTCACAAGGATGTCTGAGGAAAAACAAGATCCCTGTTTCACAGATGAGGAAAGTAAGAATCAGCTGGGTGGTGGAGCAGGCCCTGACCTAAGAGCCAAGGGGCCTGGACTAAGTACTCTCCCTGCTGCTGGCTGGGCAAGTGCTTGTAACCTCTTTGGGTCTCAGTTTCTCTTTCTGTAAAATGAAAGGGCCAGTTTAAATAATCTCTGACAGCCCTTCCAACACTAACAATCTAGATTTCTCTGACAAATTCCAAGTGATGTTAAAAGTAAGACATTTTAGTTCTCTGACAATCTCATGGGCTCAGTAAGATGAAATCCAAGTGGGATCATGTATGTACCCAGCTCTTGGTAGATTCTAGAGGGAAGACCAGAAGCATCTGTGGTTCTGTCTGTCCCTGTCTTTGGTGGATGGCTTGGCTCTGTTAATCTTCCTTCCTGGTCCTTGTTTGAATGTAAGCTGGAAGCTCATTCCGTCTGCTTCCCTCTGTGCTTTTGCTTTCTGCCGGCAGGACAAGCACCTTAATCCTCTAGACCTGCCTGTCACTGTAAGTAGCGCTGCCATGTGGAAAGAGCCCCGGCTCTTCCAGGTGGGGAAGTCAAAAGCTGGGCAAGAATCTCATGGTCTGATCTAGATGTTCAGGGCATGCCAAGACCCTGGGAAAGGTTGTGTGCTGTGAATCTCCTTTGTCAGGACACTTAGGGAAGTACTGCAGATTAGAGTCACAGAAAGGATTAAGGGGGTACCTGCCCCAGGGAGTGTGGCCCCAGCCTTCCTTTGTAACTTGCCTTTGCATGGGTCTGTGGTTCAACTAGGGAAGACCAGACTCAGAAACCAGGGCTTGTAGAGTTTCTGCTGAGAGATCTGCTGTTAGTCTGATGGGCTTCCCTTTGTGGGTAACCCAACCTTTCTCTCTGGCTGCCCTTAACATTTTTTCTTTTGTTTAAACTTCAGTGACTCTGTGTCTTGGAGTTGCTCTTCTTGAGGAGTATCTTTGTGGCATTCTCTGTATTTCCTGAATTTGAGTGTTGGCCTGCCTTGCTAGGTTGGGGAAGTTCTCCTGGATAATATCCTGCAGAGTGTTTTCCAGCTTGGTTCCATTCTCCCCGTCACTTTCAGGCACACCAATCAGGTGTAGATTTGGTCTTTTCACATAATCCCATATTTCTTGGAGGCTTTGTTCATTTCTTTTTACTCTTTTTTCTCTAAACTTCTCTTCTCACTTCATTTCATTCATTTGATCTTCAATCACTGATGCTCTTTCTTCCAGTTGATCGAGTCGGTTACTGAAGCTTGTGCATTTGTCACGTGGTTCTCGTGTCATGGTTTTTATCTCTGTCAGTTCGTTTATGGCCTTCTCTGCATTGATTATTCTAGTTATCCATTCTTCCATTCTTTTTTCGAGATTTTTAGTTTCTTTGCGCTGGGTACGTAGTTCCTTCTTTAGCTCTGAGAAGTTTGATCTACGGAAGCCTTCTTCTCTCAGCTCATCCAAGTCATTCTCTGTCCAGCTTTGTTCTGTTGCTGGCAATGAACTGCATTCCTTTGGAGGGGGAGATGTGCTCTGATTTTTTGAGTTTCCAGCTTTTCTGCACTGCTTTTTCCCCATCTTTGCGGTTTTATCTGCCTTTGGTCTTTGATGATGGTGACGTATTGATAGAGTTTTGGTGTGGGTGTCCTTTCTGTTTGTTAGTTTTCCTTCTAACAGGCAGGACCCTCAGCTGCAGGTCTGTTGGAGTTTGCTTGAGGTCCACTCCAGACCCTGTTTGCCTGGGTATCAGCAGCAGAGGCTGCAGAAGTTAGAATATTGCTGAATAGCAAGTGTTGCTGTCTGATTCTTGTTCTGGAAGCTTCGTCTCAGAGGTGTACCCAGCAGGGTGAGGTGTGAGGTGTCGGTCTGCACCTACTGGGGGATGTCTCCCAGTTAGGCTACTGAGGGGTCAGGGACCCACTTGAGCAGGCAGTCTGTCCATTCTCCGATCTCAACCTCTGTGCTGGGAGAACCACTGCTCTCTTCAAAGCTGTCAGACAGGGACATTTACACCTGCAGAGGTTGCTTTTTGTTTAGCTATGCCCTGTCCCCAGAGGTGGAGTCTACAGAGGCAGACAAGCCTCCTTGAACTGCGGTGGGCTCCACCCAGTTTGAGTTTCCCGGTGGCTTTGTTTACCTACTTAAGCCTCAGCAATGGCGGGCGCCCCTCCCCCAGCCTCGCTGCCGCCTTGCAGTTAGATCTCAGACTGCTGTGCTAGCTCTGTGCTAGCACAGAGCTCTGTGGGAGGCTCTGTGGGCGTGGGACCCGCCGGGCCAGGCGTGGGATATAATCTCCTGGTGTGCCGTTTGCTAAGACCCTTGGTAAAGTGCAGTATTAGGGTATGAGTTACCCAATTTTCCAGGTGCTGTGTGTCTCAGTTTCCCTTGCCTAGGAAAAGGAATTCCCTTCCCCCTTGCACTTCCCAGGTGAGGTGATGCCTCGCCCTGCTTCAGCTCTCACTGGTTGGGCTGCACCCACTGACCAGCACTGACTGTCCTACACACCCCAGTGAGATGAACCCAGTACCTCAGTTGAAAATGCAGAAATCACCCGTCTTCTGTGTTGCTCACACTGGGAGCTGGAGGCTGGAGCTGTTCCTATTCAGCCATCTTGGGCTCCCCCTTCTTTTTTTGTTTTCCATTTGCTTGGTAGATCTTCCTCCATCCCTTTATTTTGAGCCTATGTCTGTCTCTGCATTTGAGATGGGTCTCCTGAATACAGCACACTGATGGGTCTTGACTCTTTATCCAGTTTGCCAAGGACTGGGTTATATTTCTAAGGGTAATATCATTGGTACAATAAAAATAACCCTCAAACATTTCTTGATCCTTATGAAGGTGCTATAGAGAATATTGGTGCATTGTTGCTCATTTTTCCCCGTGTATTGGAATAAAACCCTGCTTGTTTGATGAAGAGGTAGGTGATCTACTTTTCTTGCAGCTAGGGTTCATTTTGCGTGAAATATACACATCTTAAAATATTGAAATCATATTTAATATGTAAGAGATGGTCACATAATGAAAGGAATTACGAACTGAGGCTCATTGGAGAAACAACAGATTTATGGTTTTTAGAAATAAATTTAAATAAATAAGTATGAAAGCTCTTTAAAAATAAAGATTATTGAATTCCACAAAACGTATCCTCAATTAAAGGGAAGATGGTATTTTCATCCAAAGGAAGACTCACTAATTATTAAAGAGATCACTGTTCAAGTTCCAAAAAGCATTGGCAGAAATTAACAAATTGGTTATAAAAGTTATGTGAAGGATAAGTGTCCAAAATACCCCATAAAGGAGGGAGAAATTGATTTCTAGATATCAGCTCTTTTTCTAAAACTAGATAATTAAACTGGTGCTATATTAAAACAAAAAATGACAGATGACATAGAATTCAGAAACATATCCATGTATGTGATAAAATCATGGAATATGGGTAGACATTACAAAGAATGATTTTTGACAGTTATTTTCCTTCAGTAGTTGATAAACGTGCTGCATTCTTCTGGCCTCTATGGTTTCAGATGAAAAATCTGTTGTCATCCGAATTGTCAGTCCTTTGTAGGTAACACATAGATTTTTTTTGTTTTTTGTATATAAACTATTTATTAACAGATAAGGCCTACAGATTTATTTCTTCTTGGACACACCCATGGTGCGGCCACGGCGGCCAGTGGTCTTGGTGTGCTGGCCTGGGACACGAAGCCCCAGAAGTGGCGCAGCCCTCTGTGGGCCCGAATCTTCTTCAGTCGCTCCAGGTCTTCACGGAGCTTGTTGTCCAGACCATTGACTAGGACCTGGCTATATTTTTCATCCTTTACATCCTTCTGTCTGTTCAAGAACCAGTCTGGGATCTTGTACTGGCATGGATTCTGCATAATGGTGATCACATGTTCCACCTCATCCTCAGTGAGTTCTCCCGCCCTCTTGGTGAGGTCAGTGTCTGCTTTCCTCAACATCACATGAGCATATCTTCAGCCCACACCCTTAATGGCAGTGATGGCAAAGGCTGTTTTCCATTGCCCATTGATGTTGGCGTTAAGTACTTGCAAAATATGCTGGAACTTTTCAGGGATCACTAGAGACATGGCGGCAGCACAAGCGGTGGTGTGTAGGCCTCCTGTGGAAGATGCATAGATTTTTTAAAAGAAACAACATTATAGCAATTTAAATGAATGAGATATATATCAGTTTGAATAGTTCTCAAGAACACACTGTTGACATGAAAAAAAATTCAACAGTGAAAAACTATATATGTTCAAAACTATATATGTTCTAATAGACTTTACATACATGTAATGCTTTTGAAAGGAACTACATTGAGTGTGTGTATGCATAATGTCTACATTTATTAACGTGACTCGGAAGTTTCCATACAGATTTTTTTTTTATTGAAGAAGCCCATCTGGGTAGAAGAGAAACAATGGGATAGACAAAGGGAGAAAAAGGTTGACTTTATTTGTAATGTTTGATTTCTTCTCTAAATCAGATTTGAGGAAAGTCTTATGATTTTTTTATTCTGAGCAGGGCACACAGGTATATATATATTATTTTTTAGGTTCCTGGCTTTTTTCCTGTAAATATCTAAAAAATAGAAGCTTCTAGTTGTGCACATTCTCATTTCAAACTGCCCTGTTGGTAATTGTGATACATAATTTAAATATTAAACTTTGTTCCACCTATAAAGTATGCTCTAGAGAACCTCATGCAGTTCAATGGACATATTTGGGAAAAATGTTGTGCCAAAGACGTAGGAGCTGGGCTTTGGGATATGTTACAGGTTATTCTATTGGTCCAGTGGGTTCTGGAATATGTTACAGGTTATTCTCTTGGTCCAAATCTGGACGTTCTGGCTGAGAGCAAAGAGGTGTCATTAACCATGGCTCTCTGCAAACTATAATTCTGTCCCCAGGTGTCTAGAAAAGGTATGCTTAGAATTAAAAGGAGAAATCTTATGATAATAAGTAATTTACTCTCTTACTATACATTACTGAATTGACCTCCAAATCTGTTTTTTTCTCCACATAAACTATAGTAGGTAGTATTCTTTAAAAGTTATATTCTATGAAGCAGTAAATTATAGAGTTTCTAAAACTACTAGCTATCATAATTTTTAAAAACATACAACTCCTTTACTAATGCAACTGTACTTACCCAAAGTTGAAATATTATATATTTAGGTGTTGAAAAATCTATATAGATGCTTCTTTGCTAACCCATATTATTCACAGACCTATGTTAATGTGCTGACATTTTGATTTAGGCATATAAAAATTTATTTTTTTAGATATTTTAAATAAAGAAAACTTCTGTAATAGAAAGTTTTATTTTTGAGGCTTCTGACAGTTTAAATATCAGCAACATTTACCTTGTAAATTTTCTATGCATATGAAATTTCATTTGTCATGTATAGAGGCTACAGTACCCTCACAGTGAATATATGATGCTCTGCATATGTTAGATCTAGTTTACTTTGTAAAATAATCATGTCTCTTGACCTGTTATATTAACCTAATGTGAGGGACTTATAAGTTCCCGACTGAGCTTTTGCTTTTTTTTTTTTTTTTTTTAAATCAATCGAAAGGATTAACAAAAGATGTAACAAGAGAAAGGGAATTGAGATAACTTTCCTTATGGAGTAACAAACAACTAAACAAAATAAAAAGAAAATATCTTACACTTTGTAGCTCTTAGAAGAAGGAGACACTGGTTTAAGTAATTTACAAAATATTCCTTTATTTTCACGACCACGCTCTGAGATGGACACATTATTACAGTATTCCCATTTTACAAATGAGAAATTAGAGTCACAAAGAAGTTTAGACACTTGACCAAGATCACACAGCTCGTATAATAAACAAAGCAGCTGAGATATGAACCCAGACATTTTAACTCCAGAGTTTATATTTTGGGTTGCTACACCATATTGCTACCTGAAAGTAAACCAAGGCTGTAAAAAGGTGGCTGTGAAGAAACCCTAAGGATTAGATATGGTTTCATATCAATATTGATTTACTTAAGATAATTTGAAATATTTTTATAAACTTTTTTCTTTCAAAAAATGCTGCTTCTACCTCTTATTGCTTATTTTAGTAAATGTGACCCATAATCATCTTTTTTTAAATTACTATACTTTATGTTCTAGGGTACATGTGCACAATGTGCAGGTTTGTTACATGTGTATACATGTGCCATGTTGGTGTGCTGCACCCATTAACTCGTTATTTACATTAAGTATATCTCCTAATACTATCCCTCCCTGCTCCCCACAACAGTACACCATGGAATACTATGCAGCCATAAAAAAGGATGAGCTCATGTCCTTTGTAGGGACATGGATGAAGTTGGAAACCATCATTCTCAATAATCATCTTTTAATACAGGCCAGAGAACATAGGCTCATCCTAGATTTCTACTACTTTTATACTTCCAAATGACCAAATCTTACGGGTTTAGAATACAAATGATTCAAACAGCTATCATTTACAGAGCATCTGTGGTCATAAACTGTGCAAGTTACTTGATCTGTGATTCTTGTATATCTCATTTCATGAGCACAATTTTAGGTAAATTATCCCTATCTGAGATTCATAAAGTTGCATTAATTTGTTTAGATTACATTGTTAATAAGTGACTGAACTGGGGATTGGCCTACACTCTTTCAACTGTATCATACTCTATTGATTATTAAGTATCTTCTGCAGTGTAACCCAACTTTTCCATCCCCAGTGCCATACCCCTCAGTCATCACTTATCTATTTTGTAGCTTCATTTTGATTACTGTTAACACCTTCACTTCTATCTAAAAAGCATGGCATCTTCCTAATGCCAGTTTTTACTTCAGAGTTTCAAATCATTCAGAATACTGAGGGTTCTTTCATATAAAAATAAATTGCCCATATCATGTGTATTTCATTTCCTTGGTCTGAGTTTCCCAGCCCTGTTAGGACATGTTTGACTTCTCTCTCTCATTTATGTCACTTTCTTGTTCATTCTCTGCAAAGCCCTCTCCCCTTCCAGCCTTTCCCACTCACTTGAGAATATGAAGGTGTGATATAGGTGGATTGGCCTCCCTGAAGACAAGGAGTTTGACACAGATTGCAGACACTTTCCTCTCAAGTTGTGTATCAGATGAAGAGTTGTTAAAAGAAATAGCTGCCTAAAGCATCTCATTTCATATTACCTGGAGAGGGAGTTTTTGTCAGAAACCATCGCACTGATAGGTGAAAATACATTGCCCAGCATATTCACCAGCATATTCCCATGAATACTGAAATTGTATCCCACAGAGTTAACATTATTAACATTCAACTGAGCATGTGACAGTAAATTTAGAGAAAAGCATCATTCTGAATATTTAATAATGATATTCAGCATTTTTATGGTATATTTTCAAAGTGAGGTATAAAGATTCATAATGAATTTGTGAGCTCCACAGGATGTACCTTGGAGGCAAGCCTAGCTCATTCTGCCCATTTGACACTTGAAGAAACAGAGGACTTGGGAGATTTAGGGATTTGCTCAATGTATCTCCATATCTTCCTTTTACTGAGTTCTGCTGGCAGAAGACATCCACTGATTCTTTTAAGGGAAAATTAAGATAAAAATATAATGTACAGTGTCTTATACTGAAATTTAAATATTCAAATAGCATTGACAATGGCTTCTTACTGAAGATGGCATGTGAAGCAAATAACACTGGCTTCTTAACTCTTCAAAAGTCTTCAAAAATAAAGATGATTGTAAGTAGGTATTTGGCAGGAAAGACAGCTGTAGAGTCATGGAGCTTGGAGTGAACTGTCCTTGCAATTCAGGTCATGAGGCTTCTTAGCTGAGAAGCAGTTCTATGAACGGATATGTGGGCCTGCTACAGTACATAGAATTAAAGGATTCCCCTGGGCATCTCTTTCTACAAGCAGATTTCAAAGCATTTTGTACTTTGCCATGAGAAATTCAATGTTGAATATTACAAGGTAGCCAGGCATTCAAGGGAAGTAAAAACATTCCTAATTTCTAAAAAGTAACAAAGAATAAGCCAATTTTCAGAATATTTTCAGTTTTCACTTCTAATCAAGGAAGAGTCTAATGTCCATTAAACATATATCCTTTTTAGTTAACTTTAGTGCTGGGTTTTTGTTTTTTGGTTTTTTTTTTTTTGCCAAAAAATGAAACTATTGAGAATATATTCCATTTTAAAAAACTTATAATACTATAACAAATGTATATTTGAATAATTTTCACAAATGTCAGAGTCAAGCAAAAAGGTGTTTTTAGACAATAAATTAAGAATTAAGTATTAAAATAGATCTAGTAAATCTAACAAATTATGTGTCTAATTTCCTCATTTACAAAAGCAAATTTTGGGGTATGGAATGACTTATTGTCACAGAACTGATTGGGGCAATGGTCAAATCACAATTCTGATTTTTTAACCTTTATTTACTTTTTGTTTTTAATTGTTTCTTTATCTCTTTGATTCTTGATTGGAATGACAAAGTTGAGAACTGTCTTTTTGAAATTAATTTTTATCTTTTACAACTAGATGTTATGAGGTTAAAATACCTTTTACTTAAAATACAAACTCATAGTAGTGGAAGTTGATTACGTCAACCATCTTCCTTCCACCTCATACCCTAAAATTGTAGTGGTTCTCTACTGACTACAGAAAAACATCCCTCCCCTTTGGTTTGATAATTAAGACATCTCCTTATTTATCCATAGACAAACATTTTTTAATTTACCTTTGATTCCCATTGCCAATCTATGTTCTGGCCACACTGAATTCTTTATTTGGAGTTTCTTTTTCTATTATTTCGGGTTCCCTGGTTTTTCTCATGTTCTCATTGCACCAAATTCTATTTGCTTTCTCTTCACACAGGTAAATCTGCTCAGCAGCAAGGCTAATCTTAAATTTTATATCTTCCATGAAGTCTTCTCTGCACTCCAGGGCAATTAGTGAGCTCCTCCTCCTCTGAAGTTTCTGAGCTCTCTAGCTAGATCTCACATATTCTACATCAGATTAAATTTTCCATTGTCTTTTGATACTCTATTTCTTGTTTCAAATTCAGGATCATCCACAAATTTGCAAGTCACACTGGTAACATTATCTGATCACATCCTTTTCTTGCCCTTTGATTATTTAAAATACTCATGAATGCAATGGCTTCTTGGTATACGAGACAGTTGTCTTGTCTATATGTATCTCAGGATGAAATAAGAAAACCTAAAAAGAAGAATTCTTCCTTTCCTTTGCCTTACCTTATGTTCTGTAAATACGTTTTATATAATGTCAAAACACAGGAGTAATAAGTAGTGTTAAATTGCTCACTACCAATACTACCAATACAGCTACATGGTTTCAGTTGCCATTTCAGGAACAAGGGAATTATGAAAAGTAAAAGCTGATATTAAAAGTTCCCCTAAATTTTGAAAGTAAAAACAATCAAGTGCACACATTTACCTGTGTAAAATCTACTTTGTCTTAAATACAGCCACTGTACTAGTTATGGTTAGTGTTTTTATAGTATATCTCTATTACTCTTTTATTTAACCTACTGGTTTTTTATATTTAAAGTGAGTTTCTTATACACAGTATGTAACTGAGTCTTGATTTTTTTTTTCATCGCTCTGTTGCCCAAGCTGGAGTGCAATGGCATGATCTTGGCTCACTGCAACCTCCGCCTCCCAGGTTGAAGTGATTCTTCTGCTTCAGCCTCCCCAGTATCTGGGATTACAGGCACCTGCCATCATGCCTGGCTAATTTTTGTACTTTTGTAGAGGTAGAGATGCAGTTTCACCATGTTGGCCAGGCTGGTCTCAAACTCCTGGCCTCAGGTGATCAGTCTGCCGCGGCCTTCCAAAATGCTGTGATTACAGGTGTGACACACTGCACATGGCCTGAGTCTTGGTTTTTTGAGTGGTCTGGCAAAGTCCATTTTTTAGTTGGAGTGTCTAGACTATTTACATTAAATGCAATTTTCAAGGGTATTTAAATCCACCATTATAGCATCTGTTTTATCCTCTCCCATCTGGTTCTGTTCACTTTCACTTCTTTCTATCTTCGGTTGGATAGAATATATTTTAAATAATTCAATTTATATTCACAATTAAATGATTGACTATACATTATTTTATTTTTAAGTGTTTCTCTAGTGCTTATGACACATATCTTAAAATTTCATTATAACCTCAGATAATATTATATCAACATACTTAAAATGAGGGAAATTACATCAATACATTTACACTTACCATCTCCAATTTTTGTGCTTTTTGTGCTGTTACAGCCACAAATTTTAATTTTTCAAATATTATAAGCATCACAGTATATTATTTTGTTGTTTGTAGTGGTGTTATTTGTTTTAGTTAATAATCTTTTAAAGATATTTTAACATGAGCATTAGATTATTTTATATTTACAAACATTTTGTTTTTCAGTGCTTTGTATAGATCTGAGTTTCTATTTGTTATCACTTTCTTCTGCTTCAAAAATTTTAAAACCTCTGTATAGATCTGCTGATGACAAATTTAATTAGCTTGTTTGAAAATACGTTTATTTTTTCACTGAATTCCAGATTTGCAGATTTGCAGATTTGCCACCTTGAAGACATCATTCCATTGCCCTTATGGCATTCATAGTTTCAGAAAAGCTGTCTTCTTAGTCATTCTTAACTTACTTCTATGAAGGTAGCAAGTATTCCTTGCCTTCCTTTTGATTTCTTTTTGTTTTCTTATCTGGTTTTCAGTTACTTAACCATCATATGACATAGTGTGATTATCTTTGAAGGAATAACTTTAAAATTTTTAAATTAAAATTATATATCTATATATTCAAAAAACTATTAAACTGCTTGATATTACAGCAAACTATTTTAGAGCTCTTTTTATTTTTTAACCTTTATATTTTTCTCTGTGTTTTACTTTGTTTAGTTCAACATTGCTGTGTCTTCAAGTTCACTGATCATTTTTACAGGTTTCTAGTATGATTATAATAATTTTTGTATTATTTAAAAAGACTAGCTATTGCTATTCACAAATGCAAACACATGGAATAAACCCAAATGCCCATCAATGATAGACTAGATAAAGAAAATGTAGTACATATACACTATGGAATACTAAGGAGCCATAAAAAGGAATGAGATCATGTCCTTTGCAGGGACATGGATGGAGCTGGAAGCCATTATCCTCAGCAAACTAATGCAGGAACAGAAAACCAAACACCAAGTGTTTTCACTTATGAGTGGGAGCTAAATAATGAGAACACACGGACACAGGGAGCAGAACAACACACACTGGGGCCTGTTGTGTGATGGAGTTGGTCGGGGGAAGAGCATTAGGAAAAATAGCTAATGCATGCTGGGCTTAATACCTAGGTGATGGGTTGATAGGTGCAGCAAACCATCATGACACACGTTGAACTATGTAACAAACCTGCACATCCTGCACATGTACCCGGAACTTAAAATTAATTAAAAAAAGAAAAGAAAATGAAAGGTGGGTGGGAGCATAAATTAAAGAATTCAAGCAAACTATAAAATGCTAGGAAATTGATTCCTACTTAAAGCCTCAAGAAAAGAAGGAATATTTATTCATTTCTTCCTGCAATTTTAAGCTAATACATAGCATCATTTTCCTTTTGCAGAAAATATTTTCTTTATACAGTCATCCTTCAGTTTACATGGGGAATTGGTTCCAAGTATCCTGAATATACCAAAATGCACACACACTCAAGTCTCACAGTTGACCCTGTAGAACCCTCATAAGGGGTCGGCCCTCAGTATATGCATGTTCACGAATACTGTATTTTGTGTATATGCTATACTGAATTTGACTGAAAAAAATGCACATACAAATAGACCCATGCAGCTCAAACCTATGTTATTCAAGACTCAACTGTAGTGGATATGCTGATCACAGGTTTTCTTTGTTTTAGAATGACTAAAAATGTCTGTTTTACATTCAGTTTTGAATTATGAAATAATAAATTATGAAAGTCTAGCTTAATCATTATTTTCTTATAGCTCTTTGAGGATATCACTTTATTGTCATGGTAGAAACATTGATGTGCCACCCACATAGTCCCATCAAGAAAGAACTTGTCTTTGTTGTCAGCGGACATTCCCCAGCTGTCAGTATCTTCATGATTTGCCTCCAGTACAGATAGCTGTCTTTTCAAAATGTGCTGTTTTTAGTCGACTGATACCCAAGGATTGCAGTGGAAATATAAACACGCAGCCCATTCATTGGCCCAACGTGGGCTAAATCATAGAGGTCACTGATTTCCATGAGATTAGCCAAGACTTTGTTGTATCTTCATGATAAATTTTCGGTTTTTCATTCAAAATCCTACCTCTTTTCTGCTTTATGCTGCATGTGTTACTCACTAATAAATATCCTGCATGCTAAACTCTGTCTCAGCATCTTTCTGGAAAACCCAAACTGGGATAGTTGCTATCAAAACTGATTTGAAAAAGCATATGACAAAATAAGAATTTGGAACTTGATTATTCACTGCTACCTAGAAGTGAGTGATCTGTCACTGGTCTTCAGTGGAACACAGACCCAGTGATAGTCCAATTGTTAAAATTCTGGGAAAAAGGAATACAACAGAATGTGTGATGTAGCTGGCATTTGAGATATACAGAGGGAAGAATAACCGGGCAAGTCTCATTATTTTTCAGTTACTAAGCACCACTGGATCCTCAAAGAAAAAAAATGAAAACCTGTAAGTGATTATCAGGCAGGTAAAGTCAAGAGTGACAATCAAATAACCTCTTCTGTGATTCACTACTGCTTAGCTTCTACCTGCAGCAGCAGGACAGAGAAAGCTGGGAACCAGGAAGAGGGCCAGTAGCTGGGCTCAAAATTGTAGACCCTACTGCCTGTAGTTGCTATCAGAGCCTCAACTGATACTAATTTTTCTTTCATCCACTTTTTAATTAACATTACTTTAGCGCTACATCTGCTGGCTGCAGTGGCTCTCCTGGAGACCAATATCTCTGAGGGTTCTGAGATCCTGTTTTTATGTTTTCATTCTCAGGCTGGGAATGCTTCTCTTGCGCGTTTACCATCACAACTGGACAAGGGAACCCAAAAAAGTCTAAATGGGTTACCAGGATTTTGCACAAATTTCTCCCTGGCCCCATTCTGTAACATGGGTACCTCCTCATGAAGATCCCTGTCAAATAGTCCTGTCAGCCAGGTTGGTTACTTATTTTACTTGACTGCTGGTCTCTGAGCCAAAAGCAAGCAAAGGGCAATGGCAGTTGCTACATCTTATCATTCACTGAGAGTCCTACTATGATTATGGCAACAGTGTGTCCTTGTGTGCACCTGGACTTCTAACCACTTAGAAGCTATAAATTTGGGGAAAGAGGAGTAAACATTTTCCCAGTGGATCAATGGGTGATGGGTAGTAGGGCCACTGCATCTTCCCACACTTGGCTTTGAGATGAAAATATTAATATTCTTCTCTTTTGATAATAGTATCATCTAGGGGTCACTGACTTGATGCGTATTCTTTATTCTGGAGAATGGGAGTCCATCCCTGTAGAATATAATCTCAAAGCTGGTGCTTGAACTGCACCAATACCATATCCACCTGACAGCTTCTGAGTGGTGTGACACGGATTATTTCTAGTGGGTTCCATGATATGGTCCCACTCCCACACCCCCTTTGTTTTAAAGTGAGATGTCATTCTTAAAATATGTGATACCACATTCTTACAGATCAAACATTCGATACTTCCTTAGTTAGCGATGCTGCCTCATGCCACATAGGTAGAAAAGACAATCCCCATATTTAGAATATGCCTTTCTTTCCCCTCTGATTAGAACAAATTACAGAATTAATTACATGGAAACAGGCCAATGTAATCAATTTGTAATCAATGTGTAGTCCACTGGTGTCCTCAAGGAATGGTGCATATTGGGTGATCAGTTCAAGCCTTCACTGCTGGCAGTTTGAATATTTTGTGATAGCAATAACTACACCAACCGTCTGCCACTGGGGCCGTACATAGTCTCTCTTTACTGATGGTCATTCTTTTCATATGTCCATCATGCCAGCATTGGTGTAGCTGTTCACTGAGGCTGGCTGATGTAAACTGGCTGATTCATTATGTCTACTTGGTGGATTCGTGTCTCTTCATGGGTATTCTTTGGTAGGCATTAACATGGGATACAAAAATCTTCAGGTTTTGTTTTACATCCATCCATTGCCTCTACCACAGAGCACTTTCTCCAATCTTTTAATAATTCTTTCAGACTCTTGATACATCTAGCATGGCAGCTAAAATTGAGCCTACTACTTGGGTGAGTTGGGTTTTACTGTCATCCTTCACCTGAATCTGCAAGGCTTAGAGTGTGAGTTAAAAATGATCAATACTGGCTGGGTGCGGTGGCTCAAGCCTGTAATCCCAGCACTTTGGGAGGCCGAGACGGGCGGATCACGAGGTCAGGAGATCGAGACCATCCTGGCTAACATGGTGAAACCCCGTCTCTACTAAAAAATACAAAAAATTAGCCAGGCAAGGTGGCGGGCGCCTGTAGTCCCAGCTACTCGGGAGGCTGAGGCAGGAGAATGGCATGAACCCAGGAGGCGGAGCTTGCAGTGAGCTGAGATCTGGCCACTGCACTTCAGCCTGGATGACAAAGCACAACTCCGTCTCAAAAAAATAAAAAAAACTATCAATACCCCCACCACTACATCTTTTTGATCTGTGAGGGCAAGGCAACAACTTTTACCATCTACCCAAAGGTACAATACGGGTAGACTGCAAGAGTTGTCACCTTTGTTACATTGTTTTTATTATGTTAACTTGGTTGACAGTTTCAAAACCTTCCTTTTTATCTTTGTCAGTATCATATCCCTTAACATACAGGTTAGGAACCCAACACTGGTTGCATCTACTACTGCTCTTCAAAGATTCCTCCAGGAACAGAGGATAACCAGAATCCTGAAGAAGCTACTGTCAAAATGATTGTGAAAAATGAATTTGAGCAGAACAAGGATATATTGTTAGGAAAATAAGGCTAGATACCAATACCTACTTCAAGGAGGACTCATTACCTCAGCTGCCAAAAGACAGCCTCTAGCTGTTTGAAACATCAGAGTTGATTCAGCTACAGAGATCCTCTTCACCTAAGGGCCTTCCTTTCCTCCAGCAGCCCATATTCCATGAACAATTACAGTAAGAGACAGAAAGCCCCAGCTATTATGGCAGGACAACTCTCACAGGCCATATATTCTCCCAAATTGCAGTGGGGTTAGCCGAAGCATTTTTAGGCTAGCATCACAGCATAATTTCTCCCTCCGCCCACTCTGTCTTTCATTTCCATGATGCAGGTGTTTATTCTTAGTAAATATCCTGCACACCAAACTCTCTTTCACTGTCTGCTTCAGTTGAACCCAAACTTGGACAATTGTCATCTGGTTTTGTTTTTGATAAAAAGTTCAGTATCCGTGTCATATTTTCTCCTATGAAGAAAATCTCTTCTGTTCTGATTGATTTCAAGATTTTCTTTTAAAAATAATTTTATTAAACATTTTTGTGAAGATTTGGTAATTTTTTTTAAATTTTATTTTAATGCTAGAAAAATCTCTGGAATATTCAAGAAGATAATATGGCACATGTGGAAAATATTTAGAGTTCTTGCCCCTAAAAAGTTATACATTTAATTTGGTTATGTTGTATAAAGCATTGTTCAAAAATCTCCTCCAAAAGTGGATAAAGTGGTTTTCCTAATGATAACCTACTTTGTAAGGAAAACTATCCATATTGTTATTTTCTCAATGTTTTACTTTGTCTCCAAACTGAACCTCATCCTTAGTGGGATTATCTGCATCTAACCTCAAACCCCCCAACCAACCCCCTACCATCACTTCAGGATTTTGAGAAGGCTGGATACCGTTCCATGATCCAACTTCAATTATCAGATTTAATCCCTTCTGCTATCCCCTTCCAGTTTTCAATTTGTGATACGGATTTGACTAATTTGTAGATTTAAATTATTATCTCTATAAGAGATTAACTAGATAAACACTACAGTCCCTTCTGAGTCTCTATTATTCCATGCAATACATCTCTTGGAAATTCTGAGTCTTGTAACAGGGGTAATATCTTTGACATATTTTATTTAAAACATCTATTTCTAAAACAAGATACATTTTTTAAAAGCATGTTTATTACTCACCAGGTTTACTATAATAATTTCTCTGTATTTTGTCTCCTAGGTGTAATAGGCTTCTTAAATATATTTGATATCTATCATTATTTTAAAAATCTGCTAGGTTTTATTTCGTCAAATGTCACTTCACTTTCTTAATGGAATTCCAATTACCTGATAGTAGACTTTACCATTCTCCCAGAATTTTCTTATGTTGTCTTCTGTTTGTTTATTTGAGATGGAGTTTAGCACTTGTCACCGAGGCTGGAGTGCAATGGCATGATCTTGGCTCACTGTAACCTCTGCCTCCTGTGTTCAAGCAATTCTCCTGCCTCAACCTCCAGAGTAGCTGGGATTACAGGCGCCCACCACCACGCCCAGCTAATTTTTGTATTTTTTTAGTAGAGATGGGGTTCACCATGTTGGCCAGGCTGGTCTCGAACTTCTGACCTCAGGCGATTCACCCGCCTCGGCCTCTCAAAGTGTTGGAATTACAGGCATGAGCCACCACTCCCGGCCTCTTTTGTATGTTTTAACCTTTTTGCTTCTCCATTTTAAATTTAGGTTGTTTGCTTTTGACCTCTTACTGGTTTTTGAACTAGCTAGTGTTTTCTAAACTTGCCATTTGTGTTATTTTGTCTGTGTGTGTGTTTTATTTTTCTAACCTACACCTGATCCTTCTTTACAATTTCTTATTGTATGTAAAAATTCCCAATGACAAATAATTTTGACTACTGGAGTAACCTGTTCTCAGCTACTTTTTCTGTTACCATCATCCCCATTAAGGAATTTCCTCGGGGCAGAATTACAAGATAACAGAAAAAAATGAGAGTAAATAAAAATGGTTATTTTCCTTATTCTTTCTGAGCTTTCAGCATTTATTTTTCCACTCCTTCAATCAGACTAGTAGATTTCTTCTGGATCTTTCTCTGCAGTGTAGAGTTTACTTCCAGTTTTCAAATTATGCTGAGTTCAGGCCAGAGGATACCAGAGTAGGAAAAAAAATCGTTAAACACATCACCATTTCAATGGGACATAAAATTGTGCCATTCTTTCTTTACCTGCTTCCTTACATTTAATTTTCTGAGTTCCCAAATAATAACTCCTGTGCATCTATCTAGGTTTCTTGGATGAATTCAGTGAGATATGGAGAGGTGTGTGTTTATCTTACTCAGAGTCAGCAGGATCTAACCCGACTTCATCCTTTATTATCTAGAAAATAGTGACCATAGTTATTTTTACACTAACGTCTGACAATTACATTATCTCCGTTTCCTATGTTTCTGTTTATATTGTGTATGGCTAGTCTTGGTTTTCATTGCCTTATCTTTTAGAGTATTTTTATTGTGTTACTGATATTTTATAGAAAAATATTATACAAATAAAATGTTGGCAAGCTTCTGTCAATTCCTACTTCTGTCAAGCAGTTAGTAGCAATAATAATCACTGATGATATCAACTTCAAGAACTAGATGATTTGAAGATGTGAGATCTTGTTTATTTCTAATTTGGCCTAACTCTTAAAATGTGGTTTTCACAATTTCAACCCACTGGACTCTCTTATCAGCAGGCCTTGAGTTCCACTTTTGCCGTGCTAGCCCAGAAGTGCTAACAAAAGCTCTGTTCAGCTTCTCAACCTTTTAGAACGTATTAATTATCAAATACACATACATGGTAGTCTTTAGAGACTAATGGCAAAGCCTTGTGATTTCCTTCTAGTGGGTTTTCTCAACAGCACTCTGGGAAAGTTCTCAGTGAATACCTGTTACTATTGTTGCTTCTTGCTTTAAGAGATTGTTGGGTCAATATGGCCATGATGACCACTTATTTTATTAATTAAGAATACTGTCGGCCAGGCGCAGTGGCTCAAGCCTGTAATCCCAGCACTTTGGGAGGCCGAGATGGGCGGATCACGAGGTCAGGAGATCGAGACCATCCTGGCTAACATGGTTAAACCCTGTCTCTACTAAAAAATACAAAAAACTAGCCAGGCAAGGTGGCAGGTGCCTGTAGTCCCAGCTGCTCGGGAGGCTGAGGCAGGAGAAAGGCATATACCCAGGAGGCGGAGCTTGCAGTGAGCTGAGATCCGGCCATTGCACTCCAGCCTGGGTGACAGAGCGAGACTCCGCCTCAAAAAAAAAAAAAAAAAAAAAAGAATACTGTCATATCATAGTGTGCAGTATTGCATGCCGTGCTTTCCAGGTCACAGAAATGCAGCCTTCAAAATACAATCCAAGAAAATACAGAAAGAAGAACTTAGCATGAAATTCATGTCATGCGTTAGAAGGAATTGATTCTCAATCAATTTAGGAAACGTGACTCGCCATGAAAACACAGACTAAAAAATACAAATTCGCGGTGGCTCACGCCTGTAATCCCAGCACTTTGGGAGGCCAAGGTGGGTGGATCACAAGGTCAGGAGATCAAGACCATCCTGGCTAACACGGTGAAACCCTGTCTCTACTAAAAATACAAAAAAAAAAAAAAAATTAGCTGGGCGTGGTGGCGGCGCCTGTAGTCCCAGCTACTCTGGAGGCTGAGGCAGGAGAATGGTGTAAACCCTGGAGGCGGAGCTTGCAGTGAGCTGAGATCGCACCACTGCACTCCAGCCTGGGCAACAGAGCCAGACTCTGTCTCCAAAAAAAAAAAAAAAAAATTAATTATCCATTAAGTGTTAGTCAATACACTAAAAAATGTTCCCCAATTAGCTGTTTCTTGTGGTGGATCTGGATTTGCTCATGCTGAACAAAGGCACTTAAACTCGGTCTGATTTTTTAGGTCCTTTTCACACCTTATATGGCCTACTCTGTAAGACACCATTCATTCATGGGTTTGTTCATTGAATATACATTTAACACATAATTTATTTCAGTCACTTTGAAAGACATTAAATATGAAGACTTTATGCAATACATGCAGAGCTTGCTCAAAAGGAGTGTTTAACACAATGGACATTGTTATTAGTCCAATGAAAGAGCTATTAAATGTCATTTTATGCTGCAAAAGCATGTGAGCCATCACATATATAGAAGGGAAAAGAAAAGCAGATAATTCTTCTATTTTAGATATTAAAAGGTCATTGAATTATTGGGGAATTGCACATAGTAGGCACTCAATATATGTTTTAATACCTCACTACAATTTTCCAACTAGAGCTATGATAAACAACATGTTTAAATCTTTAGTTCTAACAAAACTGAAGTGGAGTGTAGGTTATATGCCTTGCCTGCTTTATTTTTTCTTTCTAACATTTACATAATACATTGACATCACTGTGGACTCTCATAAATTTAAAAAACTATGGCTCTATGGCAAATTTGGATCATAAACTCCTCTAAGAAACACTTAAATAGCTTTCTAATTATATAGAATTTGTACGTGACTTATATCATTGCATGATTTCCCTTGACCTGCAATGTTTAAAAGTAGGCATGAGTTGAAATTCTGAGAAAAACATGTTCTTTAACTTCAAAGTCCTTTAGGTATGCCAGCAGCAGTCCATCACTCCAGGGACTCTATTGAGAGATTGCCTGGGCAATGGAACTGTCAGGAATGTCTGTCTCCTTTGAGCAGTTTTGGATTCTATTCACTTGACACATGAACCAAGTAGGTAGAGATCAATCCAATTTCACCTAAACCATTGGAAGTCTCATTAAATGATACCATTTCTTAACCACCTTCTGCCCCATGTTCTACTAACCCAGGGGGATTTCAGAAGCATTGCCAACATCTCTTCTGCCTGAAAAAAAGGGAATGGGGCAGTTATAATTGAGCAGCTTGGGTAGCTTTTTCTTTCACTGTGTAATTTACAAAGCAATACAGATGATATTTATTGTCTATATGGTGGCTAAATAACAATAAATAGTTTTTCTGAATTACCAATGTCCTTTTCCAGTCCATGCATTCCAATACTCAGGGTTAGGGTTAGGGGTTAGGTTTAGGGTTAGGGTCAGGGTCAGGGGGTTAGGCTCAGGGTTAGGGTTACAGGTTAGGGTTAGGGGTTAGGGTCAGGGTCAGGGTCAGAGGTTAGGGTCAGGGTTAGGGTTAGGGTCAGGTTTAGGGTCAGGGTCAAGTTTAGGGTCAGGGTCAGGGTCAAGGTCAGGGTCAGGGTCAGGGTTAGGTTCTGGGTCAGGGTCAGAGTCAGGTTTCGGGTTAGGGTTAGGGTTCGGTTTAGGGTTAAGTTCGGGTTAGGGTTAAGGTTCAGGTACGGGTTATGGTTCAGGTTAGGGTTAGTGTTAGGGTTAGGGTTCGGGTTAGGGTTTGTGTTTGGGTTCTGGTTCGGGTTAGGATTAGGGTTTGGGTTTGGGTTAGGTTTAGGGTTAAGGTTAGTGTTTGGGTTAGGGTTCGGGTTAGGATTCGGTTTAGAGTTAGGGTTCGGTTCCGGGTTAGGGTTAATATTCGACTTAGGGTTTGGTTTCGGTTTTGGGTTAGGGTTAGGATTCAGGTTCGTGTTTGGGTTCGGATTCGGTTTTGGGTTAGGGTTCAAGCCATTCTCCTGCCTCTGCCTCTCGTAGCTGGGATTATAGGCACACACCACCATGCCCAACTAATTTTTGTATTTTTGGTAGCGACAGGGTTTCACCATGTTTCCCAGGCTTCTCTCGAACTCCTGACATCAAGTAATCCACCTGCCCCCATCTCCCAAAGTGTTGCGATTACAGGCATGAGCCACTGTGCCCAGCCTTCTCTTTCTTCTCTGAGTCAGAGATCTCTAGCAAGATAGCCTTTTCACTAGTTTTATTGCAACAGAAGTATTTCAGAACTTTGTCTAGTTAAACTGTTAAGGGTATGTCTGTTGTTCTATGATACGCTGAATTTAGGAATGTGTGACTCAGTAATGAAAGTTGATCTGGCATCACCCTTGGCATTTGAGCTCTCAGATGGAGAAGGGTCTGTTTTTCCAATCACTGACAAAACCTGGCATGATCATGGCTTACAGGAATGCAGCACCCCAAGAGGACCCTAGCAATTGGGAGAACTTTGTTTACATGACACTAAGCCCCAAATAACCTTAAATTCTAAATAAAAGTTCCAAGAGTAATTTGTATAAGAGTCTTGTTTTTTGTTTTGAGATGGAGTCTCACTCTGTCACCCAGGCTGAAGTGCTGTGGCACGATCTCAGCTCACTGCAACCTCCACCTCCCGAGTTCAAGTGATTCTCCTGCCTCAGCCTCCAAAGTAGCTGAAATTACAGGTGCCTGCCACTATGCCCAGCTAATTTTTCGTATTTTTAGTAGAGACGGGGTTTCACCATGTTGGCCAGGCTGGTCTCGAACTCCTGACTTTGTGATTTACCCGCCCCAGCCTCCCAAAGTGCTGGGACTACAGGCGTGAGCTGCTGCACCCAGCCAGGGCCTTGTTTTTAAAGAAAATAAATTTTATGACAGGTCTATACATATATATATATAAACTATACTCGTGAACATTTTACTTAACATTTAAAAATCTTTAAGACCTTTCAGTACCTAAAGCTTACATAACAAAATCTAGCAGAAGTGTGTAGAATCTAAACACATTTCTAAAAGAAAGGGTGAGGCTTTCAGGGTGGCTATGCTGTGTTGGACGTGGGCAGTGTTCTCTCTCTTTCGTGGTTTTGCTTATATGGCAGTTCCAGCTCACAAGAGCCCTCAGAGCCTGTCTGTAGGCCTGCATCCTGTGGCATTTGGCAAGTGAGATCTGTTTAATATAAGGTGTCAATAAAGCCAAGGTTATGATATCTAAAAATAATCAACACTAATTCCTCAGAAATTTTGTCTTTTTTGACCAAGCCACTGGTGCAATGTGGAGTCACCGCATTATATGCAAAAAGAATAATGCCCTTACTCCAGAGTCTGAACCAGAACTGACACTCGGTGGTGACTCCCCCTTTATTCTAGGAGGTGTTAACATTAGCTACGGCAATGTAAAAACGGTGTTTCTGGAGGCGGTGGGGGCCGAGAATGGAAAGTCCTCTGCAGCCGTCAACATGGAGAGTGAGACAATGCAGGTGTTGACTCACGGAACTGGACGAGAATCTACTACTCCTTCTCTAGTGAGAGTCTCTGTCATTTGCATAGAAGGCTTAAACGCAGGGAGGGCACGGGGATTCCGTGTAAACTTCAGTAAGCTGCATAAACAGAGGCCGTGATGTGTTTTGTCTCTGACCTTTTCCAGGGACATCTGACCCCAGGGTTGCAGCGTGATGCTCACTAACAGAAGCTGACTCAATTGTGTTATGTCTCTGATCTTTTCCAAGGACATCTGGACCCAGGGTCGCAGTGTGATGCTCACTAACAGAAACTGACTCAATTGTGTTTCCTGGTTTGGGGGAATATCTTTAATTACTGCATGAATGTTTATAAACTGTTGGGGCTAAATATGAAAGTTGCTGTTCAGGTGCCGTCTCCACCGAGCTACTGTGTACATTTTCTTTCTCTCACTTGCAGCTGTTCTCTTCCTACAGACTGAACGAAAATGAAAAGGAAGTCATTTCTGCATGTGTCACAGAGGCATCCTTTGGTTCTAAAGGGAGCTGAGTTGGATTCCACAAGCGCATGGTCCTTGTAGCGTGTGAATAGGATTCAGTCACAGACGAGAAGGAAGGGTTCGGAGGAGACTGTCATCGCCCTGTCCAGGCTAACCCTCCAGCTGCCCAGGTGACAGGCTGGCCTGTGTTTGTGTTGTGTAAGTGTGTGTACAGCTGTTAATGTGGGGTCCAGAAACATCTTACAAAGTAAGCCTATCCCTACATGTAGTTTTATGTGGGTATAAATTCATTTCAGTTCTTAACATGAACATTTGTACAGTGCTTCCAAGTGAGGGTTTGACTGCCTCACATCTGGAATCCTTCAAGTTTATCCTTCTTGGAGTCAGTGTTGTGAATGTTTTCCCCTAGGTCAAGAGTCTGCTGTCAACATGATGTTCTCTAATTACACGGCTTCATACAACTCCCAGCTCTGTGGACATATATTTTTGTATTTAAGGTGTTCCTTCTTTTACTTCTGTTTATAGTTCATCCTTGACACTGCTCTTTTCCCACTGCCTTTATCTCAGGTCCTTCCCAAGCTTTCATCCTGGCTGACTTCTTTTACGTCATGGAAGGAGAGGATATGGGGTCAGTCAGTCCGACTTCCGATCCCTTCTCCACCCATTACTTGGCAAATTAAAGCTGTGTTTAGGTTTCATTTATGTCATCCTGGATTTCTCAAGAGTTACAATTTTTTGATATATTAATTACAATTATAGGATTGTTTAAAGATCAAACAAGACAATGTATATTGATGTGTTTTGTAATCTTTGTTGTTGTTGTTTGTTTGTTTGAGACTGAGTCTCGCTCTGTCACCCAGGCTGGGGTTCAGTGGTGTGACCTTGGCTCACTGCAACCTCCGCCTTCTGGGTTCCAGCGATTTTCCCGTCTCAACCTCCCGAGTAGCTGGGACTATAGGTGCCTGCCACTACGCTTGGCTAATTTTTGTGTTTTTAGTAGAGATGGGGTTTCACCATATTGACCAGGCTGGTCTTGAACTCCTGACCTTGTGATTCACCCGACTCGGCCTCCCAAAGTGCTGGAACTACAGATGTGAGCCACCGTGCCTGGACTGTAATCTTTAAAGCTCAACAGAAATGTAAGATCTTGCTATTATTATGCGATGATAAAATCTTTCATTCTTTGCTTTTTCCTTGGTTGCTGGCCTAGAAATTAAATCAATTCTGTTCTCTCTTTTTTTAAAAAAAAATCTTGAATGTGTGAAATTGCTGATATTTTAATATGTTGCTGATGTTTGATCTATTGGAATGGTAGCTTCCTAAGGGCTCTTCTAATAGTTAAAACTCTATCAGGCCAGGCATGGTGGCTCAGGCCTATAGTGCCAGCACTTTCGGAGGTCAAGGTGGGCAGATCACCTGAAGTCAGGAGGTTGAGACCAGCCTGGCCAACATGGTGAAATCCTGTCTCTACTTAAAATACAAAAATTGGCAGGAGAACCACTTGAACCCAGGAGACGAAGGTTGCAGTGAGCTGAGATTGCATCACTGTACTCCAGTCTGGGCAACAGAGTGAGACTCTGCCAAGAAACAAAAACAAAAACAACAAGAAAAAACTATATCAAAGTGATATATTCGTATAGTGAAACCCCAGACAGTGCCACTAAGTGAATGACGATATAATACTCTTATTTCTTATTTTGCTACAACGTTAGTTTCTCAACAATCACTCCACCTGCCGGTTCGGTCTTTTTTCCCATTGGGATTGGTTTCCCTTAAATGTCTGGTGATTCTTCATTGTTCACATTTAATAGTGAAACAGGAAGAGGAAGAAAGGAGTCTGTTATCATTAGTAAAAGGCTCGTCTAGAGGTTTTTTTTCCGGGAGTCGATAGGGTTTCCACATGTTAGTAAGTGATGTCTTTGGTCTAGATGATTTCCTTTCTCTGGAGAAAAACTTCTCTCCTCTCTGGAAGGCAGGTGCTTGCTGTTGGTTGTTGGTGTTCTACTCACTGGTTACCTGAGGGGGGCGGTGCAGGCATTGGTGAGGGAGGATAATAAGGGTTGACTGTCAATGTACAGATTTTAATCAACTCTCCTGTTTTCTGATGCCTGCCTCACTTCTCCGCCCCTCACCCCCAGGAAGGTCCACAGATGATGCTCCTTCTCAAGGCTGCAAGGCCATCAAATCACTTTTTTGTCTCTGCTGCTCTCTCTACATGATGGATAACCATCATGGTTTCTTGGGAGGGAAAGGAAACAACTGGGTCAGTATTTGGTCTACCATCTTTAAGTTAGAAGCTTCTTCTTCCAACTGAAGCTAGAATAACAAAGCTTGAGAAAGGGTTTTTAAAATATCTAGCGGCCGGGCGCGGTGGCTCAAGCCTGTAATCCCAGCACTTTGGGAGGCCGAGACGGACGGATCACGAGGTCAGGAGATCGAGACCATCCTGGCTAACACAGTGAAACCCCGTCTCTACTAAAAATACAAAAACTAGCCGGGCGAGGTGGCGGGCGCCTGTAGTCCCAGCTACTTGGGAGGCTGAGGCAGGAGAATGGCGTAAACCTGGGAGGCGGAGCTTGCAGTGAGCTGAGATCCGGCCACTGCACTCCAGTCCGGGCGACAGAGCAAGACTCCGCCTCAAAAAAAATAAAAATAAAAATAAATTTAAAAATAAATAAATAAATAAATAAATAAATAAATAAATAAATAAAATAAAATATCTAGCATCTCAACTTTTGGGGACAATTTGAACATCTTAAGGCACTAAGTTACTGAGTTTTTTGAAAAGGGTGATGGGGAAACCATTAATTAATTAATCTCTGCTTTGTTTTAAATATATTGCACCAGGTTTGTGTATTATAATTCACACTCAAAAAGTACAGATTTAATTTTGATATATTTTCTTTGAAGAAATAGCTTAAGTACTCTTCAGTGCTGCATTTACGATGTGGCCAAATCTTTGAGACAAAATTATTTCTCTCTATGTAAATTAAGATGTTGTACTTTGAAAAATCATTCCTTTCGGCATTTTTAGATCTTTCTCAGTTTTCTTGAACCTTTTGTGCAAGAGCAATGACCTTATATTTGTCACATTATTCCTATTAAACACTTAGCTGTGGGCCTGAAAGAAATGTGCAGTTCTGTTAGAAAAAAGGTGGAGAAGGTAGTATCACTATTCCTCTTTCATGGATGGGCAAACAGGTTCAGGAATTTTCCAGAACTGAGGTTTTCTATCTTATAATTGGGTGTTCTTTGTCTCACAACATGCACTTCGTCCTTCCGTATGGATTTCTTTGTTGAAGCTGACTGAATTTCAGCTCTCACATGCTAAGTACACATTAATTTCTCTTATCCTTTATTCCCACATAGTGTACGAGTGATTTTGAGAGGGTCCTGTATGGCATGGTCCTCAGGTGCTTGGCAAAATGGGTCCACTCTCTCCCAGGTAACCCTGGCTCTAGGCCCTCTTCCACGTCCTGGCCTTCCCCAGCAGTCCCTGGAGCCCTCTGCTGACCAAAACTCCACAGTGAAGCACCACCCGATGGTGACCTGTGAAGGGTTCCCAGTTTCGGACACGTTATTCCTCTTCTGTAAAAACTGCACCACTTTCAGATAGACTCTCAGGCAAAAGCACAGAAAATTATGATTAGATTAATGATCTTTCAGAGGTTTCCTATCGCTGAGGTCATCTGAGCCAGTAGTTTTCAAAATGAGTTGCAGGCTTCATATCCTCAAATGTTGCATTTAAATTCTAGTTAAAAATAGTTTCACCCCTGTATTTTTCCATTCTAAGACAGATTTTTTTCCATGTTTTACTTCTTCTGGAGTTAGCCTGCATCTTACAATTGATACACTGCATTTCATATGATGAGATCTCTTCTGTTCTTCTAAAAAATTATCAATAGTTTTGTGATGGATATTGATTTAATAGCATCTCAGAATGTAAAACATCCAGGTTACAATCATTAACTCTTCTACAATATTTACATGCAAGAAGGCGACATTTCTTTCTTTTTATAAGCCAAATTATATCTAGCAGAAACGCCCATGTATCGAGATGTGGAAGATTCCAGTTCATGGAAGTTCCTCGTCATATTCTGTGCCAGACACTGGAGGCTGGGATGGTGGCACTTCGTGCTCCTCACCTTCCTGTCTCACTACTTTTCCTGTGACTGCCGACTGCTGGCCCTTTACTCTGAAGGGGGTGAGAGGAAAACTGCCCTGGCACTGGGGAGGGGATGCTCCTCAAAGCACAAGAAGTGCCAGGAAGGCAGCCATCACATGCCGGAATCTTGGCCACACCAACCACATCTGGGGAACTGCATGTGACTAGGGCCTAGCCCATTAGGAATGCTACTGTTCTGGGAACATCTCCCCGGCATCCTCATTTTATTTTCACATTTGCTAGTCCAGCTTAACTTAATCCTTAGATGATTCTAGATCTCCCTAGAAAATACCTAGGTGAGAGTTATCCAGGCAAATTCTCTTTTCCTCCTTTAAACCCCTAAAGGCTATATTGTGTGTGTATGTGTGTGTGTGTGTGTTACAGAAAGACCTAATCTGCAAAGGCACAGCTTGGCCTTCAGGAAATAGATGGGAAAAGGGCTGCTTTATTATTTCCTGGTGCCTCCAAAGCACACACAAAGAGGATATAAGTTAGTATTTTCTCTAATAATTCCATCTGTAACATTGAGCATTTAAAAGTTTTAATAATACATTTAAATACCATGCCCATACAAGTGCATCATAAAAGGTAGAATTAATGAAACAATTAAATGTCTCAACTTAACCTGTCTTCTTGTAAGCCATGAAATAAATTTCTCCCATTATCTCTATGTATATGTTTACCATTTGTGCAAATATACCACCGAATAGAGATTGTAGACAATTTTTATTTTGACAACAGTCCACTCATGTAAAATTACACACAAAAATAGTACTATAACCCAGGTGCATTGCCAGATCCAAGTAAATGTGAGCCAAGGCCCATTTGTTCATGCATGTGTTTTTATGATTTTGTCTGTTCCTTTTCTGACTTACATATTTATAATACAGAATGTGAGAAGAGTTAGCTCTTTGTAGTTATTTAGCTTTAAGACATAGAAAACTGTTCTAGAATCTTTAAAAAGTAATTGCAAGAATTTTTTGAAAGCTTCTTGAAATTACAAGTCAAGATTTTTAAAAAATTGTTATTCTTTGAAACTACTTTTCTGTATACAGCAAGATTTATCAATAGCATATAAAATAAATCAATAGCAACAAAACAAAATAGGAAAGGATGGTAATGGCCATCTCATATTGCTTATTTCTTTTTTTTTTTTTTTTTGAGATGGAGTCTCGCTCTGTTGCCCAGGCTGGAGTGCAGTGGCCCCATCTCTGCTCATGGCAAGCTCCACCTCCTGGGTTCACGCCATTCTCCTACCTCAGCCTCCTGAGTAGCTGGGACTACAGTCGCCTGCCACCTTTCCGGCTAGTTTTTTTGTATTTTTTTAGTAGAGATGGGGTTTCACCGTGTTAGCCAGGATGGTCTCGATCTCCTGACCTCGTGATCCGCCCGTCTCGGCCTCCCAAAGTGCTGGGATTACGGGCTTGAGCCACCGCGCCTGGCCTTGCTTATTTCTTTTATAACAATTAAGTCATATAAATTGAGCTCACAAAAATATTTATATTAATAAAATTATAATTTATCATTGGTAATGTTTGAGTTTTTCTTGTACATTTTTATGTAGCAAGAAAAACAGTTTTTACTTTTAAGAATGGTTTTTAAAAAATCAGAGCAAGCCTAAGCCCCTTCATTTTATATATACAGTAACCTGAGGCTCATCAGTGCTGGTGACTCACACAGGCGCACACAAAGCATTGCTGGATGTCAGCTCAGGATCCAGAATTCATTTGAACAATTCATGCTAAATTAATAAATGCACTTTAAAATAGTCCCATATTAATCCGAAAAAATCTAAACCTGTGGAATTTGTAAAATAAGATGTTTATGAATGAGGACATGGCATTTTGACTTAGTTCTGATTCCCCCCTTTCTGAAAGCAGAATCTACAGTCTATTTTCCCATTGCTAGATTTCAGAGGAGAGCCTGGTGTCACTTACAGCAGACACTGCAGATGCCTCAGCATTTCGGATGAAGACAGTAAAGACCTTCTTTGTTTCATAAAAACCTTTGTTTTCCAGGGGAGAAAACACAGGTTGAATCTAAACTCAATCCTCCTATTGAAATATTTTAATGACACTGAAAGAGGTTGTTGCATTTGGCAGGTGCAGATGGAGCCGTGCGGTCCTACACTGAAGCCCTGCAGTCCTGACTTCTGAGTGGAGCTAGAGGAGAATTATATTAATGTGTTTGCACTACTTGCTCAATTGTAAAGCATAACAAATATATTTAAGGCATATTTTTTAAATGAGAATAAAATAGTTTAACAATGTTTACACACCTATTTTAAGTATTACATTCTCTAATCTATTTTTATCCTCACAACCATGGAAGCGCTCCACCATCTCCATTTCAGAAAGTAGACAGTAACTGAACAACACTATCATCTTTTAAAAAACATTTATTTCATTATGAAAGTTTATGGTTTATGTAATTAATACCTTTTTGTGGTCTGCATTCAATGGGTGTGGGCATCTGCAAACTGTCGTGGGTCCACCGTTGTGAAATCGCACACAGTGGTCTCACTGCCCTAAACAGCCAGGGCTCTCTGCCCATCCATCCTTTCCTCTCCCCAACCCCCGTCAACCACTGATTATTTTGCTATCTATGTAATTTTCCCGTTTCCAAAATGTCACATAATGCCCACAGCCATGAATGCGAGTTTCTGTTGCTCCACATCCTCACCAGCATTTGGTGTTTTTGGTCTTGTGGATTTTGGCCATTCTAATAGGTATGTAGTGGTATCTTACTGTTGTCTTAATTGGCAATTCCTAATAACATATTATACAGAGCATCTTTTCATATACTTAATTTCCATCTGCATATCTGTTCAGCTTTTGCCCATTTTTAATTGGGTTGTTTGTTTTCTTATTGAGTTTTAAGAGTTCTTTGCATATTTCAGATATGAATCCTTAGATATATTTTGCAAATATTTTCTCACAGTCTCTGGTTTGTCTTTTTATTCCCTTAACAGTATCTTTCACAAAACTAAAGTTTTTTTATGTTAAAGTTCAACTTCCCAATATTTTTCTTCGTGGATAATGCTTTTGGTGTTCTATCTAAAAGAATCACCAAATCCGAGGTTATCTAGAGTTTATGTTATCTTCTAGGAGTTTGAAAATTTTGCATTTCATAGATTGATCTAATATCTACTTTGCATTAACTTTTGTAAAAGGTGTAAGGTCTGTTTATAGATTCTTTTTTTTTTTTTTTTTTTTTTTTTTGCACATGGATGTCCATTTGTTCCAGCACCGTTTGTTAAAAAGACTCTCCTCTCTCCATTGAATTGCCTTTGCTTCTTTGTCAGAGATCAGCTGGCTGTATTTCAGTCTGTTTCTGGGCTCTCTGTTTTGTTTCACTGATGTATGTGTATGTGTCTTCTGTTTTGCCTTCAGTTTAAAAAAATGTAATTGCTACCTCAATTTGCTTCTGAATTCTCATTTGTAAACAGAAAAGCATAAATTAATGCCTGAGTACATTTTAGAGTAGATGTTGCCTTGAATACAATGAGCAGAAAGAGTTATAATTTTAAAGTGAATATAAAAATTTGACCATAGTGGTAACAGATTTGCGAACTAGTGATATCAATGACAGAGTCCATTGCAATATTGCTTCATCCTTTGGCTCAGCTCTGCTTCACACCAGGTAACTATCAATCCCTTCTGTGATTCGTTCAAGGATTTCTGTGGGGTGGAAAGTAGAAATATGATATCAGTGGAGGGAGAGAAGGCAGTTTCCCAGGCTGGGAGCAGTCAGATCTCCAGTGGGTCCCACCATTGCTCTGTGGCAATACCTAGAGGGTGATGGAAACAGAGACAGGGTGCAAATGAAGTGGGTGCTGGCCCTAGGGTTCCCAGTGTTTCCTGGTTCCCATGGTCTATAAGATGCCCAAAATGAGACCTTCTGGGCTTTGGGGGGCCCCTGTGGAATTGGAAAATGAAGAAGTGAGCAGTGACAATCTAAACTGATTATTAGAGGTACATCTCTCACTTTTCAGCAACCACGGAGCCTTTGATTAGTGGTGAAATTGTGGCACCCCAACAATGGTGGAGTGGAATGTCCTGCCACTCTGGAGGGGTGATGGCTCAGGGTCAAGACTGAACTAATTAGAAAAAAAAAAAATGCACTCCAGGAATATCAAGTCCAAAACGAAGCTCTTCAAACCTTCTGGGAAGAGAAAACAGCATGACAAGGAAAGGTATATTTGTCTGATCCCAGGAATCAATATAAACATCCATGATAACCCCACCTATTTTTTTAAATATATGATTTGGATGAAACAAGAGAAAGAGACTGATTGTTGTTGAGTCCCTGCTGCAGTCCCGACACAGCTGGAGATGCCCTGCTCCCCTGCTCTCCTGCTCCCCCGCTCTCCCGCTCTCCTGCTCTCCTGCTCTCCTGCTCTCTTTATTTTGTTGATGCTCATGAGGACCCTGATGTCTGAGGAAGAAGGTTCCCGTCCAGCTCTGCCCCTGGTGTGTCACGTGCCGGCCTTGTCAACGCACACGAGAACCTGACAGGGCGAGTGTTATAACCCCAATCATAGAAAAGGAAACGTCTCTAAAGTCTTCAGCATCTTGCCCAAGTTTGGACACTTAGCAGAGGCCTGAGTTTAGATGCAGCCCCGTCTTGCTCTTTGACAGCCTCAGCACCACGTGCCCTGGGTGACCCACGCAGTGAGTCACTGACAACCCTCGTGGTTGGCTCATGGCACAGCGTGGAGCGAAATGGCCCACTGACCTTTCCAGACACTTGGACAATTCGTGATATAGTTTATGCGGTCACTCCCAGTGAGTTCTATTGTTCAGTTTAATAGAATACCTAATTCTGTGTTTATTATGAATAAAGGGAGATTTCTTGTGGTTTTTAAGAATATGAAGCATATCTATTTTGTATACAAGTTGGAAGTTCCAATACTATAGGAGGCATAAGTGCAGGTTATAATGATGGGTCTTTTATAAGACTGAATTCATATCAAACTGAATCGGTAACTCCAGCTGGATGAACAGGGTGAGACATTAAACATTTAATGAAAAGAATTCCTTTCTTAGGTCACAGCAAGGACTAAATATGTCTAATTATCATGCCCACTAAGAAGATGCATTGTGATATTTGCCGTTAATCACTCATTCAGTTCCAAGGGTATTTATTAATTGTCTGCTCTGGGCATAACAACAATTGGAAGCAGTATGTTCACATGAAAAAAAACTTACCCAAGTCTCTAAGTCACAACTTTCCATGACCAGCACACATTTCTGATTTGAAATACATATCTAAAGCTTCAAATGCATAAATAGATATCCCAATCTAGAACTAAGTTAATAGTTGCTTAGAATTGTTTAAATTATCCTGGGAATCAGAAAGATATGTCTACATGAAACAATAAAGGTTATATTAGAATTAATAAACTTTAGAAGACCATTTTAATCTTAATATGTAAACATACTACCTAGGCACACTGTTTAAATACATCTGCAACCTACTATTTTTAGATTTAGGTAAATCATTAATCCTTAAATTTGGAAGATTCCAGTGTTAGAGCTCTAGACTATGAAACTTGGAAGTTTTTCTAAAATTTTTGAGTTTTTATCCAGAAATACATATTTTCCTGGCACTGAGAACTGCAAGAAATTTCACTTGGAGTCTCCAAATAGTCAGCCATGTGTGATGTTAACATCAGTGTAATAGATACTATCACAAACATCCTGTGACTTTTATTTTCTTTTTTATACTTTAAGTTCTGGGATACATGAGCAGAACATGCAGGTTTGTTACACAGGTATACACGTGCCATGGTGGTTTGCTGCACCTGTCAACCCGTCATCTATGTTAGGTATTTCTCCTAATGCCGTCCTTCCCCTAGGCCCCGACCCTGCAACAGGCCCCCGTGTTTGATGTTCCCCTCCCTGTGTCCATGTGTTCTCATTGTTCAACTCCCACTTATGAGTGAGAACATGTGGTGTTTGCTTTTCTGTTTCTGTGTTAGTTTGCCAAGAATGATGGTTTCCAGCTTCATCATGTCCCTACAAAGGACATGAACTCATCCTTTTTTATGACTGCATAGTATTCCATGATGTATATGTGCCACATTTTCTTTATTCAGTCTATCATTGATGGGCATTTGGGTTGGTTCCCAGACTTTGCTATTGTGAATAGTGCTGCAGTAAACATACGTGCGCATGTGTCTTTATAGTAGAGTGATTTATAATCCTTTGGGTATATACCCAGTAATGGGATTGCCGGATCAAATGGTATTTCTGGTTCTAGATCCTTGAGGAATTGCCACACTGTCTTCCACAATGGTTGAACTAATTTACACTCTCACCAACAGTGTAAAAGCATTACTATTTCTCCACATCCTCTCCAGCATCTGTTGTTTCCTGACTTTAATGATCACCATTCTAACTAGCATGAGTTGGTATCTCATTGTGGTTTTGATTTGCATTTCTCTAATGACCAGTAATGATGAGCTTTTGTTGATATGTTTGTTGGCCACATAAATGTCTTCTTTTGAGAAGTGTCTGTTCATATCCTTCACCCACTTCTTGATGGTTTTTTTTTTTCCCTTGTAAATTTGTTTAAGTTCCTTGTAGATTCTGGATATTAGCCCTTTGTCCGATGGATAGATTGCAAACATTTTCTCCCATTCTGTAGATTGCCTGTTCACTCTGATGAGAGTTTCTTTTGCTGTGCAGAAGCTCTTTAGTTTAATTAGATCCCATTTGTAAATTTTGGCTTTTGTTGTCATTGCTTTTGGCGCTTTAGTCATGAAGTCTTTGGCCACGCCTATGTCCTGAATGATATTACCTAGGTTTTCTTCTAGGGTTTTTATGGTTTTAGGTCTTATGTTTAAGTCTTTAATCCATCTTGAGTTAATTTTTGTATAAGGTGTAAGGAAGGGGTCTGGTTTCAGTTTTTTGCATATGGCTAGCCAGTTTTCCCAACACCATTTATTAAATAGGAAATCCTTTCCCCATTGCTTGTTTTTGTCAGGGTAGTCAGACATCCTAAACTTTTAAATTTAAGAATTTACATTTTTTTAAAGTAACTGACAACTGACAATCATTTAAAAATCCATAACTTAAAAAAATAATAATTCCTCCTATGTTTTCAACCAAGAGAAGTGAAAATCTGTTGACACAAAGGCCTGAATATAAGTATTCATAACAACTTTCTTCTTAATAGCCAAATATTTTTAAAATAGCCTATCACTGAACAATAGATAAGCTGTAATATATTCCTACAATGGTTACTGCCCAACATAAGAATGACATATACCCTGGAAACCACATGGACATATCTCAAAGGCATTAGAATGCATGAAAGAAACTAGGTATAAGAGAATATTCTATATGATTCCATTTATATCAAATACTTCTTTTTTGAGATAACATCTCACTCTATCACCAAGGCTGGAGTGCAGTGATGTGATCACAGATCACCGCAGCCTTGACCTCCCAGGCTCAGGTGATTCTTCAGCCCCTGAGTATCTGGGACCAAAGAGGTTGGGACCAAAGGGGCGTGCCACCACACCTGGCTAATTTGTGTGTGTGTGAATTTTTTTTATTTTTTTAGAGATTGGGTTTTGCCATGTTGCCCAGGCTGGTCTCAAGTTCCTGGGCTCAAGTGATCGCCCCTTCTCAATCTAGTGCTAGGATTACAGACTTGAGTCATTGCACGTGGCCTGTATCATATTCTAAGACAGACAAAACTAGAGTGAAAGAAAGCAACTACCGGGAGCTGTGGTATGGGGCAGGGGTCACTGACTACAGCAGCATGCAAGGGAATTTGGGGGGTAATGAAATGTATTTTAATGGTAGTGTTGTGTACATGACAATATGTATATTTGTCAAAATGCATTGATTTGTACACTTAAAATTACTAAATTTTATTATATGTAAATTAAACTCAATTAGATAATAAAAAATAAACTTTTGATCCTGAAAAAATACCTACATACACACAAACTACCTCTGAAACAAACTACTTTTTCAGAATTTCTAATTTAAATATTCAGAAATATGAACGATGATGATGAATTTTAACAAGGCTTACATAATTCAATTCTATTTTGGATCATATCTGAGAGGCATATTAGCTGCTGGACTTATTTGGAGTTCCTTACCTCCTTTGCATATGAAAAAATAAGAGGTTGAGAGAGAAACAAGGTATGTAATTTATGTACAATGAAACTTTCTACTGCCCGGGAAATGAGGCTTTCTATTGTCCAATGAATTGTTCCTGGCAGCACAATTCACTGCTTCACAATTGATCATTCTTTTTACCCTCAGAGCATCCTTGAAATGATTGACTCAACCATGAGAGAAACCCTGTAAATATTCTCAGATGCAAACTCACAGTACCAGCGTCACAGAACACCTGCAGGTGCAAGTAACTAAAAATCCAGCTCAATTTGACTTTAAATACAAGGGAATGTATTGACTCTGGTGGGTAGTTCAGAAGCAGGCCAGGCTTCAGGGTGAATCTGAGCACAGAAGCTCATGGATGCTACCAGGACTCAGTTTCTTCCCAATTTTCTGCTCTGCCTTCAGTGAAGTCAGAATCATTCTGCATGTGGCAAAATCTCCAGGAACAATTTCTGAGGTTGCATTCTTCACCAAAGAGGGAGCATGAACAAGCACACTCTTGTTCCTAACAACCTAGCACAACTTGTATTTGACTCTAATTGGAACAACTCAGACCCTTGCCCATCCCCAAGTCCATTAGGGGGACCGAGGGAGTGCTGTGTGGCACCTGGCATGAGCCTCAGTTATGCACCCACCTTGGAACCAATAACTGTGACACAGGGTGAGACAGTGCTGGTTAAGTCAACCAGGACCCACCCCATGTTTCAAACCACGTGACTGAATAATTCAGGGCTCTGTTAGGAAGGAGAAAGGGGATACTTCTTGAATAGCACCCAACACTCAACTACAATTTAATTTGACAGGAACCCGGAGGCCCTGCCATAGAAATCTCTCACAGTTGCTTGGAATGAGAGCACTCAATAAAAAAATCCTATGGCCTCAAGGACGCCACGCAGTTGGTGTGGAGGGTGGGGCAAGGAGGGTGGGGAAGGGCTCAGGGTCTTCTGAAGATGAAGCTGAAGAACAGATGGCACTGACTTAGCAGAGTGGAAAATGTTTAACCCCAAGAGATGTCTACAGAGGCAGCCAAGCCACACCACAAACTCCTAGAAGGGCTTGTGTTAGGGTTCCCAAGTGTCTAGGTAAGCTGAAGAGATGGTGAGGCAGACACAGAGGGCCAGTTCAAAGCACATTGGGAAGACTGTGATCCCAAGACCCCTCAGTCCACACGGGCAGTCAAATGCTCCTCCCTGACATCGGAAAAAGAAACAATTTATTTTCTTCAGATATTGAAACAGAACTTTTCTAAGCTCCAGGACACTGGATAATGCTGCTTATGCAAAGACAGTATTTAGTGAAAGCCAATTTACTGAGCAGGGAGATCTGCAGACTCTTTCTCCCTCTTGGCTCCCAGAATGCTGGGGTCAGCTTGTGGTCTTAGGAGATTGGCGACCTCTTTTTGGAGAGGATCTGCAGATACCAACATTTCAGGGTTTCCTCAGGTCCAGGAGTACCAGGCTCCTGTGGACTCTTCCTTTGGGGAAGCAAAAGAAGACTCCATCTGTGCACACAGAATGTATTAATTATATTTTCTTATTTTCTGTTTTCTTGACGCTCTAGCATCTGGTGTTTACTGGGAAAAGATTGCCTTTCCCAGGGCCAGCCAGTTAAACTACCAATTCAGAACCCATACCCCTAACCACCTACTTTATCTGGCTCTGATACTGTAGGAGACAATACCGCCCTTCCTTAATCACCACAGGGTAAGGTATTAGGCAACTAGAAATGGCCCCTATGCCCCAGAGCCTGCTGAAGCTATTAACGCTGGACAGCCTAAGCCTGCCTGCCCTTGCTGTCCCACAGAGACCACAGCAGAGGATCCTGCCCATGCTTTCCCCTCTCCTGCGTCTGCCTGGGGTGTCCCTGTGCCTCCTATTTCTAGGGATCTGTGAGTATGAATGGGACAGTCACTTCCATGTCTGCAGGTCTTAACATCCCTGATTAAAACAAATTCTGAGTACATTTTAAAACATAAGGCTTCCAATGGAATTTTTAAGACACTTATATGGAGAATTTTAAACATATATGTAAATAAAGAATGAATATAACAAACCCCTGTATATCTATAACCCTTCAGAACAACCAGAAACACATGGGCGATTCTGTTCCATCTATATTCCCAAATAAAATTCATACATTGTGATTAGCTGATGTGTTTTTAAGTCTATATAATTTATACATTTCCCCTGTATCTCCTGTATATCATTTTCTTGTAATTTGTTTGTTGAAGAAGCTGCATTGATTTTCCTGATTCATCTTCAGAGTTTAAAATAGAATTTCACAAAAAGAAAAAAATAAAACCAGACAGAAAGAATAAAAATGTCAGAAAAGAAATCAATGGGATTTAAATGGTACAGCTGCTTTGGAAAACAATCTGGCAGTTCCTCAAAAAGTAAGACATAGAATTACTCTTTGATCCATCAATTCTATTCAAGTCTTCATACTGAAGAGAATTAAAAACATATGTCCACACAAACACTTGTACAGCAGTATTATCCATCATAGCCAAAAAGTAGAAACAACCCAAACTTCCACCAACTGATGAGCGAATAAATAACATGAAGTATTTCCACACAATGGAATATTACTCAGCCTCAAAAAGGAATGATTGCCAGAGGTTGGAGGAGGAAAAAATGGAAAATGCAGTTTCTTTCTTGGGTGCTGAAAATATGTTAGAATTAAATAGTGGTGAAGTCTGTGCTACTTCCAGAAAGTGCTAAATTGAACACTTTACATGAGTGAAATGTAGTATGTGAATTATATCTCAACTTAAAAATCAAGAACATTTTCCAGAAATAAAGTTTATGATTTTCAGATTTAAAAGATCTATTGAGTTCCCCTCAAAATGAATTTCAAAGTTCTTCTACATTAAAGCACATTATTGTGAAATTTGATAACATCAGAGATAAAGATCTGAAAAGCTTCCAGAAAGGTGAAAGAAAAAGATCACCTGCAAAGAATCAAGAACGAAAATGGCACTGAAGTTTTTCACTGAAATTCTAGATATAATAAGAAAATGAAATTTGGCCTTCACATTCTGAGAGAAATATATATATTTTAAACCCAACTAAACCGTCAACCCAGTGTGAGAATAGTGCACAGGCATTTTGGGACATGCACAGCATCAAAGCTTTACCTTAGATCAGGAAGCTGCAGTAAAGTGGCAACCTAAGAAATGGGAAAAAGGAATTCCAGGAACAGGTGATCCATGCAGGAGAGAGGAGGAGCATTGCCGAGAGCCAGGGGTGAAGCAATTCAAGCTGGAGACACTGAGACAAATACAGGAGCGCCTGGCATTCTCTGAGATGCAGTGCAGTGGTTCTGCACTGTGTGCAGAACTAAATGTGGCATTTACCTCTTACTGGTTACAATGTGCCTTCCCAGGCCGGCCAGCAGAGATTCAAAATCCTAATGCAAATGATATGGCAACACTTGTGATAATAGACATGAGTGTTTGAATTACAGATCCAGGTCCAAACCCAAATCCTCTCAGTAATTAACTGTATGCTGTCATTTAATTACTTAATCTCTCCAGCATGCCACTTCCTCAGATCAATTCGTCTGGGAATATAAATTCATAGGAGTGTTATAAAAGGTAGTTTGTACAATGAGCTCGTGACTGTGAAATGCTTAGCGTGGCATCCAAAAAGTCGTCAATAAGTTGTGCAACAATACCTTTTTATTACAGGAAACACACCCAACTTAGAAAACAGCATTCATGGGGGATTAAGAGAAGTAACTGCAGTCGGGTGAGCAGAGGGAGCCAGCGTGGGGAGGGCCTTTCCTAGGTGAGGCATCCACCACATTTGAAAGCGGGATGCAGGGCCAGAGCTGAACATCAACCAGGACGGGCAGGAATGAAGTAAACAGCTCATACCTATTCCTTCATGGGTCAGTTCCTTTCATTTTCACTTTTGACTGTGATGCAAAATTAAAACTCTTCTCTGCTCAAATGTCACTATTCTTAATAAAGTAAATAAGTAGGATCCCAAAACTTCAATTGCGTAAAATACATGCTTTTGTTATTGCAAGGCAAATGGGAAATATTTTGCAGTTGGTCATCGCCATCACAGTAACACAAATTCTAAAACTTACACTGTTTACAACTGAACCACACCCTCAAATAATCAAAAAATGGTCCCTCCCTAACCTCTCTCCCCAGCAAGAGTAGGTCTTTGGCCGCCCCAACCTGAGCAGGAGAGCAGGAGGAGAGTGGGAGCCCAGAGCTGCAGTGGCAAGAAGCCTGAGGGCTGATGGCTTTGACCAAATAATAGGGAATCGGGTTGACTTGTTTGAATCATTTTCCAAAAACTGATTTCCAAAACAGATCAGATTCATTGAAGGAGCTGGGGAATGGGAGCCCACCTCTCAGTCTCCAGCCTCCCCAAACTGCGTGTTTCTCCAGAGTAACCTTGAGCCTCTCCCAGCATGGATTAAAACCCATGGCTCTTCCAGATCTAAAATCTGAGGCTCTACAATTTAAGTCATAGTTAGGCACTTCCATACCTGTGATGGTAACGTGCTTACATACTCAGTCTATCATTGTTTAATATTGAATGAAAGACATATTTTGTTTACTTATTATGCAGCAGGTTGGCTGTGTTCACCTGTGTTGTCTCAGGGTCAGCTGGGTTTTTTTGTTTTTTGTTTTTTGTTTTTTTTGAGATAGAGTCTCGCCTGTGGCCCAGGCTGGAGTGCAGTGGCACAATCTCCACTCACTGCAAGCTCTGCCTCCTGGGTTCATACCATTCTCCCACCTCAGCCTCCCGAGTAGCTGGGACTACAGGCGTCCGCCACCACGCCCGGCTAATTTTTTGTATTTTTAGTAGAGACGGGGTTTCACCCTTCACAGGATGGTCTCAATCTCCTGACCTCATGATCCACCCGCCTCGGCCTCCCAAAGTGCTGGGATTACAGGCATGAGCCAACACACCTGGCTGGGTCAGCTCTTTTATTTCCAAGAATCCTGTCCCATTTCCTGGAGCCTATTGACTGGGGAAAAGATGTGTCAAAAGTTAAAAGTATGTTGGGCAAAGCCTTAGAAACACAACTTTTCTGACAAAAACAAGCAATGGGGATAAGACTCCCTATTCAATTAATGGTGCTGGGATAACTGGCTAGCCATATGCTGAAGATAGAGGCTGGACCCCTTTCTTACACCATACACAAAAATCAACTCAGGATGGATGAAAGACTTAAGTGGAAAACCCAAAAATATAAAAACCCTGGAAGACAACCTAGGCAATACCATCCTGGACATAAGAACAGGCAAAGATTTCGTGACAAAGACACCAAAAGCAATCGTAAGGAAAGCAAAAATTGACAAGTGGGATCTAATTAAACTAAAGAGCTTCTGTACAGCAAAAGAAACTACCAACAAAGTAAACAGGCAACTTACAGAATAGGAGAAAATATTTACAAACTATGCATCTGACAAAGTTCTAATACAGCATCTATAAGGAACTTAAACAAATTTATAAGAGAAAAACAACCCCATTAAAAAGTGGGCCAAGGACATGAAGAGGCACTTCTCAAAAGAAGACAAACATGTGGGCCAGGCGTGGTGGATCAAGAGGCTGGGCCCCCACCAGCTCTAAGGTACACAATCTCAAAGTAATCCCAGCACTTTGGGAGGCCAAGGTGGGCGGATCAAGAGGACAGGAGATCGAGACCATCCTGGCTAACATGGTGAAACCCCGTCTCTACTAAAAATACCAAAAATTAGCTGGGCGTGGTGGCAGGCACCTGTAGTCCCAGGTACTTGGGAGGCTGAGGCAGGAGAATGGCATGAACCCGGGAGACAGAGCTTGTAGGGAGCCAACATCCTGCCTCAGCTTTCTGAGTAACTGGGACTACAGGTGCCCGCCACCACGCCAGGCTAATTTTTTATCTTTTTAGTAGAGACAGGGTTTCACCATGTTAGCCAGGATGGTCTTGATCTCCTGACTTCATGATCCTCCCACCTCGGCCTCCCAAAGTGCTGGGATTCCAGGCGTGAGCCACCGCACCCGGCTGGAAAATCTTTTCTTCTAAGGTGAGATGCAGCCCCCACTGGAGAGGAAAACACCAGAGAGTTTTAAAAAGGAAAAACCAAGGTAAACTAAGGAGCTTCTTGACAGGAGACACAGCAGAGTCCACCCAGCTGGGGTGAATCTCTGCAGTTCGCCAACAGGACAGTGAGCAGGACCCCCAAGTCACTGGTCCCTGCAGCGTGGGAGCAGCATGAGCCATCTGTGGTCACATTGTCTCCTCTGGCAGCAGCCTCCAACCAGAAATCCATCTCAGGGTCTGTCCTCACAGGAACCTGATGCCAGAGCTGTGTGCTGAAAGGATTTGGACACAGGTATTTTGTGGAATTGAGCATTTTCCACGTCTTGCTGGAGGTCATTCTGTGTGAACTTGATGGAGCTCTTTCTCATGGGCTTTTCTTCTAAGTGTGGGAGAGCGTGGCCTGCATGACTGTTGGCTTTCAGCACGTAGTGTGCAAACCCAAGCCAGGGTGTGTAATTCACTGTAGCCCTTGACAAAATAGCAGGGGATAAAAGTCATTTCTTAATCTTCTGTTTATTACTCTCAGCCAATTAACTTCTATCTGTAGTAGAAGATATTTTACAATTTCTTTTCAAAATGGAGAAATACCATGATCTTTAAAAAGTCTTACAGGCACAGACTTCTCAATTTCATTACTTTAAAATCACTAAAAGATAGAAAAAAGTGAAATTTACGTATCAAAGAAATTTTGTTTTGGCAAAATACTCTATTTTGTGTTTTTGTGTTTGTGAATTTTCCGTGCATGTGTCCAGAAGCATAAGGAGTTTATTCATTCAATTAAGTTAAAACATTAGATAACATGGTACATTCAAAAAGTAGTGAGGACACATTTTGTTTCTGTCTCTTTAACTGAGAAAACTGGCTGATACCTCCTGTGTGCAAGCACTGTGTAGCTGATGCAGATACAGAAACCGAGGTTTTCTTACTTGCTGCTGCTGGCCTGGGCACTGGAAGTTGACTCCAGGAGGGCAGGGTGTCTGTTTTTATTACCACTCAGCAAGTGTCACACAAATACACACGGATGTGTCTGCCCTATAGTGGATGCTGGCAGGCACTGTTCTTATTACGACTCAGCAAGCGGTGCACAAATACATGGGAGTGTCTCTGCCCTCTAGTGGATGCTGGCAGGCACTATTCTTATTACCACTCAGCATGTGCCGCACAAATACACAGGGGTGTGTCTGCCCTCTAGTGGATGCTGGCAGGCACTGTTATTACCACTTGGCAAGTGCCACACAAATACACGTGGGTGTGTCTGCCCTCCAGTGGATGCTGGCAGGCACTGTTCTTATTACCACTCAGCAAGCACCACACAAATATACGCAGGTGTCTCTGCCCCCTAGTGGATCCTGGCAGGCACTGTTCTTATTACCACTCAGCCAGTGCCACACAAACACACACGGGTGTGTCTGCCCTCTAGTGGATCCTGGCCGGCACTGGGAGCAAATGTGACTATAAACAAAATCAAAGATTTAAAAAATACCCATTATCTCCAGAAGGGATTTAATTCTAACAGGAGGCTTTTTTGTTTTCTTTTTCAAATGAGCTGATGTGTAAAAATAATACAGGACTGGAGATGATGGAAAAAAGCACACTGCGTTTGCCTTTCAGCATCTGTGATGACTGAATCCTTCCTCAGTGCTGCCACAGGGAGCACATTCACACTTGTGTCACACAAATACCAGGGTTAGGTCAAAAAACCAAGTGTTACCTGGAGGAAGCCACAAAGGCAATGAGACTAAGCCTTCACCTAGAAAATGACAGTTCAGAACCTGAGATCCTGCAAAGTGTCTCGGAGAGTTCAGCTGTTGGAAGGGTGACTGCACTGTATGGAAGGGTGAGCAGTGGGGCCCAGGCAGGTGAAGAGAATTGTCCAGTGTTGAGCATCATCAGCCTAAAACCCACATGCAATGCTGTTGCTGCAAAACCACCGACTGTGGCTGGGCGCGGTGGCTCAAGCCTGTAATCCCAGCACTTTGGGAGGCCGAGATGGGCGGATCGCGAGGTCAGGAGATTGAGACCATCCTGGCTAACACGGTGAAACCCCGTCTCTACTAAAAACTACAAAAAAAAACTAGCCGGGCGAGGTGGCGGCGCCTGTAGTCCTAGCTACCCGGGAGGCTGAGGCAGGAGAATGGCGTGAACCCGGGAGGCAGAGCTTGCAGTGAGCTGAGATTCGGCCACTGCACTCCAGCCTGGGTGACAGAGCGAGACTCTGTCTCAAAAAAAAAAAAAAAAAAAACACCTACTGTTGAAGACACAAACCACAGAAACAGAACCCCTTTATAGTGTCACTGTGCACCTGGTGACTTTTCAAAAGATGAAGATTAAACATATTAATCATAAATTCAAAGCATCAGAAGAAATACTAGGAGATTGTCTAACCTCTGCTACCATGACTTTTTTTTTTTTTTGCAAGATTCTTGAATTATTGTAAATAAGCTCACATAGGCCAAAGTGCTCCCCTGAAGTCATCCAGAAAGAGGCAAGCTGCTAATCCCCATGTCTGACACATCTGTGTTTTCTTAGGATAATACAAAAATTAAAGATAAGGGAGAGGGAGGGACAGAAAGAGACAGAGAGAATTGGAGCTAAGAGAAAACACTTTCATGTTTTGACCCCCAAAAATCACAGTGAACATTCCCGTTGCCAGCGGGTGAAATCCAAGGCCCTGGCTCTGGGATCCTGCCCTTTCCTTTGTTGATTCCTGTTCAAATTTGGCAGAGAAACAATATGGAATTTGTTACACTTCTCTGGACAAGTCATTATGCTTTTGGCTCATAGGCTCCACTTCCCCAGACACTCCTTTGTCCTAAACTTCAAGTAATTCAGCTTCACCCTTCAGAGAACAGCTCAGCTGTCACTTCTTCTAAGGACCCTCCCTAGCTGCCTCTCCAACAGAAGGGCCCCCACCTTGTTCTTTGCACCTCTGTCCCTCGAAGTGCTGCTGTTGTCTGTGGAGGGTGGGACCCCGGGGACTAGAGCCCCTCTCATGCTGGAGACACTCGGCACTCGGTAAGTGTGTGCTGAGCGGATACAAGTGCAGCAAGCTTGCACAGTCTTACAATGGGTACTCTCATGTCTGGAATGGAGACCCATTTTCATTCTTTGTAAAATGAGTAAGTGGGGCTGGGTGACCCATACTCTCTTTTCAACTCAGAAGTCCACTATGAGCCTGACATCAAATAGCTTCCCAGCCAGCACCAGGCCAGGACCCAGGTTATTCAATGTGCCTGTGTCCCCCACAGCATGGGGAAAGCATGGAGAAATGGGACCAGCTCTGCTGCCTGCTGCCCAGTACCAGCCAGTAACTCCAGGCTCACAAAGCCAAGGCACCTGCAGGAGATCTTGGTTATTTAGTAGCTGTGATTGGGCTGGGAGGGGAGTGTGTTCTCTTCTAATTTTCCAGTGACTAGCACAAGACAGTTTGAAATGTGATTTTTTCTCTTGCCCCCCCACCAAAAAAAAAAAAAAAAGGCTTTTTTACCTTCTCATCCTTGGAGCCATTGGCATTAGCTATGGGCCTGATAGTTTAAGAAAACTTTATTCTCCAAAGTAACATTTTGATAAATAGTGTAATTCTTTATTACACAAAACCATTGCTTAAGTGGGCAAAACTCTAGAGGATAGGAAAACACATTCTTGAAAAAAGGTGGTGATGCCCTGAAATTCAGCAAACTGCAGGGGCACGTGTTGTTCTGTCCCAGGTCAGAGTGTGTCAGTCATCACTCAATGCCACTCACAGACCACCAGCTTCAGAATATCTAGGTGTAAAGGTCTGTACAATAGTCATAACATAATAATGTAAACAATTTTACATTAGTAATAATTATTATTTATAGTATACAATTACACAATGTAAACACTATTAAAACATGTTTGTCTTCAAAGAATGGCCTTGGTTTCTGTGGGCAGTGTCTCCTCATGGAAAGGTAATGCATTCCTGCTAAATCATGGACAAAAGGGCCCCCAGGAGCTCCAGGCTGCAGCAGCAGCTTCTCATCTATGTCCTTCACTGCATGATGTTGTTGTTGACTTTGAAAGCTCCTGTTCATCTAGTTTTATCAACAGAGCTGGTATTTCATGAGGATCTACTACATGCCAGGTTCCAGAAAGCTAAATGCTTTTTGTTTGTTATTATTCACTAAATACAAATAACAACTCTCTTCTCATTATTCACACAACACAATTTAGCGGAGGGAGATTGAGCGACTTTCCCAGGGTCACACAGCTACTAAGAGCAGAGTTGTGTTTAGATTCATGTCTGAATACCGAACACCAAAATGAACCAGAGGAAAAATCATACGTTTCAAAAGCCTATTCAAGCCATTTGTTCTTATTTTAAGGAAAATCTATATGCTAATTTTAAACTCCAAATACTTATGAATGGCAGAGATCTACAGATTTGATTCTGATGTAAGACATGATGCTCCCCGGCTGGTTACTGCTACTACCCCACAACCCTGAGCATACTGGACAAATGCCTAAGCCTGGTGGTTAGTGGGGACAATGCTGGTGGAGTCTGAAGTCGTCACGCAGTGACTCATGAAAGCTTAGGCAGATTTGGTGATATATGACACAGAGATGCAAAGATATGCAGGAGCTGACAGCCACAGGATGGCTCTGGGAGATGCAGAAGGAGCATGTCACCCAAAATAGAGCCAAACGGGTATCCATAAGGAAGGAGCAAAGGGGCTGAAGAAGGGATTTGTCGTGAGAGATGGGACAGGAAGTTCTCTAGAGGCAGAGGGAGAGCATAAGAACGTCAGGAAGGGATGAGAGATTCTCACACATCTGGGAAGCTGACAATCCATCAGCATGGCCACGAGGAAAATAAGGAGAAGTGGAAATAATAGATGGGCTGGATATAGAAGCAGGGTTCAAGCTGTGTCTATTGTGGTAAAGAGTTGTGATTCTATCCAGAAGGCAATAGGTAGCATTCTAAACAAAGGTCTTTTAAAACAAGAGTCAGAAAATATTTTCTGCAAAGGGCTAAATGTTAAACATTTTAAGTTTCCCAAGCCATATGGTCTCTCTGTTAATGATTTAGCTCTTCCATTGTACCATGAAAACAGTCAGAGACGTCATATAACACAAGTATGTGGCTGTGTCCCAGTACAACTTTACTTACAAATGCAGACTGCGTCAGACATGGCCCATGCATGGTAGTTTGCCACACCTTGTTTTAGAAAGCTCAGGTTTGTGATATGATGGAGAATGCCTACGAGAGCTCTTGTTTTAAATGGTAGAGTGAACATACACTGTAATTCTATCCTGCTTGACCCAAGCTCTTGATAGTGAAAGGTAGAAAAGATAGATAGTAAATAGATAGATGATAGGCAGGTAGATAGATGATAGATATAGAAAATACATAGCTGTTCCAGAAAACAGAAAGGGATAACTTCATGAACCAAAAACAAAGTAGTATCCTTTAGAAAGGAAGCAGGTTGGAAAACCCACAGTTGCAAAGCAAATAAAATTTCCAATTGCCTCTTTGAGTCCCTTCCTGGAAGTAGTCACAGCTGACTTCCTCTTCTGTTTTTTGTTTTTTTGTTGTTTGTTTTTTTGTGGGGTTTTTGTTGTTTGCTTTTTAAAAACAAAAAACAGAAAAAAAAAAACCCTTTCCCTGCTTTTTTGTCACAGCAGCCTTTGTCACTTCAAACACAAGTGTTCTTTAAAAAAATTATATCAACCTTTCAATTAAAATGCAACATATCTGCAACCTGGTATCTAGAGAGGTGAGATGGACAAAGGAGCCCTTGTTACTGCACGTTTTCTTGCCCCAGCCTTCACCTTGCACACAGCAACAGACAATTCACAAAGCCACTTCCTTATGGACTGAAATTCTGATCCTTTTATGACCGGCCTTTCCATCCTTCACCTTCCCCTCTCCCATGCTGTGATGATTGTATTGGACATTTTTGTTTTAATCCCAGTGACAGGGGAAAACAGGTAGCTCTAATATAACTGTGACCCAGATGCTTCTGTTTCTAGCATGTATTTATTTTGTAGCAAACATTTACATCCATCATTTTTCACTGTCTTTTGAAAATAATTAGGCAATATCTCATATGAGGTAGAATGTTTCTAGTGGTTGTGTTCCGAGGGAAAAAAACTAATCTGTTCTCTATCCACTGCATTCCAGGAACAGTAAGAGGACCTTTTGCTTGAATAATTTTTATCCACACTACAGAGTGGGTAATGAGAAGATTATGTAAAACCAATTCTGCTTCACTTCAGTAACAGCCTCCTGAACTCATTTTTTCTCAACAAATTTATTTTTCCAGCAGAAGAATCCCAGGCTTCTTAGAGAACCCAGTGACTTTTTGCACCTTAAATCGGTGAAATCATCATGTTTTCTTCTGCCGTATCCATAGTTCAAACAAAGATGAGGCAAAGATGAGGCAAAGCTAGACTCATTCCTGAAGGAACCCAAGAAATTTCTCCTTTCTCCCTCTGGAATGAAATGAATTCTCTAGACCACCAGTTCTAACCTTCAAAAACCAAACCTGTTTGTGAGATCTCCTTCAAATACTACCATAGACCCCAGTATTTATTCATCAAATTTTTGGAATATTTGTTTTATTTGGAATCAATTTATTTGTAAGTTTAGTATTTGTATTAATATAAGGGAGAAATGTTTAAATCTGTCTATGTCATATGTGCCTCTGGCTTATTGCCCAATTAATTTTAGCCTCAGGCTAAACTTGGTTTCTGTCTTTAATTTTTGTCAGAACAGATATAAGTTATCTCAAAACATCTGCTTTTATTGTAGGGACTCATGCTGCCATCTCTATTCCTCTCTCTTTTCTTACAATCTGGGTGGAAATTCTTTAATATGAACATTTCAACCACCTTCACTCTCCCATATCCGCTATCAGCACATTCAAACTTATCCAGCCAAGGCTGTCATCTTAGGCCAGGGATTTTTTGGGAATCTATTTGGCTGTGATACGGCTGGCACCCCTTTGACTCATTTTATCACCCCAGGGTTCTTTTCATTTTAGGAGCCCAAGAGCACAGAAAAAGAAGTAGGCGAGCAATTAAACCCTCTGAGTCAGGAGCATCTCCCCTTGTGTTAAGCAACGTTGTAGAATATCATATTTAGTAAGCTCCTAGCAGATGAGCCACATGACTGCTGAGCACACATGCCTGCTTGCTGCTGTGAGCTCAGACACCGTGGTCATTAGTCTTTTCCACCTCTGGAGGGAATTATAAGGGCCACTTAATAACCTGTAAATCATAGAGAGTTAAAGGTGTTTCCCCAAAATGCTGATGACAGAATGAAAGGTGAGGAGTGTTAGCCACAGGTCAAAAGTGCAGGGAAGTCTCTCAGTGTGGGTTGTTGAAGAAATGTAGGTCTTTTTTCTTTTGGAAGTCTCACTAGAATGGGGTCAAGGACTCTGCCAATTCTAGGATGAAAAATTGGGATATTAGACATCCTCAGATATTTATCCCAAGTCTTCATTTAGGGCTTTTAATTAGTTTGTTCAACCATCACAATCTCAAAGGCTAAGCAGGACATTTGAATCTCTCCACAGTCCAAATCAGCACCGTCTTTTAAAGTTGAGTTTCTCATTATTCTCACCTGATATACCTTATTTATCCCACACCCACCCAATAACATATCGTGCTCACTGTTATCTTGAGACAACACTTGAATTTTACTCAACCTGGAGTGCTCTTCACATGTCTTGTCCAGATCCAGTTTGGACTCATTCTTCAGCCCTGCATCAGTCAATGGGAGCTAGGTTAAACTGTGGTGACAGACAACCTCCAAATTTCAGTGGCTCAAAAATCTTCTTCTTCATATATATACATCTCATTATGGGTCAGGTGAGAGAGAGCTCTGTGATGTATCATCCTAACACAGGAATCCAGATGGAAGGACGGACCATCAATAAGATCCCCATTGCTATAGAAAAGAGAAAAAAGCATGTGGAATAGAACTCTGTTTCTTGGAAATTTCTCCTGAAAAAGTCACATGTTATTTTCTTCTCACCTCCATTGGCAAAGAAAAAAAAAAAGTCATGTGGCCATGTGAAAATTTAAGTAGGTGGGATGGAACAGTCAGAATGCATTCATAAAAAGTGAACTGAAAATATTTGGAGAATAGCACCAATGACTATCATGAATGCCAACATGCATCCCAAACAACCCAGTGCTGTCACTCTCCAAACCTTTTATGTCTTGCAAAGTATTAGGACTTATCTGAAGCCATGCCACTCAGAGGGACTACAAAATACATAATGACATTTCCTTTAGGATGTCCTTACAGAATTCAAGGAAAAGAAGTTAAATAATTTAAAAGTGCATTTGGGTACAGCTATTTACCACTAGAGGGTAAGACTAGAGATAGATCGTAAACATAATAACAGGGATTATGCTCAGAGTCAGGGCCAGAAGTATGGTTTGAGGTGGGGTCATGGTCAGGGTCAAGATCAAAGTTAGGGTCAAAGTAAGGATCAGAATTAGGGACCAGGGTATGGATCAGGGTTTAGGTTCAGGGTCAAAGTCTTCGGACAGGGTTAGGGTTAGGATTAGAACCAGAACCAGAGCTCTGTTCTCCTCGGGACCCACCCGAGAGTGGGTCACCATGGCTTTGGAGCACCTAGTAGCATGTCCACCTTGAAGACCAGAGTTTCGTTGTCCTTAAGACTGACCTGGGGAGATGTGGCTGCAGGCCATTGAGGAAGGTGAGGCAAAACCTTCCTGTCTGCTCCCCGTGTGCTGAGGAGGGAGCTCTGCTATGGGCTTTACTTTCACATGTTACATTCTACAAGTCTTGTTTTACAAAAGCCTCCCTGCCTTGAGGCTTTGGCTGCTCGTCGCTGTTCATCATCACAGCGTGCCATAATATATGGTAAAATTTGGGTTTGTTTCTGGGGAGAGATCTTGGTACAGAGAAAGGAGCAATGCTTAGAGCCACCATCAGGACAGTTGGGATGAAAGCTGGGATGGGCAGAGGCTGGAGGAAACATGTGCACCCCGCTGTAAACACTTTTATTCATGTTTTAATTACTAATTTTTCTTACAGTGTTAAAGTAGTAAAAAATAGTATTGAAAAATTGAAAAGTAGCCATATTAAAACTGGCAACATTATTTAAGTTTAAATATATTATTTGTACCTCATCAACATTTTTTATTTTGTTGAGAAAGTCTAAGGTTAATTGGCAGCATATTTGTAATAGTAGATAGAATAACGTCTGTTTTATAAACATTGACATCCTACATTATATGTGTGAACCCTGAAAATCTGAGACAGCTCTCAGATTTTTTAGAAAGTGTATTTTGCCAAGCTTGAGGATGCGTGCCTGTGATGCATCCTCAGGAGGTCCTGACAACACGGGCCCAAGGTGGCAGGGGCTCAGCTTGGTTGTATACATTTTAGGGAGACATGAGACATCAATCAATATGTGTAAGATGTACATTGGTTCAGTCGAGAAAATTGAGAAGGCCAGACAGGGGGCTTCCAGGTCATAGGTAGGTAAGAGACAAATGGTTTCATCCTTTTGCGTTGCTGGTTACTGTCTTCAAATGAGGCAATCAGATATGCATTTCTCTCGGTGAGCAGATGGGTGAGTTTGGATAGAATGGGAGGCAGATTTGCCCTCAGCAGTTCCCAGCTTGACTTTTCCCTTTAGTTTAGTGATTTTGGGTCCCCAAGATTGATTTTCCTTTCACAAGGTCTAACATGTTTTCCTATGAGCACTAATTATTCATTGTGTATTTTATTACACAAATAAGGCACAGATTTTAAAAAAATCATCAACGTTGTGGCTAGCTATATAGACATAATTACACAGAAGCGCAACAAAATTTGCAAACATTCCAGAGTTTGGGTTTCCAATAATTCTTTCTGATTCTTTAAAAGTTAAAAGTATTTTTTTCCCATAAAACATAGCAACATCTAAAATCACCTGTAGAATGTCCTGCCATTTTTGTTTCTCTAGTTTCCTCATTTTCTGCAAAGCCTCACTGAGGAAATTGACCTTGAATATCCTTTTACACTCTTCTGTTTTAGAAAGCATTGTGGTAAAACATTCAATCATCATGGTCATAAGTTCTCTCCACATACTTTCTTTCTTTGAATATTTTTTCCCAGTGGCTAATATTTGATTCTGTTGTATTATGGCTAAAAGGTAGCCATGGACATGAAATAAAGACAAGAAGTGATGGAATAAGTGATCCCATCACAATGAATCAATTTTCCATTGGAACATATTTTTACAAAGTCACTGTTTTGAAAATATTTAGCCATGAATTGAAACAGAATCTGTAAGGTTATTTTTTTTCCTGGTCTAAGGTGAACAGCATTTTAGAGAATGAACCCAGGACACAACCACAGCACAAGAAAAAAATATGGTAATTAAGTTTACACATATGTGTGACTACTCTAATAGAAAACATGTAAAGAGCATTTGTTTTGATTTATATATCAATCTGCACTGTTTAATTTTTTGTGTCATAAATGCTCTTATTTAAAAAAACAGGACTAGTTAACAATGTCAATTACTAATAATTCGTGGTATAAATAATTAAACAAGGAAGTGTTCAAAAAATATAACTGTTTTCAATAAGGTTTTATTTTACATCTTTTTTTTACTTACTCAGAAATTGCCCCCCCAAAAAATGCAGAGATTTCCCATGTAACTGCAACCTAGTTTCATCTCTTATTAACATCTTCTATCAGTGTGTCTCACATGGCTTACTAATATCTTACATAATTTGTCATAGTTAATGAACCAATACTGATAGACTATGATTAACTAAAGTTCATATTTCATTTGGATGCCCTTGGTTCTGTCTTACTCTGACCCAGGATCCCATCCAGGATCCCGCATGACATGTAGTCATCATGTCCCTGTAGGCTCTTCCTGGCTGTGACAGTGTGTCAGGCTTTCCATGTCATGATGACCTTGATAGTACTGAGGAGGATTGGTCAGGAATTTTGTAGAATGTCCCCCATTGTCACTGCATGTTCTCAAGGTGAACTGTCACCTTTGATGTTCACTTGGATCATTTGGAAGAGCTACTGTTTGTCAGGTTTCTCCACTGTGAAGTTATTTTTCCTCCTTGCCCATAATGCATGTGTTCTTTTGGAGCAAGTCACTGTGCAGAGCCCACACTTATGGAGTGAGGAGTTGGCTCCACATTATTGATGGCTGAGTGTCTCCATCAATTACTTGGAATTCTTTTGCAAAGGAGATTTCTATGCAACTCCGTTTTCTTATTCACCTGTGTATACAAATACAGACACCTAGATAATTACTTTCAGCTTTAGTTATTATTCAACACTACAATTCATTCCTGTGTTGGCCATCGGTAGCTGTTTTTATTGGCTATTATTTTTCTTTGATATATTTTATTATTTTTTTAGTACTTACTTACTTTCTGATACTTCAAGATTATCCCGACTCCTATATTTACTGTCCCAGTTCTAGTATCAGACATTTCTTCAAAGAGCCTGATTCCTTTCAGAATGGTAGGAAAACTTACATCTGGCTGCTGAATAAGCACATTGTTGAATGAGCACTTGTTCCTCATTAGCACTGCTAGGAAGTATATGTGTGTGTCTAACCTACCTATACACACCTAATTATAAAGTTTTCTATGTAGAACTGTGTGTATCTTTATTAAACTAAGCATAAGTTTACGTTCATGTCTCCATCTCTGATCTACTATCTCATGAATCATTCTAGCCTTCTCCCCTTGCTAATTTGTAACCTCCCACTTCAACAGTGAGAGACCTGGTTCCTACCATCTGCGACTTATGTAAGTCATTGTTTTATTCCAGATATAGATACTCTGGTTTTATAATTGTTCATAATTTCTTCTGTTGGAAAGAACTTTATAAAATAGAATCCAGTGATGAAGTATAGTTCATTTGCCTTCAGCATATGGATTCTATTCACTTTCAAAGTGACTTAGGTCAACACCATTTTCCCTATACCTTCAGTGAGTTTTTTCCTACATTTGTGTCTTTGTCTGTTTTGTGCTTCTGTAACAGAATACCTGAGGCTGGGTAATTTATAAGTAAAAAAGGTCCTTTTGGCTCACAATACTGGTGGCTGGAATGTCTGAGATTGGGCAGTTGCATCTGGTGGAGTCTCAGTCTTTTTCACCTCATGGTGGAAAGTGTAAAGGGAGCAAGGGGTGCACCAGAGATCACATAGCAAGAACGAAAGCAAGAGGGAAGCCAAGGAACCCAGACTCTTGTTAACTACCTACTCCTGCAGGAATTAATCCATTCCTGTGAGAGCAGAACTCACTCATCCCCACGGAGGACATTAATCTATTCATGAGGGATCCGTCCCCATGACCCAAACACTTTCCACTAGGCCCCACCACCCCACACTGCCACATTGGGGGTCAAATTTCAACACGAATTTTTGCAGGGACAAACAACATCCAAACCATAGTAATTTGTAACATAGTTAAATTATTTTTCACATGATGTATTCTGTCCTGGGATACTCCACATCCTGAGTAATTTTATTTAATTTGAATAGAATTTGATTTACTCATTTGGTTGTAAAATTCTGCATGTTTTGACCAATGCATTGTGGTAGGTATCCCACTATTAAAGTATCATATGGAATGCTTCAAACCCCCACCCCATGGAGCCAATGGTTTCCCATCTGCGTAGTTTGCCTTCTGCAGTGTCTCATTAAATGAGGTCACACTGTGTGTATTCTCCTCAGACTGTCTTCTTCCACTTAGCAATGTGCATACAAGATTCACTCATGTCTTTGTGTGAGTTGATAGCTTGTTCCTTTCTATGGCTAAATAGTATTCCATTGCATGAATGTACTACAGTTTGGTTACGCATTTTGGGGAGAAAACCTTCCTCTTCTAACTTTGTTCCAGGGTTGGAGATCTTCAAATTAACTGACAACAGATACATTAGTAGGAGAGACAATACTTGGCTTCTTATTCCACAAGTATCACTGTGGGACAAAATTCATCAGATGGCAGGATCCAGTTTACAAAGAGGTATAAATAGCCCAAAAACAAGAAACAAGACTAGAATCTGATAACCCACAATAGCTATAGCTTTCCTTAAAAAAAATTTTTTTTTGAGACAGGGTCTGGCTCTGTTGCCCAGGCTGGAGTGCAAAGGTGCAACAATCTCAGCTCACTGTAACCTCTACCTCCTTTGTGCAAGTGATCCTCCCTCCTCAGCCTCCTGATTAGCTGGGACTACAGGCACGTATCATCGTGCCCATCTAATTTTTATATTTTTTGGTAGAGACGGGGTTTCCAACATGTTGCCCAGGCTGATCTTGAACTCCTGGCCTCCCAAAGTGCTGGAATTATAGGCATGTGCCACCATGCCCAGCCAAGTTATAGTTTTCCATTGAAACATAAAATTTCTCTCTGTAGTAACCATCATTTTTGATCATAATCAAAGTAAGACTATTCTTGTTTTAAAATTAAGTATAGTTTTGTTAGATTTTGCTTGATTATTTATGTAAATGCGGCAAGAACAGGAGATGGCCACATAGGTGCTTTCAAGTTTCTTTGCTGAAAGTTTTCATACAGAATCTCAGATTTGACTTTTAAAGGCCTTATTCAGGCTAAAAGCCAAGCTAAGAACATACTATCAAATTTCAGCTGCAGTCCTTATAGCTTTGTGTGAATTCCTCTCTTCTTGAGGCCCCCAAAATATCCCTAAATTCCTGGGCCTACCAGGAAATGACCTTCTTTACTAACCTGTAAGGCTGTGAACCCTATAATGTAAGTATCAGGCTGAATTTTCTCAGAGTGCTGTTGGGAATGAAGTTTTTGGTGTTCCAAAAAAAAAAAAAAGAATTAACATGGGAACAAATAATCTCTTAGCAAGGCAAGCTTTACTTTCTGCAGAAAGGGTGCTACTCAATAGCTGTCCAGCCACAAGAGCACACCGAACAAAGGAGACAGAGTTACTTATAACTTGACGTGTCTACTCTACTGCTGTGTCCAGTTACCATTGGCTGGAATGGGACCTCACATTTTACACCTTACCCAATTGGCTATTAGTTTAAAACTTTCTTAATTAGGTAAGAGGAATAGAACAAAGAAAGAAAAGGAAGTTGCCAGGGATAGTTAAGGAAGCATCTCCAAATAAGGAATGGCATACATTATGGGCTGGGGCTTGTCTAGTTCTGTCCAGGCGTGCCAGAGCAAGCTAGGACAACTGATTTGGAACACACACACACACACACACACACACACACAAATAGTGGATAGCAATCTTATAGTAAGAAATTGTGACTTTTTACAATTTTTGAAGAAGACCTTTCCCATTTCTCACAGTGCTTTATAAGCATTGTCTCCATAATAGTCAACCTTTCTTCCTTAAAATTGCTGGTCATAACTGATCTTAGGTACACTTCCAAAATATGATATTCCAGTAAAAACCTTGATAATATAACCAAAGTTTCCAATTATGTCCTGTTATAAGGTGAACAGATTCTTACTGGACTTTTGCTAATAACTATATCATCATGAAAATTAGAGTATTCAGTAAGAATTTCAAAATTCTGGAGAGATTAGGCAGGGAAAAAAAGATAAATGCTTCATTTCTGTTTACAAAAGTATAATCTACTAAATTGTTGTAAGTTACAGTTAGATTAAGAGAAAGAGATTTCTTAAATTCAGAAACTAGAACATTAAAGAACCAGCAATGTTCTAAAAAGCTATAAAATTATAATCAATTTTCATCAGTTCATTCAGTGCCATGTAATCAATTCCAGTCTTGCTGGATCTTGGGTTAGCAGTCTCATGACCCCATCAATTTCTCCACCAGGCTTCTGGAGATCTTCACTGAGTCAAGTGTATGGTCTTAAAGTTATTTAAGCAATATCATCAGAAGTCTTTAACCAGAGTACCTGTCATACTCTTTTCCATGAGTCTCAGAGGGAGTCCTGTATTGGAGATGAACATTCTGACCTGTAGCTGATCGCAGGAGCTTTCAGGAAAGCACCAAGGGGAAATAATATCTAAATGACAAAGAGTATGAAATGGCTGTGATTATACCACAGTTGACAAGGATATTTGATTTTTTCTGTGGCATACAATCATTTATTTATTTATTTATTTAGAAACAGAGTCTCGCTCTGTCACCCAGGCTTGAGTACAGTGGCGCGATCTCGGCTCACTACAAGCTCCGCCTCCCAGGTTCACGCCATTCTCCTCCCTCAGCCTCCCGAGTAGCTGTGACTATAGGTGTCTGCCACCACGCCCAGCTAATTTTTTGTATTTTTAGTAGAGATGGGGTTTCACCGTGTCAGCCAGGATGGTCTTGATCTCCTGACCTTGTGATCCACCCACCTCGGCCTCCCAAAGTGCTGGGATTACAGGTGTGAGCCACTGCACCTGACACAACATTTAAAATAATAATTGGAATTATGACTGTTAACTCTATACTGGCACATAGCATGGATAAGGAGGACATTGACAAATTTCCAGGAATTTTATTTAATTTCTGAAAACATAATATTTTACCCATACAAATATAACACAGGGAAGGTTAGATATCTCTTTTTATTTGTATCTTTTGTAAGGTTTTCCTTATAAAAAATACATCCTACTTTACTTGTGAAACATGCCCTACTTTTCTTGCATGCTTTGCATAGAGTTGTTTCTAGTTATTCTATTGCTTCTAGTAGTTTTATTTACACATATTGATTATAATTTTAATACTAAGTAATCTTTTATTTTCCAGAGAAAACTAATAAGTAAACAGTTTAAAACTCATATATTAGCATTCCATAGTAGGTTAGAAAATGTATGAGTATACCATCTCCCAACATCTACAGGGATGTATTTTCTCATCGTACAATTTCTCATTGTGATAGACAAAAACATGTTTATTAATGGCCCAAAATATCTTTAGTCCCTCTGTAAAAATAAGAAGTGAAAAGTATATAAACTTGAATTATTTATGTTCAGTAATTAATGTTTTAGTATTGTATCTTATTTATAAATGGTCTAGATACCTAATGCAAATCTTTTACTTAGCTTAACTTTAAGGTTAAAAATTACCAAAAGTATTTTGGAAACTACTATTAAGCAGATTTACAGTGAACAAATTATTTTTGAAATAATGTTTTTCGCTTTTCACAAGATGGCACCGAAAGTGAAGAAGGAAGTTCCTGCCCCTCCTAAAGCCAAAGCCAAAGCTTTAAAGGCCAAGAAGGCAGTGTTGAAAGGTGTCCCCAGCAACACACAGAAAAGAAGATCCGTATGTCACTCACCTTGAGGTGACTCACCCTCACCCAAGGGTGTCACTCACCCAAGACACTGCGACTCCGGAGGCAGCCCAAATATCCTCGGAAGATCACCCCCAGGAGAAACAAGCTTGATCACTATGCTATCATCAAGTTTCCGCTGACCGCTGAGTCGGCCATGAAGAAGACAGAAGAAAACAACATGCTTGTGTTCATTGTGGATGTTAAAGCCAACAAGCACCAGATCAAACAGGCTGTAAAGAAGCTCTGGGACATGGATGTGGCCACAGTCAACATCCTGATTTGACCTGATATAGAGAAGAAGGCATATGTTCGACTGGCTCCTGATTATGATGCTTTGGATGTTGCAACAAAATTGGGATCATCTAAACCGAGTCCAGCTGGCCAACTCTAAATATATGTATATCTTTTCACCATAAAAAAGAAATAATGTTTTTCATAAGAATGACAACTTAATTAGAATCAAATTTATAAGCTTTAAGATTTTACATTTCTAGTAAGTATAATATTAGCTTATTTGAGTAGAACTCAAGCAGAATAGGAATTTATGTTTGTTTTATATTCAATAGTGGTAACTTTGAAGACATAGTTGTTTTATTACACCAAAAATATTATATTAACCTTATTTAACTAAGTTTTATCCAAATCGTGTTAACTTAAAAAACATTTGATCAGTTCCTATATTTCTAGGAGTTTGGTGAATATTTATTTGTAAGTGCTTATTTTTTTCCAAGCCAAGTTAGAACAGAGCACTTTTAAAGGATTTTATAAATGAATTTTGCAAAGCTATCCTGAGTTAAGAAAATATCACATATACATAACACACATTAATAGACATACAAACACAAATAGAGATTTCATAGCTTTCATCCTGAAATTTCATCCATGAATCAGGCATAAATATTCTGATGGTTAATTTTAGACATCTACTTGATTGGATTAAGAGACACACATAGCTGGTAAAACACAATTTCTGGGCATATGTGTGAGGGTGTTTCTGGAAGACACTGAGATAACTCTGACCCAATGTAGATGGGCACAGATATGGTTTGGCTGTGTCCCCACTCAGATGTCATCTTGAATTGTAGCTCCTATAATTGCTACATGTTGTGGGAGGGACCCAGTGGGAGGTGATTGAATCATGGTGGTGGTTACTGCCATGCTGTTCTCATGATAGTGAGTGAGTTCTCATGATCTGATGTTTTTATAAGGAGTTTTTCCCGTTTGGCTCAGCACTTCTCCTTGTTGCTGCCATGTGAAGAAGGACGTCTTTGCTTACCCTTCCACCATGATTGTGAGGCCCCTCCAGCCGTGTGGAACTGTCAGCCCATTAAACCTCTTTGTTCTTTATAAATTGCTCAGACTCAGGTATTTCTTCATAGCAGTGTATAAATGGATGAATACAGGCACCATCCAATTGGTTGAGAACCCAGATAGAACAAAAAGGAAGAGAAAAGGGGAATTATCTCCTTCTGAAATGGAAACATCTTTCTTCTCCTGCCCTTGACATCAGAACTTCAGGGTCTCAGGCCTTTGGCCTCAGAATGAGAGTTACACCATTGGCTTCCCTCATTCTGAGTCCTTTGGACCTGGACTGAGCCATGCTACGCTTTCCTGGTTCTCCAACTTGGCGCTTTCCTGGTTCTCCAACTTGGAGACAGGCTATCGTGGAACTTCTCAGCCTCCATAATTATGTGAACCAATTCCCCTAATGAGTCTTCTCTCATCTATCTATCTACATATATCACATTGATTCTGCCTTTCTGGAGAACCCTGACTAATGTGATTACAATAATACGAAATTCACTAGTTTACACAGAAGACTTGATTTTTGTCTTTGCCCCATTTTTTATTTGTATTATAACTGTGTTTCTGGAAAATGGAACAAGTTTTTACCTTCTTCATATGAGGGCTAAAGCTTTTTTCTCGCTAATACTTTTGGAGATTTGTAAGATTTTCTTTTATTTTGACATAAAATCTTACGGAGGCTGAGAAATATTTTTTTTTTTTCTGTTTTATTTTTCAGTCCCAAGTGTTTGCTTTTGCAGATTCTTGAGCATGTTGAGAGCCTCCAAGGCATGGAGCAGGGTGCCTAAAGTTTCAGTGATTATAGGGAGTTGAGAGACTCAAATGGGAAGGGAAAGGTCTAAAAGGAGGCAGTTTGGAAGATAAAAATTTTCTCAAAGAAGGCATTAAAGTTCTAAATAATTCTTATTCTTAGTGAAGTCATGCAAACAGGAAAGGAAGTAGACAGAATTAGCTCCATATTGGTGGAACACATAGTCAGCAGAGGTTTGAGAAGGGAGAATTTAGTCAACTGAGAAGTTCCCATGAAAGGAGCAAGATCAAGATCACAGAGATACCATGAAACAAAAAGCCAGGAATAACTTCCAACCCAAGAGGAGAACACAGAGGCCTCAAAACCAAAGCTAGGATAAGAAACTTGTAGCCCAAGAGTTACCTTCCAGACAAAGAAGCCTGAGATTCCAACCCAGCTTCACAGAGTACTCACTCAAAATGTTACTGAAACTGTAGGCTTTTCAATGACTTAGCCATGCATGCAAAAGGCATTCCTTAAGGTGGTACAGAAGATGGAGCCCCATATCCAAGCATAGCCAAGGAGAAAGAAAGACCCCTGTTGGCAGAGCCATTGGGCAAAGGCAACAGAAAAGGAGACAAGAATCCTAATGGGATGAGATCCTTTCAGATTTAGGCTTATACAAACTCCTGAGAATTGGCAGGTTGACAGCCATAAATGGGGTACCAACTTTTCTACTCATTGGATTACAAGTTCTTCAGCATCCAAAATGATTAACAAAATGACAATTTCTAGGGCTTTTGTGGGAGAATATGGAAGGTCTTTTTGAACCTTTTAATGCTGTCAACAGAAGAATGATGACATTCATAAATTTAGAAAGGAGATATTTCTTTATTTTTATGTTTTTTTTTTTTTTTTTTTTTTTTTGGTAGAGATGGAGTTTCACTCTTGTTGCCGAGGCTGGAGTGCAATGGTGTGATCTCAGCTCACTGCAACCTCCACCTTCTGGGTTCAAGCAATTCTCCTGCCTCAGCCTCCCAATTAGCTGGGATTACAGATGCCCACCACCAAGCCTGGCTAATTTTTTGTATTTTTAGTAGAGACAGGGTTTCATCATGTTGGCCAGGCTGGTCTCAAACATCTGACCTCTGGTGATCCACCTGCCTTGGCCTCCCAAAGTGCTGGGATTACAGGCATGAGCCACCACACCCAGTGAGAGATTTATTTCCTATAAAGGGTTGCAGCCTGCAGGATTGTCCTTCTGACAGACTGGGAAGCATAGCCTCCAGCCAGAAGCCAGAAACAGATGCTTCAAGGGAGGTGTAAAGGAAATAATAATTTATGTTGAGTGGAATTGGCAAAAACATATATTTAATAAACTCTAGGAGGAGTCATGAATATTTATGAAAGGAGAAATGCATGCTTGTGCAATTAAGTTTCTTGCTTCTTCATGGGTCCCATGTACAAAAAATGGCAGTGTTAGCACGATCCCAGGGTAGAGTTTTCAGCCCTCTGACATTAAAAGGTGAAGCAGAGGACATGAAAACTTGCTCTGTGCATCCTCTGTACACAGGCCAGAACCTCTCCGTCATGGGTGGTCTCTTGTTAGGCAAGAAAGGAGAGGTTGATATCAGTGGCGGTGCCTTTGAAAGGGCTGGTTTCTGTTTAATCCTTAGGGAAGAAAGCCTCATCATGGTTAGCAAATGAGGGGGTATAATGAGGTGTATCTGACCCCCATCATCCCATCCTGGCCAAGCTGAGAACTCAGTTTTGAAAGTTACTCTGGGGTTCCCTCAGCCAAGAGTTCGTCTGTTCAGTCAGTTGGGAGCTTAGGATTTCATTTTCATTTATCAGTGCTAATGGGAAAGAGTACACTGTCTTCATGGCAGCTGAATTTGCAAGAAACTCCTTGGATGGAGTTAATGGCAGCTGTATTTTTCTGGGAGCTCTGCTTTAATTGGATAAAGAGGTTCTGATAAGATTTCTTCCTTTATCTTCAGTATCTCAAATGTTTTCATTTAAATAATCTTTATAAGAACTCTTGATGTCTGAGTGGATTCCCACACAGTCATCTACTATAGGACTTTCTGATTCTTTTTTCCTTTGGTCATTATGAATAGAGCTTCTGTAAATAATTGCATGGTAGCTTTTATTTAGAAATAACATCAAAGTAGTTGTCCAAATACTTAGGAATGTGATTTTTGGATTGTAAGGTGAGACTTGTTTAGCTTTGGAAAAAACTGCCCAACTTGTAATAGGGGAGGAAAAAGAATTTTCTGTGTTTTTGGAATTCTTAGATGGGACCGTCTGTAACAAATGACAGATTAAAATGAGAAAAACAGAAAATTTTAAAAACATGTATACCTTATTGATAAGACTCTTTAGTGATTTAGTTATCCTTCTCTTCTTGGTGCTGAGAGAGAGAGGTAGCTTTTAAATGGGGATTTCCTTTATAGATGTAAATTTTCCTTACACAAGGGTGACTTCTACTCTGTTTTCAGAACTTCCTTTGTTGGCATTTTTTTCAAAATAATCAGCTTGGAATAATTCTTAAGCCAAAGGGACATATTTTTGGGTGGCATATTCTGGTTTCCTACCACTATATTTTAGGGTGGCATATTTTGGTCTTATACACTGTGTTCCACCAGCAATGAAAAGAGTTCTTGTTTTTCCTCCAGCAATCTGTCATTTTTTAAAGTGTTTAGCAGTTCTAACAGATATAGACCAGCTGTGCTATCTCATTGTGGTTTTCAGTTATCTACTATGTTGAGTATCTTTTGGTATGTTTACTTGCCTTCTGTAGATCATCTTTGGTGAGGTGTCTGTTCAGATCTGTGTGCATTTTTAATTGGGCTGTTTAACTTATTGTTCAGTTTTAAGAATTTTGCATGTATTTTGAATACAAATTCTTTCTCAGATCTGTATTTTGCAAATATTTTCTTTCAATATGTGACTTGTCTTTTTGTTCCCTTCACAAGGTATTTTCTAGAGTATAAACTTTAAATATTAAGAAATCCCCATTGTCATTTCTTCTGTGTATATCAACCTTTTGTGCCACTTGTTAAAATTCATTACCAAACCCAAAGGCACATAGCTTTTCTTCCATAGTTTCTTCTAGAAATTGTATAGTTTTGCATTTTTAGTGTAAGGATGATTTTGAGTGATTATTTGTGTAAGTTGTAAAGTTTTCATCTACATGCATATCATTTGCTATGGTTTCCAATTCATTGTTCCCCTACTATTTTTGTGAAAGACACAGGACAGTGGGCTCTGTTAGAGTAGATAGACAGCTAGACATGAACAGGAGGTTGAGCTCCTGGAAAGGGGAAAGGCTGGGAAGGCTCACCTGGAGGGACCACCAAAAATTCACTTATTAGTAGCATCTGTAATGCTGGAGTGGATGGGCACTTGTCAATTGTGGGTAGGAGGGAGAAGAGGTACCTATGCAGAAACACCCTAGAACTCCTCTTAAGATGCCCCAGTCATCATTCACTCTGCAGTAAAAATGTCACAATATTGCTAGCTACATGCTGATAAGGACAAAGGGGACATTGTTAAAAGAAGCCTGGCACCATAAGTACACATTAGGGCAGAGAAGGACATTCAAAAGAGATAGGCGCAGTAGGTACAAATGTGACTGCTGTCAGCCTGCCTGGGATGGCGGGAAGGAGCCTGGTGCCGGAGTGGATTTGGATCCATCACCACACATGTGCCTGAACCAACAGTGAGGAGGTCCCACAAGCCTATGTGGGGCAAGTTGGGGACCTAAGGCAGTAGCAGGAAAACCAAAGAAAACAGGGGCAGACCTGAGACAGAGGCAGGAATGTGAAGAAGTCCAAAATAAAATTCCCTGCACAGGACTCTTAGGCTGCTTTCCTGCATGATCAGCCTACTTCTCCCTATTTTTCTACAATAAGCTCTTCACACTGTATTTTTTTCAATGAAGGTGTCTGCCATCTTTGTACTGCCTCTTGGTGAAAATCTTTCTTCCAAGTTAGAAAAGAACCAGGACATCAGCTCTCCCCAGTAATAGCTCCATTTCAGTTTGAATTTCCAGAACTGGTAGCACTTAATAACTGGCACTCTGACTTTAAGTGGTGCAGGAGGCGGCCAGTAGGGGACACCAGCCGTCACACCTGGAGCAAGAGGGACCTGCATAGCCCCCATCTGTCTGCAGATGGTGTGATCCGATGACACTGCCCGCAAGAGGGCCCGGCAGTGTCCCCAGCTGCCAGCAGGAGGCGTACGACGACTACACTGTGAGCAAGAGCATCCTGCAGTGTCCTTAGCTGCCAGCAGGTGGCGCACGGGCACCACACCATGGGCAAGAGGACCCTGCAGTGTCCTGGTTGGCAGCAGGGGGCATGCTGCCACTACACTGTGAGCAAGAGGATCCTGTAGTGCCCCCAGCGCCCAGAAAGGGGCGTGCCCCCACTACAAGGTAAGCAAGAGGGCCGGGCAGTGTCCCCAGCTGCCAGCATCGCGAGTGCTGCTACTACACAGTGACCCAGAGAGCCCTGCAATATCCCCAATTGCCAGCAGGCGGCGAGCCGTCACTATACTGCGAGCAAGAGGGCCCTGCAGTGCCCCGGCGCCAGCAGGGGGCGCTAGCCACCACTGTAAGAAAGAGAGCCCTGCAGTTGCTCTAGTTGCCAGCAGGGGGCGAACCGGCACAGCACCATGAGCAAGAGGGCCCTGTAGTGCACTGCTCCCCAGCCGCCGGGGGGCGTGGCGTGGCGGTTGCTGGGATCCGGATAGCAGGGGGTGCCTCAAACCCCGGCTATTGGGGGGCCCCCAGCCGCCGGGGGCCATGGCGTGGTGGCTGCTGGGGGCCGGATCGCGGCCAGATGCGGGGCGTGCCTCATCCCCTGGCGATAGGGCTCCCAATAGCAGTGGGGAGAGGTATTGACTATTAGTCCCCACATCACAGGGAGTGCCCCACAGATATCACTGAGTTGGTGTTCACCTGCTGCCATTTGAGGAGTAATACCATGGTCTCGTCTTCACGATATCAGGAAGCGTATATCCCGGGGTTGTACAGTGTCTGCGATACTGGGAGTAATATCAATCTCCTGGCCTTGTAATATTAAGAAGAACGTCACAGTGTGGATGTACAACCTCTGCCATATTGGGAGTAATATTAGCCTCTGCCCTCCATGGATATTAGGAACAATATCCCAGGCTGGGTGTTCGCCTCCTGCTGTACGGAGTGTTATATCACCTTCTCTCTTCTAGCATATTAATAACACTATCACGGGGCGGGTGAACACAACCTGCGAATTATTATCATCCTCTTCCCCTCCTGATACTGGGAACGATATCACAGAAGAGCTGTACCCTCCCTGCGATATTGGGAGCAATAGCATAGGCTTCTTCCGGGAATATTAGGAGCAATATTACCGGGTGGCTGTCCATTCCTTGCTATGTTGGGAGTCGTGTCATACACTACCTCCCTGGATATTAGGATCGGTGTCACGGGGTCAGTGTACACCTACTGCGATATTAAAACTAAATTCAAGCTCTCCGTCCCAGGATATGAGGAACATCACAGGTAGGTGTACACTGCCTGTGGTAATAGGAGTAATAATATGGTTATTACACATCAATGATCGATTTTAATAATTATCAATGGTACTAATAATAGGATACCATTGTTAATTTTGGAGAATTATTTTAAGTACCTGATTATGCACGCTTAATATTAATTATTAATATTAATGTCATTTAACAATATTATTAGCCCCTAACACTAATCATTATTTTCTTACCAGCATCACTTTGTATTGATTTAAGTAACATTAATTGCGGATATCATTATTTGATTATTAATAGTGATATTAATATTAATTACCATTCCAAATCGTTAACATTTTAAACCACTATCCATTTTTACGAAGTTTATTGTGATCATTAATATCGATTATTAGTATTAATATTTATTATATTTATTAATATTAATAATTAATAGACTTGTTCCTGATATCCACCAGGGAGAGGATGATATTACTTTAAATATCACAAAAGGTGTACACGCACCCAGTGATAATTGCTTCGAATTTCCCCGCAAGAGTGGAGGATGTGACACGCAATATCGCTGGGAGTAGACACACTCCTGGGATACTGTAATTAATATTCAGGGGGAAGAGTATGATATGACTCCCAACACAGGCGATCGGGGCCCCCAGCCGCCAGGGGGCGTGGCGTGGCGGCTACTGGGGGCCCGGATCGCGGGGGGTGCCTCACCCCCCCCGCGATCGGGGGCCCCCAGCCGCGGGGGGGCTTGGCGGGGCGGCTGCTGGGGGCCGTATGGCTGGGGGTGGCTCCCTCCCAGGCGATGGGGCTCCCAATAGCTGGTGGGGAGAGAGATGGGCTATTAGTCCCCTCATCGTGGGGAGTGTCTCACAGATATCACAGTTTGTTCTCACCTTCTGCCATATGGGGATGAATACCATCTTCTCCCCTTCCGGATATCAGGAAGAGTATCACACGTTGTTGTACATTGTCTGCCATCCTGGGAGTAATATCCAACTCTCGGCCTTGGAATATTAAGACGAGTGTCACAGGGTGGATGTACACCCTCTTCCATAGTGAGAGTAATATCACCCTCTCCCCTCCATGGATGTTAGGAACAATGTCCCAGGCTGGGTGTACGCCTCCTGCTGTACAGAGTGTTATATCACCTTCTCCCTTCCAGGATATTAATAACAATATCACAGGGCGGGTGAACACAGCCTGCGAATTATTATCATCCTGTCCTCCTCCAGATACTCGGAACGATATCACAGAAGAGCTGTACCCTCCCTGCGATATTGGGAGTAACAGCGTAGGCTTCTTCTGGGAATATTAGGTGCAATATTACCAGGTGGCTGTCCATTCATTGCTATGTTGGGAGTCTGTCATACTCTACCCCGCCGGATATTAGGATCAGCGTCATGGGGTGAGTGTACACCTACTGCGATATTAAAACTAAAATCATGCTCTCAGTCCCTGGATATTAGGAACTACATCACGGGCAGGTGTACACTCCCTGTGGTATTAGGAGTAATAATATGACCATTAAACATCAATGATCGATTTTAATAATTATCAATTTTACTAATAATTAATAGGATCCCATTATGGATAATGATTTTAAATACATGATTATGCACGCTTAAAATTAATTATTAATATTAATGTCACTTAACAATATTATTAGTCCCTTATACTAACTGTTATTTTCTTACCAGCATCACATTGTATTGATTTCAGTAACATTAATGGCTGATATCATTATTTTATTATTAATAGTGATATTACAATTATTAGTACAAATCGTTAACATTTTAAACCAGTATGAATTTTTGCTATCTTTCTTGTGATCATTAATATTGATAATTACTATTAATTTTTATTATATTTATTAATATTAATAATTAATAGGCTTGTTCCTGATATCCACCAGGGAGAGGATGATACTGCTTTAAAGATCACAAAAGGCGTACATGCTCCCAGTGATATTGTTTCAATTTCCGCGTGGGAGAGCAGGATATGACACCCAATATCGCAGGGAGTAGAAACACTCCTGCGATACTGTTCTTCATATTCAGGGAGGAAGAGGATGAGATGACTCCCAATACACATGGGTGTACACCCTCTGAGGGTGTACACACTAGGGGCGTACACCCATCTGTGAAAGAGTTCATAATTACCAAAGGGGGAGATGATATTACTCACGATATCAGAAACAGGCTGGATCGCAGGGAATATACAACATGGAATACTATACAGCCATAAAAAGGATGACCTTGTGTCCTTTGTAGGGACATGGATGCAGCTGGAAACCATCATTCTCAGCAAACTATTGGAAGAACAGAAAACCAAACACCACATGTTCTCACTCATAGGTGGAAATTGAAAAATGAGATCTCTTGGACTGGGGATGGGGAACATCACACTCTGGGGCCTATTATGGGGAGTGGGGAGGGATGGCATTGGGAGTTATACCTGATGTGAATGACGAGTTGATGTTTGCTGACGAGTTGATGGGTGCAGCACACTAACATGTCACTAATATACATACGTAACAAACCTGCCCATTGTGCACATGTACCCTAGAAGTTACAGTATAATAATTTAAAAAGTTAAAAAATGAAAAAACTAAGAAATAGAAGAAAACAATCATTCCAAGTCAAAAATGGGCCAACAATTTTTTACAGACATTTCTCTAAAGGTGACACACAGGTGGCAATAAGCACATGGAAATGTGCTGAATATCAGAGTAATTAGGGATATACAGTTGAAAGCCAGTGTGAAATACCAGTACACACACACACACATATCAAAACGTGACCCTACCAAGTGTTGGTGAGAATGTAAAACACCTGGAACTCTCAGATACTGCTGCTGGAAATGTAAAATGGTACAAGAAGTTTGGAAAACAATTTGGACATTTCTTTACAAATTACAAATATATCTTCCATTTAACCTCATCATTTCCCTCCTAGATATTTCTGTAAAAGAAATAATAGCACCTGGGCAGAGTGGCGCATGCCTGTAATCCCAGTGCTTTGGGAGACCAAGGCAGGAGGTCTGCTTGAGCCCAGAAGTTTGAGAACAGCCTGGGCAACAGATAAAAATTGGGCAACAGATAAAAAAACAAATAAAAATAAAATAAAAATAAAAAACAAATAGCCAGGCATGGTGGCATGTGTCTGTAGTCCCAGTTACTAGGGAGGTGTAGGAAGACTGTTTGATCCTGGGAGGTCTGCTTGAGCCCAGGAGGTCAAGGCTTCAGTGAGCCATAATTGCACCACTGCATTCTAGCCTGAGCAGCAGAGCAAGATCCTGTCTCAAAAGAGAGAGAGAGAGAGAGAGAAAAGGAAGGAAGGAAGGAAGGAAGGAAGGAAGGAAGGAAGGAAGGAAGGAAGGAAGGAAGGAAGGAAAAGAAAGAAAGAAAGAAAGAAAGAAAGAAAGAAA
>NC_045434.1:121837673-121842232 GCF_002776525.5 Piliocolobus tephrosceles | reverse complement strand
AAAGAAAAAGAAAGAAAGAAAGAAAGAAAGAAAGAAAGAAAGAAATAGAGAGAGAAAGAAAGAAAGAAAGAAAAAGAAAGAAAGAAAGAAAGAAAGAAAGAAAGAAAGAAAGAAAGAAAGAAAGAAAGAAAGAGAGAAAGAGAGAGAGAGGGAGGGAGGGAACGGAGGGAGGGAGGAAGGAAGGAGAAAGAAAGAAAAAAGAAATGATAGTCTATTTCTACACAAATATTTGCACACTAATATTTATTGTAGCTTTATTTGTGACAACTAACACCTAGAAACGACCTAGATATCCACCAGCAAGCCAACGGCTAAACCAGTCAGGACGTATCAGTGCAATGGAGGACGGCTCGGCAACGAAAAGGCAGCAGCCGCTGATGCAGCCTGCGTTGCTGAATCTTGAACACATCACGCTGAGCAAGAAGAGCTGGCAGCAGAACAGTGGGCACTGTATGATTCCATGTTGCACAATTCAAGAAGATGCAGACACGTCTATAATGACAGGAAGCGCTCTTCCCGGTGGGGAACTTGCGGAAAGTGAGCGCAGGAGAACTCTGGGGTGATAGGAGCCTCGTTTTTCTGAATGTGGTCTAAGTCTCGCTGATGGGAGATAAGTCAGAACTTCTCACCGTGTAGGTTTTAAATATGTGCAGTTTACTGTGCACCAGTTATGCCGCAATAAAGCTCTAAGCCAGGACAAAAAGAATACTAATACAATGGCAAGAAACCAAACATTTTTTGTCCTATTTCGGGCTCAAAAATATACAATAATTTTTTTTAGATTTGAAGGTAGATTCATGCTAAAATGCTGAGCTCAGAGGTGGTTCCTCAAATGTCCAGGTCCTAAAGGAGAGTGCATTCTTATAATGGGTTGGTTGTGACTAATTTTAAATCCATATCGCATATCAGAAAGCACATTGCACTGAAAGTGATCAAAAGCCTTATGTCATGGGGACCTGTAAACACGTACAGGTTTGGAAGAGAACATTTCTGGGAAAATATCCAAATCTATTCTTTGTGGGAATGATTCACTTTTAATCTTTTGTGTGTGTGTGTGTGTGTGACAAAGTCTTGCTCTTGTCCCCAGGCTGGAGTGCGATGGCACGACCTCGCCTCACTGCAACCTCTGCCTCCTGGGTTCAAGCCATTCTCCTGCCCAGCCTCCTGAGTAGCTGGGATTACAGGGCGCACATCACCACGCCCAGCTAATGTTTGCATTTTTAGTAGTGATGGGGTTTCAGCACGTTGGCCAAGCTGGTCTCTGACTCCTGACCTCAGATTATCTACCTGCCGAGGCCTCGCAAAGTGGTGTGATTACAGGCATGAGCCACTGTGCCCAGCTCTTTTAATCTTTTAATCAGGAAATCAGCACGACGTTAGAGAGAAGCATTTTAGGCCTCTGGACTCATTTACAGGTTTCGTAGGGCTCTGGGGCCACCGTGTGGTGAGGAGCAGGAGCACAGAGCACACACCTGCCAGAGAAAGAAGGGGAGAAAGACGTCACAGGCTGTCAGAGAGTACTGTTATGTAAACATTAGGGCCTTTTTAAAAAGTTTAGGTTACTTCGTAATCGATAATACAGAAGCGATTAAAGTATTTCTCAAATTTTACTGTGCATAAGGATCACCCAACAAGTCCTGTTTAAATGAAGTTTGTGATTCAGCATTTCTTGGGGAGCCTTCATTCCTGCCTCTGTCATGCCCCATTCAGAATGCCCAGTGCAGATCGCAGGCCAGGCTCTGAGCAGCAGGGCTTAGAAGGTGAGGAAGAGAGACAGACACTAATTCCCAAGGGTTGAAGTTAGCATCTTGAGCTGAACCTCAAGCATCCTAGCATTGTGTCCCATGCATGCACAGTCCCAGCCTTTTGGATTGCAGTGAGATACGGGGTCCCCATGAGCATGAGGGTGGCTGAGGCTTCCACAGAAGCTGGGCTGGGTGGGGATTCTGGGCACTCCTCATTCTCATGGCAAGGAGCTTACCAGACTTTTTGAAATTAAAGAAGTCCAAAGTTAGCTAGGCAAGGATTTCTGTTTTTCTCAATATTAGAGTCATGGCAACATGTATCTAAAGCTTATTTATTTGAAATTGCTTTTCAAGCCAGGCATGTTGGTTCATGTCTGTGATCCCAGCACTTTGGGAGGCTGAGGCAGGAGCACCATTTGAGCTCAGAAGTTTGAGACCAGCCTGGGCAACATAGTGAGACCTCGTCTCTACTAAAAATAAGAAACAATTAGCTAGGTATGATGGGGCACACCTGTAGTCCCAGTTACTCAGGAGGCTGATGAAGGAGGATCCCATGAGCCCAGGAGAACGAGGATGCAGTGAGCTATAATTATGCCACTGCACTCCAGGCTGGGCAACAGAGTGAGATTCTGTCTCAAAAAAAAATTTTTTTAAAGAATTTTATATATATATATAAATATATATATATATATTTTTGAAACGGAGTCTCACTCTCCCCCCAGGCTACATTACAGTGGTGAGATCTCAGCTTACTGCAACCTCTGCCTCCCAAGTTCAAGCAATTCTCCTCCCTCAGCCTCCAAAGTAGCTAGGATTATAGGCACCCGCCATCGTGCCTGGGTAATTTCTGTATTTTTAGTAGAGATGGGCTTTCGCCATGTTGGACAGGCTGCTCTCAAACTCCTGACCTCAGGTGATCTGCCCACCTTGGCCTCCCAAACGGCTGGGATGACAGATGTGAGCCACCGTGCCCGGCCTCTATATGTATATATGTTCTAAATTCCAAATTTGTCCAGCTAGCTAGGGAATGCAGCGAAAGAAAGGTGTCTAGAGCCCCATTTGTTCCAATACGATAAACATGGAAAGGACACACATTTCAGCTAACACTGACTGAAGACGCCCCATGTTTGAGGCAGGGTATGGGGCAATGGGGTCCCTACCTAACGTTGTGCAAAGAAACACAGCCCCCATCCTCAAAAAGGTTGGCATCGTGATGGGGTAAAGTCTATTCGAAATGCCTCGTGGATGAATCTAGCATTTCCCTTATGAGCACAGCGCCATGTCCACCCTGCTGTTTGTCTTACAAATGGACCATTTGGGATCTGGTCCCAGCCTAAAGAAGTAATGAGGCCGGGCACGGTGGCTCAAGCCTGTAATCCCAGCACTTTGGGAGGCCAAGGTGGGCGGATCATGAGGTCAGGAGATGGAGACCATCCTGGCTAACACAGTGAAACCCTGACTCTACTAAAAATGCAAAAAAATTGGCCAGGCATGGTGGCGGGCACCTGTAGTCCCAGCTACTCGGGAGGCTGAGGCAGGAGAATGGCATGAACCAGGGAAGTGGAGCTTGCAGTAGGCAGAGATTGAGCCACTGCACTCCAGCCTGGGCGATAAAGCCAGACTCCATCTCAAAAAAAAAAAAAAAAGAAGAAGTAAAAGAAGTAACGAAGTAACAAGGAGGCATCTTCCTCACAACAAAGAAAGGTGGGAGGAAGGGAGGGACGGGGAGAGAGAGAGCTAGAGAGACAGAGAGAAAACAGATGGATCTTTTCCCCAATCGGTAAGAAACTTTCAAAATATTTTAATACCTTCTTTTAAATATGATTCAAACTATGTTTTTTTAAACCATGAATCACACAAATAAATGAATCTAATTTGACCCACACATAGACTGAAATCAGCTTCACAAAGCGGTTGTTACTCTTACTAAATGTGACACAGTCAGGTATTTTTTCTTCTATTTCATTACATTAAACAAAAAAATGCTGGTCACTGCCTACCAAGAGGTTCACACAGCTCACTGACTAACTCAGGGGTACTTGTCACTCCCGGACACTTGGTCCCCAGCCCACCCGGCTCTCCTCTATTGGAAGCAAGCTGCCTGAGGCTATTTTAAGTGCTCTCCTTTCTCCTCCAGGAATTGGAATCTGCCCAGCTGAGCCCCAGACGCTGGAGGGGTCCCGGGGGTCAGTCAGCCCTGCGCCACCCTCCGGTTCCTCTTCTGGCCATACAAGGAAGTCCAGTGTGGGGATGACTAAGCAGCTGACCTGGGGGAGAGCAGCTCTGGAGCGGAGGCAGGACTGGCCTCTCCTGCCAGCCATCAGCCCCTGTGGGCTTGTCCTGTGGTGAAAAGTCCCAGGCCTCCCACCAGGGAGCACCTGAGCGCTCTGCTCCCTGAGAGGAGTGAAGTGAGCCTCAAGGTCTGCCGGTAGAGGCACAGCCTTGCACTGACATCAGGCCCTAAGCTCTAGTTCCACACAGAGATAGCGGGTCTGTCCTGGCCTCCCATGGGCTCCCAGGGGCAGGGAGATCTGGCCTGACCTTCCCAGCAACGCCTGCCTCAGTGGAGAAAACCCAGCTTCCCAGCATCAGGACACACTCTCTCTCACACCCTCCGTAGTTCCCACTGACCTCACCGCAAAGTCCACAGTAGAAACTCAGAGTCCTACTGAGGAGACACCTGCCCAGCTGTCAGCCTGCTTCCTCCACCTGCTCCCCCCACCTGCTCTATCTCTTGCTGTCTACACTCGTTCCCCCCACCTGCTTGCTCACCTGCTGTCTACACCTGTTCCCCCCACCTGCTCACTCACCTGC
>NC_045434.1:121784742-121807673 GCF_002776525.5 Piliocolobus tephrosceles | reverse complement strand
TGAGCTGGGCCTTGGGGATGGGGCTTGCAGGCGATGGGGGGGGCCAGTGGGACGGGGCTGCAGGCTAGCTGCGCCTGGGGGGCGGGACTTGCATGCGAGGGGCGGGGCCTTGTGGGGGCAGGGCTGGCAAAAGAGGGTGGGGCTTGGTGATGGACCCGGCTCTTGGAGTGAGGGTAGTGGCCTTGTCGGGGGCTGCCGGAAGCCGGGCCAGGTGTACCTTGGTAATCCTCTCTGGCCTTGGTCATGTGGCTCAGGCTGTGCCCAGCAGGGAGGCCGGCCCGACCGAGCTGCGGTCTCTACCCTGAGAGCTAGGGCTCCTTTCCCCAGCGCGGGTTAAAGCACCGTGTGTCCACCTGTGCAGTGGCTGGTCCCAGTGTGCCCTGGAGGGCAGAAACCCTGGGTCCTGCCGCTGGTCAGGGGTGTCTGCTTCCCCTTTCTGCAGTTCCTGGGAGGGTCTGTGTGTCCAGGGCGCTCTGATCCCTGCCTCAGGACCATGGGTGAGGGGTCAAGATCGCCCGCTTTGGAGCTGGCCCGGATCTGGGTTCTGTGGATCCTCGCTGTGTGGCTCTGGAGCAGTTCTGTCCTCAGGAGAGGGATCCTCACAGCTGCCTCTTGGGGCCCTGAGGAGAATTAATAGGATGACCCCCGGGTAGCTGCTCGTGGCCCTGTGCGGAGCCAGTCCTGTGTCTCCACCAGTTCCTTCCCTCTGTGCTCCCCCACACTGTCGCATCGCCAGCCTTTATTTCCTTTTCCTTGGACCCAGGCAGCGAATGCCCCGCTGGCCTTGGGAGCCCCTTCTCTAATCTGTCCTCAAATCACTTCCTGACGGACAGCCCTGACCAGCCATTGGCGTGACCAAAACCCCACAAAATAGAACCCAACTTTCCTATTAAGCTGTGCAGAGCTGTCCCAGCCCCACTTCCCACAGGCTGTCCTCATTCGCCATGGGATTGGTGGTTCTCACCTGGGGCTGGGGGTGCCCCTGGCATCCGGTGGGGAGTGTCAGGGATGTCCCTCCAGGCCCAGTACAGTCCCCCAGCCGGTGGCCAGCAGACAGCAGCACCCAGCCTGATGTCCCTGTGGCTTCCGGTTCCCCGAGGCCAGCTGTGCTTTGCTGTCTCTTCATCCTCTCAGACGGGTGCCCTCTTTCCACCTTCGCTGGTTAGCAGTGTTCCATCCATTAGAGCTCAAAGCACTGCCTCCCAGCGCAGCCCCTTCTCCTGGCCCGCCGTCTGCCTGTGCCCCGCCGTCTGCGCCATGTCTTCACCGGCCCATCAGAGCGAGGCTCCCAGGGACGGAGTGGTTCCTGTTTGTGTCTCTGTCCCACCTTCTCTGGACCTGGCACTGTGCCCTTTGTCGACAGAGGTCTTGGGTTGATTGTCAGCAAAGCAGACAATCTATATCGCTCTAAATGGCTGTGAACATGCTTGATTGGGTTATTTTAAAAATAATTGGATATGTAAACATTTGAGTGTTTACAGGTTCTTCAGGGAATAACCACAGGCCCATCCACAAGGACTATTTCTGGCTGATTTATGGAACGCTGTACTACCTGGTTAATTTTGAACGTTATCTCAGCCTGAGAGGTAGCTCAGCATGTGAAGAAGATCACTGGTTTGAATCCTAATCTGCTCCTTAGGAGCTGCACCTTCCATGCCTCCGTTTCTTCCTTGGTTAGGTAGGAAAGGTATGAGCTACCTCTGAGTTGTGAGTGAGGCCTGCATCGAGTGACCACATTAAAGTGCCAAGAACTGCACCTGGAGGATTGATATTTAAAGACCTTTAAACATTCTGATGCTGCATTTTAGTACCCGGGTAAAACAGCAAAGTTATTACAGATGCAGATGCAGACTCTTGGTGAGGTGGGGGGCTGATGGCAGGAGGTGGATCACCGACCCTGTAACGAGGGCGTGGTCTGTTCGAGGCTGAACGAAGTGTATGTCATTGCGTGTACCACGGAGGTCCCTCTCGTGAAGTCCTGGAAGGGTCCATGTGGCTGAGCCATGCGGTCTGTGACGTCCGGCAGGAGCAGAGCTTTCGGGTGCAGCCTTGCTCTTGTGTGCATGGCCCTCAATGGTGTCAAAAGTCTGAGGCTTAAAGCAGGCTTGGGGTTTCCTTACACCTCCTGGACATCTAATTTGCCTGGCAAACATGTTTTTCTTGGGTGTAAAGATGAAGGAGTGGGTGACTGTGGTGAAAGTGTACTAATTACTGCACTTCTGGGTCAGTGGTGCTTGGTTGAAGACACTGTCTGCCCTGGGTGGACATCTCTGGGGTGGTGAGAACCAGTGGCTGGATGTCATGGGGTTGCCAAGAAGATGCCAGCTTTTTCCTTTTCCTCAGTAACAACACCCTACTTTGGCCTCCTCTGGTCAGGGGCCGCGCCCTTGAGCTGGGCAGCTCTGGGTCCTCGCACTCAGGGGCTCAGGGCAGGTGCTGGGTGCAGAGAGAAGGAGAAGGGCGGCGGTTTGAGCCCAACTGCGTTGGCTTCATCTTCTGCCTCTTGTCCCTAAATACATTTGCAAAGTTTTCTAGATGAAAACTCAGAAGGGAATTTTAATGACTGGAATCTGTGAATTCCATGGAAGCCAAGTCTGTCCACCTGTTTCACCCACCTCACTTCTCCCCATTGGGGCGGATTTTGGCAGCGTTCATAGGGGCAGGGACGCAAGGGGTGGTGGCCAACCCTCAGCCCTGCATCCCTCCCCTCCTCCCCTCAGCGCCAGAGCATTTCTGTGTCATCTCCTTCCCTGCAGGCGTCCTCATGAAAACCAAGTGCGGCTGGAGGGAGACGCCTGTGCCCGCTCCCGTGACCTTCCCGGCCAGCCCGGCTGCAGTGGCCTCTTGGCAGGCATCTGTCTGGTGCTGCCTCCGTGCCCCTCCCGTCACCTGACGCTTCTGCTCCTGAATCTTCACGTGTGTGCTCTGTGCAGCCACCTCACGGGCTCCCTGGGAACGGACACAGGGTCTCACGCCAGTCAGAATGCTCTTCTCTGTCCACTGAATAGTCCAACACGGAATCATTCCTCTGTGATTATTGATGCTTTGTTATGTAGAACTGGAATGAAGAAAAAGTGAATTTAGACATTACAGCCATCAGGTTGAAGCTAGGTAATTGCATTAAGGAATTAAATGAGAGCATTTGAGCTTGTCAAGTTCTAATTCCACATCTTCGTATCCCCATCACCCCATAGCCAGTGTTAACACAGCTCTTGGTCTAGGAATTTCTTGATAAATGCTTATTGAATTGAACTGGACTGAGCTTAACATTCCCACCCAGAGTCAGAAGCCAGTCCCTGAGCAAATTGCATTGAGAACGTGAGTTTGACGTCACTGTGGTAAGGGGTATCCTACATGTCATAATTCCTAGTCAGTATCGGGTATTTAGTCAAATAGACTCAAGTATAGAGAGGCATTGGCCCATCTGGCGAAAGGGCAAGGCACGGTGCTTTAGGTCCAGGTCCCCAATATCAACTATGAAAATAAAATGTTGTCAACTCCAATTACAGCCCTGTCCTCAACTGGTCACTGTTTATACTAACAATTATAAACAGCTTGAACTTGCTGTCCTGAGAGGCAACACACCCTGCATTCTCTCTGCAGTGCAGCTGCCTTGGTGGATGGAACATGCCCCTCCTCCCTCCCTCCCTCCCCCCTCCTCTCTCCCTCCCCCCTCCTCTCTCCCTCCCCCTTGTTCTTCCTGTCTTCTCTCACCTTTCTCCCCCCACCTTCTCTCCTGGGTGAGGCACAGAAGAGAAGAGACCTCCGGAATCTTCTGCTTCATCCAAGCAGCTTGGGGGCAGCATCAACAACTGCAATTTGGCTGCCCCAGCAGGTGCCTCAGGGCAGCCTTTCTAATGGGAATCCTGGAATCATGTCTTTTCTTAATGTGTCCTAAAGGCTGGAAGACAGGAAGTGAAACAATGCTCCGTGCTCAGTCCTGTGATTTTGTGTATTTATTGGACTTACTTTGAAATTAAACTAAAGGATACCCAAGGTAGAGCATTAAAAAAAAGAAAAAACAGGCTATGGTGTTTGAAAAACAAACAAAACCATTTGGTTTGTTAGTTGTTCTTAGACCTTCACAGGCTCCTAGGTCACACGTTTCAGTTTCTCAGCGAGTGACGTTCTCTCCGGAAGCCGTGTCAGCCTCTTGTTTGACGATGTCAGCCACAGGAGAAAGAAGCACTCCGTAGGCCCCATGCTCAGCACCTTGGCGTGAGCTCCTGCCATCTTCTGTTCATGCTCAACACAGCTCTGTGCAGTGGGCGTCCTCCTGATCCCTGTGGGAGGATGGAGGATGGAGGTGGAAGGGTGAGTGACGGCAGGACCACATGAGGTGTCTCTCCCGACGTAGGGAGGGGAGCCGGCCCAGGACCTCAGTGCCCATCGCGTCCTTCCTCCTCCTCCTCTGCCTCTCTGTGACTGTTTGACTCAGACTGCAGGGACAGGTGTGAGTATGTGCAGAGCGTGTGTGCACCCCTGGGGGTGTGTGCTTATATTGGCAGGGAGGGGTGTGAGCATGTACAGAGCATGTGTGCACACCTTGGGGGTGTATGCTGTTGTTGTCATGGACAGACGTGAGCGTGTACAGAGTGTGTGTACACCCCTGGGGATGTGTGCTGGTGTTGGCGGGGACAGATGTGTACAGAGCGTGTGTGCACACCTGGGGGTGTGTGCTTATGTTGTTTTGTAAGTGGCAAATATGTGGCTCATTGCCTCAGGCCACGATGCGCCCATGCTGAGTCCGTCAGTGGCCCTCGGGTTGGGGTCTCCATCTCCCCAGATAGCACTCGAGTGTCTTGAGGTTTCAGATTCTTCCTCTCCGGGTACTTGGGCCTCCTCAGGACCAAACATCAGAACCAGCCAACTGTAAACTACAAGAAAGTTCAAATGCATCTTCAGTAGGAAAAACAAAAGCAATTGGAATAATTTTCCAACATGACCCTGTGGTTAAGCTGTTAGATACTCCAGCCAACAGATTGAATCACTTTAAAATTCATACCATTTAAAATGGTTGTGAGAGTTGCCGAGCTTTACTGCTAAACTTTGAAATAATTGAAGCATTCTGCTCCATTTGCTTACAAATTAGGGTTGGGGATAACTTTCAGTCCAAAGTAGCAACCTTCTAAATCCAGCTTAGATGCGAGGCTCCCACTGACACAGGAAGAGACAGTGGCCTTTGTTTATTCTCCTGTGTTCAGATACTTTGTCATTTCTTTTGTATCCTGATCATCACTTCTGCTTTTCCAATTCAAACTAAAGGGAGTTTAATTCTGTTTTGGAGAAGCTGTAGTTAGTGGTTTCTTTTCATGGTTTGCTTAATCTCTTAAATCTGGTGCTTACATTTACCCAAATGGACTTTTCTTTAGTACGACAGTGCCGTAGCCCAGGGCTTCTCCTTCCATATCTGCTCCCCAGGAGGCCCCCTAGAAATGGGGTGCTGGAGATCCAGCCCCTCTCCATGTGCCGTTTTCTTTGAGTCCAATGTAGGTTTGGCTCAGAGAAGAAAACAGGCCTCCGGGTTAGGTGCCTCTGATTGCTTGCTTGTGAAATGTTTAATGATAAGGCGCCTTCCAAACTAATTTTACACATTGATAGTTGTAGCTTGAAGTATCACTGCAGTCATAAGAACAAGAAACACTCCCATAAAGAAGGTAGGCAGAAAAAGCCATAAAAGTTTAATAAAGCACAAATAATATGGTGTTGTAAGAATGTACAGTGGGAAATGCTCTCAGTCCAGCCAGATCGGCTGTGGCGTCCTCCTGTAAATACATTCAGCCACGTGTGGCTCTGATCGCAATCACTACTGTGAGTTGTGATCCAGAATGTTCTTGGGGTCCGATGCCTGGACTGTGCCAGCAGCTGAGTCTGATTGGGCGTCACAGCGGTGATGTGCTTAGCGCGGCCAGCTGGGCTGAGGGGTGGCCACCCGTGCACTTGCCACGTGCAGGCATTATTCTGGTGATGGAGCTGCACGTGGTGCGGCTTGTCCACCTGGGCTATTTAAAGTACCCGGAACCCAACCGCGGGTGGGCGCCTCCCGACATGGGAGCTCTTTTTTATCCAGGGCCCTCTGGCTCTGCAGCCCCCAGCCGCCAGTCCCTGAGCCCACGGGGAGGCACCGGAGGGCTCTGCTGGGCCATGGAGGTCCCCGAGCAGGTGGTCGCTCCTTGCTTGTGGAGTGGTCCATGGCCTGTGAGTTTATTCCCGGGGTCTGTGTCGGCGAGGTTAACCAGTTCACAGCTGGGCACTTACCCCTTACACAGATGACACTAGTTAAAGTGGAATCTATATTAGCTCGCACAGGAGTGCGTGAGGAGCTGGGAGGTTGGAGAGGCTTGGCGTTTCTACTCAGAGCTCGGGCTCCTGACATTCATGCGTCTTCCTGTTGGGCCATCAGGGCTGCTGTGGGTTCTGAAGACTAGTAGGTGCCTTATAGACGAGGGAATGCAGAAGCCTCTAGAGGCCGCGGGAGGGAAGAAGATGGTTGCCTCCCCAGAGCCAGCCCTGCCGACACCTCAACGTTAGCTGGTGGGACCTGTTTTGGACTCCAGCTTCCAGTAAATGTGAGAAAATAAGTTAGTGTTTAGGGTGCTAAAATTGGGGTGATTTAGTAGAGAAATAGAAAACTAGCCCACGAAGGTGCACGCATTGAAATGTGCTCTGTCCAGGTGTTCACAGTGGCATGAGGAGGATGGCATTAGGGTTCTGAGAACTGTGCAGTTTTACTGAAGGAAGGGGGCTCGCCACACCTTTCCTCACGTAACTGAAGGCATGTATGCCTGCCACACCGCCCAGGAGACAGGGACTTAGAATTCTGACTTTATTTCTTATGGGAACCAAGCCACAGTCAGAACACGGTGAGGGCTGAAATGAGCTTCCTACAGCCTGAACTGGGAAGAGGAATCACAAGTAGTTTGTGTTTTTCTACACAGACCTGTCCTTTCAGGTTTTGTTAAGTTCTGGAAAAAGGGAGAAGCCAGGCACACCTCGATGAGGGACAGTGTTTCTGGAGGTGGTGCGGCTTCAGCCTGAATGTGGCTGTGTGGCTGGGAGGCTCAGAAACTGCCTTCCAAGGGCGCTCATCTGTTCCTTATTGCACTAATACCTCGTTTACAGAAATCCACAGAAATGACAGAGCAGTGCGGGAGGCCTCTGGTCTGGATGGGTTTGTGTGGGCCGAGGTCACGGGGTGTTGTCCCAAGTGCTTATCCTGATCTAGCAGAGGCTCTGTTCCCAAATAATTATTCCACAGTTTCAGAGTCTATATCTGAGGGATAATCTTTTAACTTTGTTGCATAAAAGCAAAGTATGTCTTGAGGGTCTAAAAATCCATTTAGTAGTCATGGCTGTAAACTCAAATATGGGGCTTTGGGATGGAGTGAAAACCACCGTTACCTGGCGTGGACGCTGCGTTGCATTTTTAGCGTGGTGGCCTGCTCGTGCCTTGAGCTCCATCTGCAGTGTGAGCAACAGCTGTGCAGTTGAGAAATGTGGGCAGGTCAGCTTGCTCCTCCAGGGGCCTGTGGGCATCCGGGTGAGGGGCCTGGGATGAGGCCACGCCAGTGGGAAGGAGCTTGGTTGTATCAGCCGATGTCTGCCTCTACAGGCCCACAAGCCGGCCAGAACCCAGTTTTCCTTTGGTCATCTAATGCCAGGAAAAAACCTGTTAGAGATTTTCGTAATTTATATTAATGACTCATTTGACCATGCATAAAATGTTATAAATCCATGAGGCTTTACAACTTGGCAGATGTGTAACTCACATGTTATGACTGAATCAAACTGTTGAAGATATTTGTTTCACTTGAAGGTGTTTAGCATTTTATGCACAAACCAAATGCCACTAGCATTTTAAAAGAGTATTTTGGAATTTTAAACAGTGGGACAGTGCTGGGTCTCTGGGATGCTGGTGAGGTGGACGTGACCTCAAGCTCTTGGAACTTGCAAGCAAGCAGGATTCCTAAATTGTCACACCTGCAGTGCTGGAAGTCAGTGGATTTCTGTAATCGAGGTATTAGTGCAATAAGGAACAGATGAGTGCCCTTAGAGGGCAGTTTCTGAGCCTCCCAGACACCCAGGAGGAAGCGGGGTGGGGTGGGGGGAAGTTACCCACCAGAACCTGGATGGCGGAGCCGGGTTTGCTGGTGGCCCTGCGTGGCAGATCATTACGTGCAATAAAGAATAGGTGAGCGCCCTTGAGGGCAGTTTCTCAGCCCCCCTTCAGAACCACAAGTGGAAGACGCCCCAAGGTGAGGGTTCCAGTTATCCACAGGAGCCTGGATGGTGGGGCTGGGTTTGCTGGTGGCTGCTGCGCGGCAGGTCACTACGTGGAGTGATGGGAGGGGAGTGGAGTGGGAATAGAGGATGCACCCTCCAGTTACTGCTGGGAGTTGGCTCTGGTAGCAGAGGGGGCATAGAAGGATTCCCATCAGGGGCAACACGGCTGGGGTTCCACGTGTGCTGGACGCCGAGGTGTGGCTATATGTGATCTCAGTCTCCACAGCCGCCCTGGGAAGTGGGTTGAGTTACCTTCCCATCTCACATTTGAGAAATCTCGGGCTCACATCACAGCTGGGTAGGGTGGAACTAATGTCTCAGGCAGGACGTTGGCCCCAGAGCCCAGCTCTTACCCCTCCTGCTATTTTCAGTCCACCAAGCTCGTAGAGAGGTGTGTGCAGTGGGCGGGGGGGGGGGGGCAGCTGAGAAACCAACACAGTAGAGGGGGGCAGGAAATAAACCAGGCAGGAGACAGGCAGTGCTTGGGAGTTCTGGGTGTGGGGGGCACCTCTGGGCCTGTGAACCCCGTTCTGTGCTCCTGGCTTGCCCAACTTTGACCCTCAGCCACATGCTGCGTGCTTTAGGTGAAATCTCAGTCCCTCACGTGTTGTGGGCATCTTTTCTCCCTGGCTTTGCCTCTCCTTAAATCACGGAGTCTCAGTGGGGATGGCGGGGTGGTTGGGGGTCTATGGAATTTGCCCTCCACCTCCCCATCCTTGTCCTGTCCTGTCTGGCCTGTTACCTGGATGTCTCTTCAGAGCCTGCAAATCAGTGGAGGCCATGGCAGCCTCTCGCTGACCGACCTCTCAAACTCTTTTATTCATCGGAATTGTATTAAATGCTGATTCCTAGGCACCCCATTAGACTCTACACCTGTCTGGCATGAGTACTTTGAAGAAGGTACAGAGGGTTGCTGGGCTATTCCAGGAGGGAATTTGCATTTGTAGAATGTCCACTGTGGTCCTTCCAGCACTCTACTTTCCACGTGTATGTGGTATTAAACCTGGAAGTCCTCTGGGTGCTGTGCTGGTGAGGAAGCCCCCACTGGATGAGGGGCTGCTGGGGCTCGGACTTGATTCCTGGGCTGGGGGCTGGGGGCTTGTTCTCTTCAGTGGGCCTGCTGATGGGAGGCCCTGGGAAGTCCTGCTGTGCACTCGGGGGAAGGTGCAGAGACAGGCTCAGGAAATACAGACCATGGATTTAAAAATTCCTATTGGAAAATCTTTTATGAGCAAATTAATTTGCATCTGACTGAAGACAGTCATTGCTTGAATGATTGGTTTGTTTACAAAATTGTCCTATGAACAAACAGATTAAAGTTTTCATTCATGCCTTGTCTATAACATAAATAGGAGCTATTACCACAACCTAAACTAGTTTTAAATTTTGTATCAGATTGCAGTCCAGACTACAAATGGCTGCTTGATAATCTAATTGATAAAACGGAGGAATTTAGTACTTGGAACCCAGAGTGAAGAGAACAGAATGGCTTTGGTTTCTCAAAAGCGTGTGACTGAGGGGTGACCTGGGGTGAAGAGAAGTGGCTGGAGTCATTACACTCAATGAGGTGATCTGCCCCGGCCTTTCTCCATTGTCTTCTGGATAAAACAAAAGGGCGATAAATATGTAACACTTCAGCACTGAGTTCGTCTCTGCCCTGAGCTTCTCATACGGTCATTAATGTGACCGGGCTGTATCTGTGAAGCCTCCATACAGGCACAAAGGAATTTGGCTAGAGTACGGTGGCCGGCGACCTCTGGCGTCTGGGCCGCATGTCATTTCCTAAAGCCCTTTTGGGTGAAATGACAGTCGCAATGTCTGTTGTTCGGAGAATTGTGATCTCACGCATGAGATGCAGGTTTTAAACACCAAAACCAGGAAGATTGGTGGGAGTGGCTGTTTTCCAAGTGGTTTTCTGTGCTGCCATGGACAAGGTGTGGATGTGTCATCTGTTGGTGAGATCCACTGGTGGAGGGGCTAAGCAAACCCGGGTGTGTGTGTGTGAAGCTACATCTCTTCTGGCATCCCAAGTAAATAGACATTTTGTAAAACTTGTGAATTTGACCCTAACTCTGAGTGTTGAAGTCTGGTGCAGTGTCGAGCTCTCTTCTGCATTGAGGGTGAGTGACTGCAAATGACCGATTCCTCAGTGGTGAAAGTTCAAATTTAGCTTCCCTGAGGAAACCAGACCTCAGTCACCAGTATCTCCATTGTAAACACTGCAGCCCCTACGCGGGTGGCTGCAAGTTTCCAGGACCTCTTTGGAGAAGCAGCTGTGTGGTGCTTGGTGATTTGATAACATCAGCCACCTTCTGTCTTCTAATCATGGTACAAATGATTCTCCTATAAGGAAATGGATCTGGTTTCTTCCCCGATCGCTGGAAGAAGCAGCCCACCTAGGGACTGCAGTGTCCCCTGCACTTTCACAGCGAAGCCTGTGTCTGTCTCTGAGGCGTGTCATGTGTGTCGTGGGAATCGCGGGAATTGCCTCCTTAATTCTTCCTGCTTTTGAGGGCTCGGGCAGCTCTGCCTGTTTCACCTGGACGAGCAGCAGGTGGTCTCTGGCTGCTGTGGGACCAGGGCTTGTGTTTCACCGGGATGAGCAGCGGGTGGTCTCTGGCTGCTATGGGACCAGAGCTTGGAGTGCGTCATCACATCCAGTGGCCTGTCCAGGTGGGCATCATTGTCTTTTGCCTGTTGGCTGAGGCAGCTGTGATGCCGGGGGGTCATGTTTGTGTCAGGGCCAACCTAGTTCTTCCCGTGCACACCTCTCCTGCTGGAGTGCCTTTCCTTATGATGACGTGTTGAAATAGCGTGGAGAATGCAGAGAGGCTCTGGGCCTCTCCTTCCCATTCTTACTCCATGGAGCTGTGATGCCCGACAAGGGAGCCCATAGCCAGAGGCTCCTTTAAATTAGAATAAAGATTTGATTGCATAGCTAAACACATTTGAAAAGAACTTCACAGATTAAATTCCAAATTCAGCCCTTCAGGCCCAGTGGCCACGTTTCAGGGCTCAGCAGCTGTAGGTGGCTGTTGTCTTTCTGTGTTGGCTGAGCAGATTGGGACGTTTCCAGTTCAGCAGGCAGTTGTCTTGCATGGCTCTGCCTGTGGTGAGGGCACCTTGGCTGGAGAGCCTTGTGGGGGATCCCTTAGGCCTCTGGCTGCAGCCAGGCTGCACGGTTCTGCCCCAAGTCCTCCGCAGGTTCAGGTGGATCCCACCACTGAGCCAGCACTGCTAGACTTGTGGTACTGTGTGCAGACAGCAGAGGGGACATCCAGGCCTTGCAGGGGCTGGGGTGATGGGTCTCCTTGGCCAGGCTCCCATCTCCGAGTCTTCAGGGGAAATGCATCCACCATCCACACCGTGCACCAGAGGAAAACTGCAGGCTTCTCGGTGGATGAAGTGAGATCATGCAGAGTGACTAGGCTTGGGCTCCTGACCAGCGTGGAACCTGATGATACCTTTAGGTAGAACCTGACATGCCTCCGTGTGTACATAGCAAAGAGAATGCAGCGTTTTGAGGTGGAAGGTTCTGGGAGTACTGGCTGTTGGTGATTGTCCTGCCGTGGAGGACTTTGAATGCAGGCACTGGTTTAGGATAATCCTGGTTTCCTGGTCCTGTATGTGGGCATCCCTGAATATCCCGGGCTGGAGGAAGGCAGGGCAGATGGGAGGGTGACAAGAGGTCAGATGTTTCCAGCTGTGGAGAGATGCCATCAGATGGCCAAGATCAGGAGGATGGTGGCTGGAGGACCAAAGCAGGAGTGCATGGAAATGCCATGTTTCCTGGGGCGTGGGGAGGACCTGTTGAACTCTATTCCTGGGCAACAGTTCTTCCATTCTCAGGAATCTGTGCCATTGTAATTGATTAGCAAATTCTGTAATTGCTCTAATTACTGTTAAGTCCCCATCCCAATTACCATGAATTAGCAACAGTGATAACAGTTTCCCTGGTCAAGCCTTGCCAAGAAAAAAGTGGAACTAGTTTTAGTTGCCTTGAGTTCCCTCCAAATCGGATTCCTTAGTGGATTGTGTCCCCACAGCTGCTGCAGTTCCTCCTGGGCCTGTCAGGCACATTCTAGACATTCGCATCTCTGCTCAGATGCAGGCATGCACATTATTTATAGAAAATCGCACTGCGCTGTGATCGGCTTTGAGCTGACATTTTCTAGGTGGGAGACAGAGGCCGAGGACCTGTGAGGGACTGTCCGAGCATCCTCATTGACTTGGAGCAGGTGCACATCTGTTTAAAAGTTCTAATGGGATGAAATTAGAAATATGAATTTTTAACATTCACGTGTTATGAACTCTGTTCAATGATTTACTCTGAAATGAGAGACTATTTGCGGATGAGGCAGTCAGCCTGCAGCTCTCCTTAGAACTGTCCTAGACCTCAATGCCGTCCTATGGCCTCTTCCTGGGTGTGGGGTGCTCTGCTTGAAGCCAAACCAAAGGAAAGAACGTGATCAGTGTGCATCACTAGGGCAGCCAGCTCAACGCGCACACCCACTGGGAGGGGGGCCGGATCACTTAGCATTTTAAATGCATTTAACATTAAACCAGCAAGTCAGCCAGTGCTTTCTGTAACCAAGCTGCCTGGCTCATGGAAGCCTGACGCCTGACTTTTCGGAAGAGAATACTTCTGTGGAGTGTCAATATTTCTCATTTCTTGAGACTTTGTTCAAAGTGATGAACGTGTGTAAATTAGGACCTTTTTGTGTAAATTGGGCCACAGCTCTCTAGACACAGGGGAGTAAATTGCTGTAAAAAAGGCCACCTGATGTGAGCCATGGCCAGGCACTTTGGAACCTAGGATCCCATCTCCAGCCTTTCAAAGGACATAGAGGAATACAAAATGCAGATGGGAGAGTACATATTTTTGGCATCTCTGTTCTTTTGAAATCAAAATGCAAAGAAAAAGTTTTGCCTTGAGGTCTTACCCCCATACTTGTTTTTCTCCTAAGGTTTTAAAATTTTCTTAACTGATTTTATCTCCCCCGATCCTTGGGGAACTTCTATCTCCATATCTTAAAAGAAATGGTTAAATTCAACACTGAAATTTAAAAACATGCTTCATATTTTTCTTTTAACTGATGTATTTGACATTGGTGAAGGACTAAGTGGGCATATTCGTTTATTTTTATTTTTATTTTTGAGACAGTCTTACTCTGTTGCCCAGGCTGGAATACAGTGGCATGATCTTGGCTCACTGCAGCCTCACCTCCTGGTTCACACCATTCGCCTGCCTCAGCCTCACGAGTAGCTGGGATTATAAGTTCCTGCCACCATGGCTGGTTCATTTTTGTATTAGTAGAGATGGGGTTTCAACATGTTGTCCAGGCTGGTCTTGAACTCCTGACCTCAGGTGATTGGCTCACCTTGGCCTCCCAAAGTGCTGGGAATACAGGCATGAGCCACCACACTCGGCCTGGGATATTCTTGATTGTAATTGTAATAGATCCCTTTAACAAAAACAAAACAGAACAACCAAAAAAGCTGTCTGAAAAGTCCCAAAATTAAAGAGCTCACTTGGACAGGGAGTTGGACACCAGTTGAGTGGCCCTGCACAAACCACAGTTGCATGGGCTACTAGGCCTGTTAGATCCTTAGGGTATTTGAAGTCATGGGGATATTTGCATTTCTGCCTCTGGATATCGTGTTAGTACAAATTCAGCTAGTGTTTGAGGGCCAGGCTCAGATCGGGGAAAAGAAGAGCCTCTACCCTCATGGCACTTCTCGCGTGTGTGTGTGTATGTATTAGGAAAATAGAAAGCATAAGATTTTTTTTCCAATGAGCTGGGAAGATGGAAAAACAAGCTTAAGATGTTTACTTCAGAAGAAGGGAAGTGCAAGGAATACTCAGCTTTCCTGCTGCTGAAGGAGGCCCCTGGCAGAAGCCGTTTCAGAGGTGGGGTCTCTCTGAGAAAGGTGGTAAGAGGGAAATAGGATGCCCCATCTGGTTTGCCAGAGATGGGGAAAGTTAGTATCCCCAAAACAGCCTCAGCATTCTGGCAAAGGCTTCAGAAAACCAGCTAGGGTGTGGGACCTTGTTGGCCGCTGGGTAGAGGAAAACATTGCTGGTCCTGAGGACTATACTGTTCTTCCACTGCTGTAAAGAACTACCTGAGGCTGGGTAATAAGGAAAAAAAAGGTTTAGTCAGCATACAGTTCTGTGGGCTGTACAGGCTTCTACATCTGGGGAAACTTACAATCAGGGTGGAAGGTGAAGGGGAGGCAGGCATGCCTTCACATGGCTGGAAGGGGAAGGTGCCATGCACCTCCAAACCAGATCTCAGAACTGTCATGAGGACAGCACTTGGGGGATTGTGCTAAACCATTAGAAACCACCGCCATGAGTCAATCACCTCCCACCAGGGCCCACCTCCAACACGGGGTTACAGTTCAGCATGAGATTTGGTTGGGGACACAGTCACACCATGTCAGGCTTCCCATTCATCTGCACGTGCTTCGCAAATGGTTCTGTCATTAGTTTTTGTTGATACATAATATATGTACATATTTTCAGAGTGCATGTGATATTTTGATTCATCCCTATATTGATTAAATCTGGGTACTTGGGATGTCTTTCACTTTAAACATTTTCTTTTCTTTGTGCTGGTAATGTCCAAATTATTCTCTCCTAGCTGTTTTGAAATACACGGTAGATGACCCACTGCTATCCCCCTGCTGATTTGTCAATAGTAGGTCTTGGGCTCCCATTAGGCTGTGTGTTTGTGCCCGTTACCAGCCTCTGCCCATCCTGCTTATGAGTGGGCTCTGCTGGGCCCTGTTGACCACCTACTCTTGGCCTCCATGAGATCTGCTCTCAGCTCCTGCTTATGCGTGAGAACATGTGCTGTTTCTTTGCTTGGCTCGTTTGCTTAACGTAATGTCCTCCAGCTGCATCCATGCTGCCGCAGATGACAGGGCTCTCCACTGTGTGGTGGAGTATTGTTCCTGTGTATGTTCAGGCCATGTTCCCTTCATCCCCTGTTGATGGGCACTCAGGTGATTCCAGACCTTGGCTGCTGTGGATGGTGCTGCATCGAAGCTGGGAGCAGTCACTGGCTTTATACTCAGGGGACGTGAGCCATTTCGTTGTTCTCAAGCAGCCTATCCCCAAAGCCCTCCATGGAATACCGCATTCCTTTGTGCCCATGGCTTCCACTAGGATGAACCACTGGGAAGGGGCTTTGAGTGAACGCTTGGGTTTCTGTCTTTAATTGGCACCCAGCTGCACTGACCAAGTGGGGGTCCCAGTGACCCTGGACACTGCCTCACATAAGGTCTAAAGATGCAGTTAGGTTCTTTTTTTGACTTTAGAAAAAAAAATGGTGTAGCTTAACCAGGTCAAAAGCATTATCAGTTTGTGTTTTTCATATTGAAAAGGTGTATATTTTATTTTCTAAGAAGGAAAAAAATCCTGTTAAATACTCTAACCACAGATGAAATCATGTCAAGGAAAGAGGTACTATTTTGGGGGAAAATTACCCCTTCATGTCAAAGATCAAGGAGATGACTTACATTGCTTAATTGAGTTAATTATGAAATCTTAAGTGGTTTTGAAAAGACAAACTGTGGATGCTGCAAGACATGAGACTGATGCTCATTTAACGTTAGTCAGCCCTGACAGAATGTGGCTATTTAAAGCTTCCTCCAGTATTGCTTAATAGATTGTAAGTTAATGTAAAGATCTGTTTGATGCTTTTATTTTACAAAATATTGAGAAAAAGTTTGACAGCCAAGGAACAGCCTTCAACCAATTTCTTCCTAATTTCTATCACCAGAAAAATTTGTCCTGTTAATTCCAGAATTTACTTTTGGAAAATTCCTGTAAGGAGAGCAGAGGTATTGGTGGTTGAATGGTGACTTGAATTTAGGTGAAGATCGTTAAATATTTCATAGTCATGTTTGTCTTGGTGGTTTTAGCAATTTTATATTAAATTTAGAACTGCAAGTCAAACCAAATGTTCTTTTGCTTTTGTGATACTCCTTTGTATGACTATACTGGTAAAGAATGATAAAATGTGTATAGGGTATTTTTTTCTCTGTAGATATTAGGATTTTTAGGGAAACAAATTAATCATTCTTCTAATAGACATTGTGCTGTGTGTTGGGTCCTTTGTATATTGAATCACTATAATGAGGACCACTTGAAAGTATGTTTCTATACAAGATCTTTTTATATGCTGACTTGTGTTATGCAAAATCCTTCATCCTTTAAGAAGACTAAGCAATGTGTTGGAGGAGAGGTTTAATCCCCCATTAGGTCTATTCCAAATGCCCAGAATTGAATGCAAGTGTGAATTATGTTTTTGAAGTGGGGTGTGTGTGTGTGTGTGTGTGTGTGTGTGATGGAGGACTCCTTTTTAGGTCATGGGAGGGGAGGTAAAGCAAAGATCAGATTTGCTGATGAACATTTGCATATTTTAGTGGAGAAGTCATATGATGACTGCACCTGTGTACTCTGATTTTGGTTTCATTAGTGTCCGTACCCACAAGTCTCAGCCGCCTCTGGGATCCACCCTGAGGGGCTGTGGTGAGGGTTATTAGAGTCGTGTCTTAGCGAATGGCACAAATGGCCTTGTGGGCCTACTTTGGCTTTGTTTGAACCTGTAGATTGTTAAACTAATTTTAGTTTAACATTTTGAGGATTATAAATTGTGATTCTTGTCTAAGAGGTTTCTGTTGTCTCTGAAGACAGGAGCCACAATACAGATGGTCCCTGGCTCACAATGGTTACATTTGTGATTGTTTTTCAACCTTGTGATGGTGTGAACTAGTCACACTCAGTGCATTGTTCAGCCCAAGATGGGCTGCCTCTGGATGAACCCGTTGTAAGTTGAAACTATTATGTCAAATGCACTTTCTATTTAGGATATTTTCAGCTTACACTGGGTTTATTGGAACAGTTTCATCCCATGGTAAGTCAGGGAGCATATGTGCTCATAAAAGTAGAGACGATCTCATAGATACCACGAGATATAATGTATCTGATGTTATAGAGATATGAAAACAATCAAGTGGGACTTGGAAGCCTTGGAGGGACTCACATGGGCGGCTCCTGGAATGCAAACATGAGCACCACTGGCTTCTGGATGTGACGTCTGTGCCTTCTGCTTAGTCCAATGGGTTATCAGCTGCTCTCTGGTGCAGAGAGGTCCAGTTCCTGTGTGTAGGTGTTTGAGCTGCCTTAAGAGGCTAGGTCAGTTCTCACTGGTGTCTTCAGGGCTTTAGGCCTTCTGAACAAGCAGGAGGAAGGACAACTTTGTAGAGCTTTGGGAATCTCAACGGACTTCAGGGCCATCCCCCTTGGAAGGAGAGAGCCCCACTGGAGGCGAGCAGGGTGCCCTGCAGGCCTGTGCTGGGCCCAGGCATGTAGGGACGTTGTGAGGGCCACAGGACACAGATCAGTCTTGGTTCACATCTAGTGTTGATGGCCACGCAGCATTTCTGGCAGGTACATGAGTGTGGGGACTTGGGTTTTGGGGTGTGCGTCCTGGTTGCCTAGTTGCTTGGAAGACCCCTATTCAGACACCAGCCTGAGTCACCATGACAGGCCTCCGGCTTCACACGCCACACCGAAGCCGTGGCGTCGGTCACTGACGCCCACCAGATGTCAGATGTGCGTGTATATCTTCCCTGGTCTCGGGATGGGTCTTGTTTTGAGGTTGTAGTAAACATTCCTTAAGAGGAGTTTTTGGATATTTTATGTTGTTTGCAGGGAGTGTTTGAGCAGTGTAATTACGGCAGGGGAGCTGTGTGATCACCTTCTCAACCAATGAGACTTCAGATCACAGCAGGTTATTACGGCAGCGGGGCGGGTGGCAGAACCCTGAACTGTGGCTGTTTCTGGTGTCTTGCCCAGCGGACAGAGCGTGCTGGGGCCTCCGTGGTCCTCCGTGGGGTGGGGTGGAGCGCATGAGCTGGGTGCTGCTCGGCCGTGGCTGGCTCCCCAGCCCGGGATTTATGCAGGACTCGTTCTGAAGACAACTTGGAACCCAGAAAGCAGCACAAAGAGCATGGGTTTGTGCGTTTCTGGATTCTTGGTGCTTCCCAGTCTCAGACGCTGCGCAGGCTCTGAGGGGTCTCGCCAGGAGAGTTGCACAGTAGGCCCCCGGGGTGGAGTGGGGCTGCAGCGGGTCTTGGAGGAGCTGGAAGTGGGTGTGAGTGTCTCACAAGCGGGACCTTTCAAATGGACCCAGCAGGATACATCTGTGGAAATGGTGCCGCCTAATGCAGGGCTGCGGCCAGCAGGGCCTGAAAGGCCACAGCGGGCTGTGTTTCTGCTCTCTTGAGAGAGTCTCTGCACAGTTTTCCTTGGTTTTTGTCTGTTTGGAGGACGCTCCCCCTTTCTTGGGCTTACCTAGCCTGAGCTTCCTTGTTGAGTATGACAAAGCCCTGAGAAGGCATTTTTTATCACATAATTATGTTATCCTGGTGGCTGGATAAATGACCTGCAGATGTGGGTGGCTCAGTAGCTCTGAGGGTGTTCAATATCCAAGACAGAGGTGGGAATGAAATGTTCAGGCAGGCGTCAGAGGATCTGTTCTCTGCTTCACACTGGGGCCTGGTTTGCTGACAGTCTTCACACTCGATCCAAAATGGGGATAATGAAGTCTCACGGATTCGGCTTCAGCTGAGAGCTGCCTCCAGCACAGTCTTGTGTGAGTAACAGTTTATATGTTTGGTGCGAAGGGCGGGCGTCAGTTGATCTTGCTTATGGTCGCTTTTCTGTAAGGAATTTAGACTTTATTAGCTTTGGCAGGGGAATCCTGAGTGATAAATTGGAAGATTGTTTCAGGAAATTCTGGAACCTGCAGTGAATCTGGAGTCTGTATGAAATTGAGATTTGGATTCTCATGATTTCCTAATGTTACCCCGAAACTCAGTAGTTGAGATAGTCGTAGAGCTTCCGTTGTGCTGCCCCAGTTCCCCATTTTAAAAGGAACACGTTGCTTTCATCTAGAATGTTCTGAGCTCTGAGTGCTGCCGGCGGAGTGACCAGCTCTCTGCATCAGAGGGGAAGCAGGGCTTGTGCTCACGGCGTTGCGGCAACTGGGAGCTGACCCTGGACCTCAGGCACGTGTGATGCTGACCATTTATTTTCTGTAAACTCCAAGGGTGCAGTGGTCTCTTTGGTGCTTTACAGTCTTCTAAAGCTTTTGATGTGTCTGTACTTCATAGATTTTTCAGAAGTAGACGGCCTTTTCCCACACCCTTGGGCTGAGTTTTGTCAGAGGCTGGCGTGTGGGAAGCACCACACCCACATTCTGACAGGGAAGACTCTGGTGCCCAATTGAGGTCAGTGGAAATTTGTTTTTCCTCCTCTCTGGTCTGGTCCAGAGGCTTCCTGCTTGGCCAGAAGATGATCATGTTTATCCAAGTTGTAGGCAAACCCTCTATGTCAAACATTTGTCTTCTTTCTTCTTAATATACCCATTTAGTTTATATGGGACGTTAGATAGAGAAATGTCTTTTAGGGGAGAATTAATTTCTTTAATTACAGAGAACTTTTTGGATATAAATTGCAATCAAGAGGCTATTTTGTAATAAGGTCTAGTTAAATACTACAGTTGAAAGCTCCTTATATTTGATCTTAAACTTGGGCCCGGTGTGTGTGTCCGCTCACTCGTGTTCCTGAAGCCAGGCTTGGCTGTGAACTACAGGCACACGGTACATACTTCCTGGTTGCTTTTTTGAAAGTCTTACTGCTTGGCCTTTCTGACTCAAATGTTGAGTTACGTTGATTCTGTTCAGAACGTTCATCCCTCCGTCTAGGGTCCAGTCATCTTTCAGGGAGGAAGCGTCTTCCTCATCTTTGTCTCCTACAGTATTGTATATTTAATAGTCAAATATTTATAGGTTACATGGGTGACTGATCTGTTCATTAGGAGGAAAACAATGCCAATTTTTACATCATTATAATGGACTAGTTAAATGATTATGTTAGTATAATGAGGTTTACATGGCAAAAGAGGCTTTGCAGATGTGACTATAACGGACAGTGAGATGGGGGAGGACCCTGGGTTGTCCAGGTGGGGTCCAGTGTCCTCACATGTGCCTTGATGAGAGAGTATGAGGGTCTGCCTCAGAGGAGGAGACCTGAGGATGAGATAGAGGCCAGAGGGCTGTGGGGTTGAGGATGGGGGTGGGGCAGGGGCCGGAGGGGCATATGGGGTCAAAGGTGGGGCAAGGGCCGGAGGGGTGCAGGGCTGAGGCTGGGGCAGTGGTCAGAGGGGTGTGGGGCTGTGAGCCAAACTGCATGGTGGCCTCTATGAATTGGGAGACTCCAGGCAGGAACATAACCTACTCTGACCCCTTGACTTCAGCCCTGGGACTCCTGACTTCCAGGGCTGAGAGGAGGTTTGCATTTGTCATAATTTGTTGCAGCAGCAATAGAAAGTTAATGCATTGTTTCACCTCCAAACCTTTGGAAAGTAACCCTGTTGTATCAGCCTTTTGTGTGCCCTAAATTCTAATGACATGGTTTGTAGGAAATAATGGACACAAACGATGGCAGAACAGAAAGTTGGACAGAAGCAGTGTCTTCTGTGGTTCTGTAGTTTGGGTCTGTGAAGTTAGATTTCAGTCATAGTGTGTGGTCTTGTTCAGTGTATACCTGGAGTACTTGTTCAGAGCTCCTGGGGGCGTGGTCTTTAACACTGTTAGGATTAAAACTTCACATCAGGGACAGAATTCCTGAGTTAGTGTTAGCCAACCTTTGAATAAGAGTTGGCATGTAGAATCTGCCCACTTTACTAGTATGAAGCGGCAAAATCTTTTTTTTTTTTTTGAGATGGAGTCTCGTTCTGTCACCCAGACTGGAGTACAGTGGTGCGGTCTCGGCTCACTGCAACCTCCGCCACCTGTGCTCAAGTGATTCTCCTGCCTCAGCCTCCAAATTGCATGATTTATTTTCCTGTTTTATATACTTAGTATATGAAAACTCTGCAAACTTTATTAATATAAATGACATGCCAGAACTTATGAGAATCCAGCATTTTCCCATGCAAATTAGTAGTGATGTGGAATTCCTGGGCTGGTTTGTTTTTATAAGATGTAGGGCGGATTCTTTGCCTCATTTCTGTGGAGCTAACAATTGCTAATCACCCAGCACTCTTACCTCCCCCAACAGCCCAGGTGAGGGGTGCTACCCCCACTGTCATGTTGAGAGGCGCTACCCCCACTGTCATGTTGAGAGGCTGGAAACTGAGGCTTAGATGAGCAGGTGACACGTTACTGTCCAGCCCCACCCACCCCGTACTTTCCTGTCATGGCTCAGCTATCTTCCTGCAAGAAAGGACAAACCCTGGTGCTGTGTAGAATTCCATGTGAAACCCTTTCCATCCTCCAGGGAGTTCCTGCGATATTGGGAGTAACACCGTAGGCTTCTTCTGGGAATATTAGGTGCAATATTACCATGTGGCTGTCCATTCATTGCTGTGTTGGGAGTCATGTCATCCTCTACCCCGCTGGATATTAGGATCAGCGTCACAGGGTGAGGGTACACCTACTGCGATATTAAAACTAAAATCATGCTCTCTGTCCCTGGATATTAGGAACTACATCACAGGCAAGTATACACTCCCTGTGGTAATAGGAGTAATAATATGACCATTAAACATCAATGATCGATTTTAATAATTATCAATTTTACTAATAATAGGATTCCATTATTATGGAAAATGATTTTAAATACATGATTATGCATGCTTAAAATTAATGATTAATATTAATGTCATTTAATAATATTATTAGTCTGTAATACTGTTATTTTATTGCCAGCATCACATTGTATTGATTTCAGTAAGATTCATTGCTGATATCATTATTTTATTATTAATAGTGATATTACTATTATTAGTACAAATCGTTAACATTTCAAACCAGTATGAATTTTTGCTATCTTTCTTGTGATCATTAATATTGATAATTACTGTTAATTTTTATTATATTTATTAATATAATTATTTAATAGGCTTGTTCCTGATATCCACCACGGAGAGGATGATACTACTTTAAAGATCACAAAAGGTGTGCATGCTCCCAATGATATTGTTTCGATTTCCGTGTGGGAGAGAAGGATATGACACCCAATATCGCAGGGAGTAGAAACACTCCTGGGAAACTGTTCTTCATGTTCAGGGAGGAAGAGGATGAGATGACTCCCAATACACACGGGTGTACACCCTCTGAGGGTGTACACACTGGGGGCGTACACCCATCTGTGAAAGAGTTCATAATTACCAAAGGGGGAGATATTACTCACAATATCAGAAACAGGCTGTGAGTCCACCGTGGGGGGGCGGGGCGTGCAGCTGCTGGGGCCGGATTGCGGGGGGTGGCTCAGCCCCGGCGATCGAGGGCCCCCAGCTGCCGGGGGGCGTGGCGTGGCGTGGCGTGGCGGCTGCTGGAGGCCCTGATGGGGGGCGTGCCCCATCCCCCGGAGATAGGGCTCCCAGTAGCCGTGGGGAGAGGTATTAACTATTAGTCCCCACATCACAGGGAGTGCCCCACAGATATCACCGAGTTGGTGTTCACCTGCTGCCATTTGAGGAGTAATACCATGGTCTCGTCTTCCCGATACCAGGAAGGGTATATCCCGGGGTTGTACAGTGTCTGCGATACTGGGAGTAATATCA
>NC_045434.1:121769708-121784732 GCF_002776525.5 Piliocolobus tephrosceles | reverse complement strand
ACCTACTGCGATATTAAAACTAAATTCAAGCTCTCCGTCCCAGGATATGAGGAACATCACAGGTAGGTGTACACTGCCTGTGGTAATAGGAGTAATAATATGGTTATTACACATCAATGATCCAATGATCGATTTTAATAATTATCAATGGTACTAATAATAGGATACCGTTGTTAATTTTGGAGAATTATTTTAAGTACCTGATTATGCATGCTTCATATTAATTATTAATATTAATGTTTAACAATATTATTAGTCCCTAATACTAATCATTATTTTTTCTTTTTCTTTTTTTTTTTTTTTTTAGTAGAGACGGGGTTTCACCGTGTTAGCCAGGATGGTCTCGATCTCCTGACCTCGTGATCCGCCGGTCTCGGCCTCCCAAAGTGCTGGGATTACAGGCTTGAGCCACCGCTCCCGGCCCTAATCATTATTTTCTTACCAGCATCACTTTGTATTGATTTAAGTAACATTAATTGTGGATATCATTATTTGATTATTAATGGTGATATTAATATTGATTACCATTCCAAATCGTTAACATTTTAAACCACTACCAATTTTTACGAAGTTTATTGTGATCATTAATATCGATTATTAGTATTAATATTTATTATATTTATTAACATTAATAATTAATAGACTTGTTCCTGATATCCACCAGGGAGAGGATGATATTACTTTAAATATCACAAAAGGTGTACACGCACCCAGTGATATTGCTTCAAATTTCCAAGCGAGAGTGGAGGATGTGACACGCAATATCGCTGGGAGTAGACACACTCCTGGGATACTGTAATTAATATTTAGGGGGAAGAGTATGATATGACTTCCAATACAGGCGATCGGGGGCGTGGCGTGGCGGCGGCTGGGGGCCTAGGTGAGTTCAGGCACCCCGCCTTCAACGCCCAAATGTTGCATTTCCCAAGACCACTCTGGCTCACCATGCCCCCATGTTGTGCCTATAAAAAGCCCCAAGATTCTAGCAGGCAGACACACAAGCAGCTGGACGTGGAGAGGGAACACATCAGCAGAAGAAGACACAAGCAGCTGGACAGCGAGAGGATGTGGAACAACACATGACAGATGCTGGCATGCTGACAGGCCACGACTGGCGGAAGGAGGCACAGTTGGCGGAGTTAGGCCAGGGCAATCAGAGGAGAGCCCAGGCAGTCTAGCGGCCCAACTCCAGGGGAAAATCATCTCCCTTCTGGCTCACCCATCTGCTGAGAGCTACTTCTACTCAGTAAAACCTTGCACTCATTCTCCAAGCCCAGGTGTGATCCGAATTCTTCTGGTACACCAAGGCAAGAACCCAGGGATACGGAAAGCCCTCTGTCCTTGCAATAAGGCAGGGGTCTAATTGAACTAACACAAGCTGCCTGTGGACAGTTACACTAAAAGAGCACACGGTAACACATGCCCACTGGGGCTTCAGCTGCAAACATTCACCCCTAGACCTTGCTGTGGGGTGGGAGTCCCACAGCCTGCCCATCTGTATGCTCCCCTAGATTTGAGCAGCGGGGCACTGAAGAAGCGAGCCACGTCCCCATTCCACATCCTGCAAGAGGGACAAGGGAACATTTCTCATTTCACTGAGAAGGGCATTCCAGGCTGGCAACCCTCTGTGACCTGGGTGCAGAGATGAGCTTGGTAGGGGGTTGCACAAGGAACAGAAATGGCATTCCAGGCTGGTGACCATCGATGATGACCTGGGTGCAGAGATGAACTTGGTAGAGGCTGCACAAGTAAGAAAGAAGCAGGATGTGGATAGGAACTGCGAGTAGCCTAATCTGATTTTAAAAGGGCTTAGAAGAATCTTTCTTTTCATTCCAACCTATAATGGATTATCTTAAACCAGGACCTTTGTTCTTTTTTTCCTACCTCATGAGAGTATACAGATAAATAGAATTTCAGCCAAACACTACATGTGCCCTGAGAGCTTCCTAGTTGGCATCTGCTGCATCTGTCTTTTCCCACTGCAGCCTGGACTGGGGCAGGATGTGGAAGGGATGAGGCATTGTTTAACACACATTAGAGACAAAATCCTTGACAAAAATAAAGTGCTACTGTGAATTTGATTCATTTATTTGATAACCCATCCTATAGATTACCTATGCCCTTAAGATTGATTTCTGCAGACTAGAGAATTTTTTTATTGCCTCAGCTATTAATGCCAGCTCAACCATAATTTTCTAGAATTTCTTTCATTTCTTTCTGAAAAACATACATATATTTTATATTGTATCACTTCTTTTAGAAGAAAACGTGATTTTGCTCATTGGTTTTGGCAACATTGCTAAAGATATAAAAGCATTTAATTTAACAATAATTCCTATCAAAAGAAATAATTTTTGAAAAACTGCCCAGAGTGTTTATTACAGAAACAAAAAAGAAAAACTGAGAGCAGTGAAGACTAGGCATTTGCAATTTGTGGATACCAACCACCCATAAGCAGAAGAATCATAATTTGGTTCTAATCAAAAGATTTGGTATATTTTGGGCCAGGTGCAATGGCTCATGTCTATAATCCCAACACTTTGGGAGTCTGAGGCAGGAGGATTGCTTGAGCCCAGGAGTTCGAGATCAGCCTGGGCAACAAAGGGAGATCCCTTCTCCAAAAAAAATAAAATAAAAATTGAATTAGCTGGCTGTGGTGGTGCACGGAGTTGGTGCCTGTGGTGCCAGCTACTCCGGAGGTAGTGGGAGGATCACTAAAGCCCAAGGCTGCAGTGGGCCAAGATCACACCACTGCACTCCAGCCTGGACAACAGAGTAAGACCCTGTCTCAAAGATTAAATGGCAAAGGCTTCTTTGGGCAACTCTGTATGTAAGTTGACAAAGACCAAAATAGTGCCAAAGTACAAAGCACTGAAAAAAAGTTAAAATATCTTAGCCTCAACACTGGAAATATAGCAAGCTCACATATTTGAAGACCAAATACATCAAGGCTCATCTTTCCCTTAAAAGAATTTTCAGCTGGGCACAGTGGCTCGTGCCTATAATCCCAGCACTTTGGGAGGCTGAGGCAGGTGGATCACTTTAGACCAGGAGTTTGGGACCAGCCTGGCCAACATGTGAAACCCCCGTCTCTACTAAGAATATAAAAATTAGCTGGGCATGGTGGCACACACCTGTAGTCCCAGCTACTCAGGAGACTGAGACAAGACTCGCTTGAACCTGGGAGGCAGAGGCTGCAGTGAGCCAAGATTGTACCACTGCACTCCAGCCTGAGCAACAGAGTGAGACTTTGTCTCAAAAAAAAAAAAAAAATTTTTCTTTGTCAGATGTAGAATATAACTTAAGAGAAATTTATTAACATTTAAGCTCGTTAGTATAGAAAACTGGAGGAAAATAACTTTAGTACACATTTAATTTGCTATATGAATTTTTTTAATAAAGACATTCAAAAGGAAAACTTAGATTATAAGTAGCATAGCACATATAGGACATGAACACAGAAAGTTCACATCTAAGCCCTGAGCCACTTATGATAAACACCTATAAAAGAAACAAAAACTAAACTTCCACATTATTTTACCCAGTAAAAGATGTAGGCTATTAGTAGAAAGTTGGTTAAGTAAATTCAAAAAATAAAGATATAAAAAAAATAATGAAAAATGTTTGAAAAATAATAAAGATGTACACTACACAGCTGAGGCTATTCTTCACACCATATAGAAATTAGGTTCTTGGACCAAGCAGTAACTATAACATAATCAGAATACCTAAAGAAATAAAATATGACTTCCTAAATTTTTTATTTTAAAAATGCCCAGTTCATTTATTTGTTTTGCCTAAGATAGCTGCATTCATTCATTACAGGGTCAGGGGACTATAAAAAAAGTATCAAACAATTGTTATAAATAATCACAGAAAACAAACAAACTGGAAAATAAACAGTGGTTACTAATTTAACGTTTTAACCCATTACCCCAACCACCCAAAAAAAAGTAGACATTTTTAAAATAAAGACTAAGAAGAGTTGGTGAAATTTAAGGGAAATGCCATCCCATAGTGTTACCTAAATACTGAAAAGGAATCAGCACAAGGAAACACGGACAAAGCAGTACAGTACTTCGGTATTATAGCGCCACCCACTGGCTAGAAGTCCTCATAGCACATATGAGATGTAGCCATAAAACAGATGAATTCTTGAAATAAGATAACACTGACCTATTCTGATTCAGTAGAGCATCAAAAATGTCTAACAAAACAGAGACACATATTATTTCTACAAGTAAACAGAATATCTATTAGATATGTTCACAAGGGTGAGTTTTATCCATTTTGAAATCCAAGTCTATAATCCCCAAATGCTACAAGGACTTAAATTCTATAGCCAAAACAATTAACACATAAAATGCTATTTCATCTCTGTAGGTGAATACACAAATAGGGCCTTTAAGTAAAAGATGCATACTTGCATTTCATTGCTAAGAAATTCATAATATATTTAAATGCTGGTAAAACCTACAATGGCATCTGCCTTATTTCCACCTTTACTAGAGAAGTAAGGAAATACACTGAGCAAAGGATATGTCCAAAAAACTAAACTGAAAAACAGTTTCTAAATAAAGTCCACAGACAATTCAGATAAACTAGTAAAAATAGTTTTTCTTTAAAGTACCACAGCACCTTTGTAGTTCAAAATATATTTACCGTAATATATCTCTTTTTTATCCTAGTGACATCTGTTGTTTTTCCAAATCACTATTTATTTCCTTAAATACCAACATTCTTTAAATCTTGGCAAGAAATATTTGAGAGTTACTTCTCCTGAAGTACAATCTTTCCTTTAAGACCCAGAATTACATATAGGGCATGACATTAATTTGTAGTCTATATGACCCTCTTGAATGCTGGTCTCTAAAGGCTGGACTTCAGAATTCCTCTACAGACATGACCTCAGTCTTCCAAGTGAGAATTCACAAATATGCTCCAGGCAGTCAGGACAGGCTTCAGCTTTCTTTGGTTTGATGATAATTATCACTTGGCCTGCAAAAGCCAAGGTCTTTGCTTGCTCATAGATGGCTGATTGCAGATAAAAATACGATGAGAAAAGTAACATTTCCACAGACATAAATTGCCAACACTGCCTTTTTAAAAGCATGACCCTGAAAGAAAAATTGAGATATGAAAAAAAAAAGTATTACTGTTAAGGTTTGTGTCAATGAACAAGAAAAGGACTTACCTCTGTTTCCGCTGCAGTAAATGACTGAAGGATCTGAATTCTGTCATCGTCCAATATTTCAACTGTCAAGAATAATAACATAAGTTTATAAGGGCAGCGTTATGCAGGTAAATTAAATTTTTTAAAAAACCTGATTTGTACTGTTCACCCCAATTTCCAGGATAGAAATTCTCCCATTCCAAGCTACTAATTATTGCAAACTTCCTCAACAATTAAGCCTCTCACAAATGTGGACAATCTGGCAAGAGTATTGTTAAGTAACTTAAAATACGCCTTCTAGTCAATAAACACCACCTAAAAGTCATAATGATCTAAGCTCTTTGGTTTTCTTTATTTTTGATTGACAAAATAATGTATATATTCATGGTGTATGACATGATGTTTTGATATATGTATACATTATAAAATAGCTAAATCAAACTAATTAACATATGATAACTATCCAAGTTTTAAGTATATATGTATTTTAAACAGTAAGCCATTGGCCAGGCATGGTGGCTCACACCTGCAATCCCAATGCTTTGGAAGAAGGAGGCAGGTAGATCACTTGAGCCCAGGAGTTTGAGATCAGCCTGGGCAACAAAGTGAGACCCCGTCTCTAAAAAAAATGTAAGAAGTTAGCCGGGCATGATGGCACATCCCTGTGATCCCAGCTAGATGGGAGTCTGAAACAGGCAGATGGCTTAAGCTCTGGAGTTCAAGGCTGCAGTGAGCTATGATCACATCACTGCACTCCAGCCTGAGTGACAGAGTGAGACTCTGTCTCAAAACAAACAAACAAAAACAGTAAGCCATAATTCAGTGGTCATCAAAAGCCCCACATATATAAGCCTATCAAGGATCAAAAGTAGCAGGACTGATATGTACTACTCCACTCCTAAAGCCACCCCAGGCTCTCCCAAGTTTACAACATATATACCAGACAACAAATAATTTTTGTTTTTAGAAGGCTACCTTCACTTATTTTGGTGGATGAAAAGGATGAAAACCAGGCAGGACACAAAGGACATTTAGTCTAGAATCCAGGGTAGTTTAAAATGACACCCATTCCCTACTAATTTCTCCATTCCTAATGGTGACTATAGGTACCCTGACCCTGCCTGGCACCAAAACAGACCTTGTCACTAAAGAGCAAAAGCAAAATCAGTCCTTCCTATCTAGCTGGCTTGCTCCTAGCTATATAATTATGCACATGGCAACCTAAATGATAGCACCCAGTAAGTTTGTCAAATAGGTCAAAGTTGTCTGCCGCTCTATCCAGTGTTGACTTTGAGTCTCTTCTTCCTCCATCTCAGGGTTCCCTCAGCTCTAGGCATTCAGAGTTTGCAGTCCATACCGGCTCTAGGTCAGACCAGCAAAGTGAAAGTACTTACAAGGAAGACCCCCCTCCCTAAAACCTAAAAACCTTTCCTTTATATCTTATTCACAACTTCTAATAGCAACAATTGTAAAAAAACAAAGGCAGAAAATCTCCACAATTTCTACCACTGGCTGAGTGATCACAAATTTTTAGTGAGCTACCAATGTAATAGTTAGCCATTACTATCAGGAAACTCATTCTTTTCCAATGGTTTATATAAAAGTGATTTTACATAACGTGGCTTTTTTTAGCAGATTACCTTTGCGAGAGAGCCGATAAGCATGTACCTCCAGAACAATCTCAGTCCCTACATGCCAGGCTACAAATCCAATCATTGCATAGGTTTTCTGTGAATCGGGAAGATTTAGTCCTGGTAAATCCATTCCCAGGAACATCGCTGCCACTACATATAAAAGAAAAAAGTTATATTCAAATGTCCCACCAAGAGAGACAATTGTGTGTTTGTGTATGTGTATTGTCAAGTAAAACATACTAAAAGAGTTTGAGATAAAAAAAAGATTAATATTCAAGACCAAATAGTTAATTTAGGCTTTTAAAATTATAAGGCTAGATAGGGCAAGATGGGCAATTGATTACGAATTACCAGTTGTGGGGGGCAGTTTAGGGCATATTGCATAATAACGCTGGAGTTTGGCCTTCTAGTGAACCCATCACCCAAGTGGTGAACATAGTACCCAAAGCATCGTGTTTCAACTCTTTCCCCCATTCCTCCCTCTCCTCTTTTGGAGTTCCCAGAGTCTATTGTTTCTATCTTTATGTCCGTGTGTACTCATTGTTTAGCTCACAATGGCCTGCAAGTGTGAGGCCATTTATAAGTGAGAAAATGTGGTATGTGATTTTCTGTTTCTGCATTTATTCATGTAGGATAATCACTTTCAGCAGCATCCATGTTGCTACAAAAGACATGATTTCATTCTTTTTTATGGCTGCATAATCGACCAATTGTTAAAAGAGATGCACCCACATTTTCCAGATTGTTTTAAGTCTGCAGTGAATGAAAGGAGAAAAGTATAGAAACCATGGCTGATTGGACTCCCCCTCCGACAAAGAATCCCATAGACTATAGCAGTGTTAGGGTAGAAGGTACCTACTTAGGTGTTTATTATACAAGGTATCAAAATATACTGCATAATTATTCCTGACTTTTGAAAACCACCCTACCCTGCAAGATACAAGCCCCGTGGAAAGGACCTGGAGATGGAAAGCTTGAACCCAGCAACCCACCTCAACCCAATTCACAAATGACCCTCAATTTGAGCTACTCAAATGTTTGGCCATCAGCATAGCTTATTCTGCTGGCAAAGGCAAATGCTAAAATAAGTCTTAAAATGAGAGTTTTAAAGTTATTTTAAAGACCTTAAGCTTAAAACTGAAATAATGACTTAAATCATTACCTCTAGAAATTACTTTCTGGATTTCAACGTTTAAGGCTGATTTCTCCTCAACAACCAATTACTCCAATTACTAAGGCATCTAAAAATCATTTAAGCCAAATTACAACTTGTAATATAAACAGCTAGCAATTATATATGAATAAGTGGCATCACAATCTCTTACCTGCTATTATTCTAGCAGCTGTTCCCATACTCCAATGAGTCCAGTTAAACATTTGCCTTCTACCAAAATAAGAACCAGTCAGTGTTCTTAAAAGCAATGGAACTATAATTAATTCCCAATAGAATAAAAAGCATGTAATTTCCCTTATTGTCTGGGAATTAGATATCTGAAATGCATTTTAAAGTATTTCAAAGTAACTATAATTTATCACTGATTTTTATAAAATGCAAAATTTTTCCATTTGAAAAGAGATTAGTTTGCAAACTAATGATATCTACATTAAGAGAGCATGTATATAGAAAGGCTCTAAGTACCTTGGGTCATGTAAAGCTGGCCTGAAGACTGCCAGAAGAGGCTGAAGAACTGCCAAAGTCATCACTATACAGCCGAGGTATGGGTGGTAACCTGCATGCTAAACAAAGTTACATCATTTCAATGGCCTCAATCTCTCTCATCAATTTAAATCCTCAAGTTAAAAATAATACACACAGATGCATTCTTAGTATTTTTCCATGGCTTTAAACATTCAATAATGATGATAATAATAACAGGCAACATTCACTGAGTATACACATTGTACCAGGAACATACTTTACACACACTAATTCTCACTACAATGTTTGACAACTGGTTGTCAATATCCCAGTTTTACAAATGGGGAAACTGAGGCTCAGAGATATCAAGAACTATGTCCATGGTCACAGTATGTAAATGGTTGTGGTGGAATCCACGTAGAGAATGCTACCTCTCCCCATCAGGATGCTGTAGGTTGGTACAAAAGTAGTTGCCGTTTTTTTCAAGTATTTTAATCCACAATTACTTTTGCACCAACCTAATAGATGGCCACCAACATCAGAACAGCCATCTGCAGCCCAGCTGGGACTAGTTAGTGTCCCCATGTCAAGCGCAATCACCCCAGCGTATGGTAATAATTGGTTTAGCCCTCTATGTTTCCCTGAACCGTGGGTTCTATATGACTCCCTGTAACCCTGGAGCTTAACAGAGTCTTAGTCACTCAATAAATGTGTGTTGATTCAGTGAATAACCTATATAGCCACTGTATTAAAAGCTTATCACCTCTGTCCAGAATGAAGATCTAACCCAAGAAAAAGTACTGACAGACTATCACAATAGTTTCTGCTGCATTCCTCCTTTAGTGATGTCACGTGCCTGCTCAGAAGAGCAGATAGTTGGATTCAACTACTTTGTGCAATGATTTTTCATTCAAACACTTAAGGGCTAAGAAGATGCTCTAACCTGTGACACATTTGGATGGAGGGATACTACGGTCTGTTGTCAGTGATGCCCATGCTTGGTAGCACAGACTTGTATCGGTGACCTAGAAACGGGGACATAGTGGTTTCTAAGCCATGATAGGAAGTCCTTGTAAATAGGAACTAAAGGCTAACAAAAGAACAATATGAAAACATTCTCAAACCGTGGACTCAGTGATGCATGGGTAAAATTATAACCATGACTTTAGAGATACAAAGGGTCTCTAATAAAAAATAAAACAGCAGCAGTAACAAGATTCTTGCATGTGTTTAGAATGTGCTAGGAATTATCCTAAGTACTTTCAGTTATTTTATCCCCAATCCTCACAGAAGCCTATAAGATAGATACTATACCATCCCCATTTTACAGATGAGTAAACTGAGGGTCATAGTTAAATAACTTGCCCAAGGTGCACCCGCCAGGTAATAAGTCATAGTGGCAGGATTTGAATCCAAGAAATCCAGCTTTAGAATGGTGCTCTTAACCTTTGTTCTATCGTATTCATAAATTGCAAAGGCTTTAAACTAGACAGTTACAAAATAAGTGTTAACCTTGTCCCAAATGTCTGAATTAAAATAAAGTTCTCATGTCTCAACTCGTATCACAAAATCTTCATAACTTCCTTAAAAACATAGGTTGACTGACACACAAACTACAGGAGCAGGAGCAGTTTGACACACAAACTACAAAAAGCAGGAGGGAGATTTCCTAGTAATATCTGCGACCCAGAATTCGTCAATCTTATCCCTGTGGCACCAGCCCAAGCTCTGAAATATGAAATTTTGATATCAAATTCTCATTGGCTATAAAACTGGAAAAGCGTAATGAAAGCACAGGCTCTGAACTCAACATATATCACTTATTCTCAATAAGACTTTTTCATTCATTCACTAAATGTTTACTGAGTACCTACTACATACTTAAATCTGTTCTGAACACACCAGTGGATATCCCAGCTCTGATAGAGCTAACATAGTAGTGTTGGAAGGGAGATCAAGAAAAAATATGACAAGTAAGTAAATTATATGAAATGGCATAACATAAAGAGTGCTATGGGAAAAATTAGAGCAGGGCAGGGCTCTCTGAGAGGCTTCAATTCGAGCAAAGACTTGAGGAAGGTGAGGGAGTAATGGAAGCATGTGCCAGGTAGAAAGAAGAATGATGGCAAAGACTATAAAGCAGGAGCATGCCTGGCATGTCTGCATACTTGCCAGGAGGCCGGTATGGAAGGAAATGGACTAGATGGAGAGGATGAGGAGGTCAGTTCAGAGAATAACTGGGAGCCAGTCATGAAGGTCCCTGGAAGAACTTTGATTTTTACTCTGAATAAAATTGAGAGACATTAGAGAAATCAATTTGGGGTACAAGAATGGCATGGTCTGATTTACTTTTTTTTTTTTTTTTTTTTTTTTTTGAGATGGAGTCTCACTCTGTCACCCAAGCTAGAGTGCAGTGGTGCAATCTCAGCTCACTGCAACCTCCGCCTCCCGGGTTCAAGTGGTTCTCCTGCCTCAGCCTTCTGAGTAGCTGGGATTACAGGTGTGCGCCACCAGGCCTGGCTAATTTTTGTATTTTTAGTGAGACGGGGTTTCACCATGTTGATCAGGCTGGTCTCGAACTCCTGACCTCAAGATCCGCCTGCCTCCGCCTCCCAAAGTGCTGGGATTACAGGTGTGAGCCACCACACCTAGCCTGGTTTACATTTTTTAAAAAATAACTGTCTTCTTTGTAGAAAATAGATTGTGCATGGGCAAGGGTTGAAGTGGAGGGACCAGTTAAGTGGCTACTGCAATGGCCAAGCAAAAGATGATGGAGGCTCACACTCCTACAGTAGTATCTGATGACAGTGACAAGTGTTGGACTGTGGATATACTTTACATGTGCCAATGGAACTTCCCAATGGATTTGACATGGGATGTGCAAGAGAGCACAGTTAATGATAATTCCAAGGCTTTGATCTAACAATGGAATTCCAGCAGCTACCATGCAGGTGGCAGTGGGTGGAGCAGCCCTGGGAGAAAAGATGATCAGGAGTCCCATTTTGGACGTGTTAAGTCTGATGTCTTAGACATGCAAGTCAAGGTCCTGCATGAAATGTGAGCTAGATGTGTGAGTCTCAAGCCACGGGAGAAGTCTGGACTGGAGATAAAGATTTGGGAATAAGCATCAGTTTCTTCATTTGTGATGTGGGATTATTATTAATACCTACTAATCTGAAATTTAAAAGATTTTTTAATAAAAATATATAGAGATGAGGCCTCACTATGTTGCCTAGGCTAGTCTCGAATTCCTGAGCTCCAGCAATCCTCCCCCTTCAGCTCCCAAAGTGCTGGGATGACAGGTGTGAACCACCACACCCAGAGATTTAAATTAGATAACACATGTAAAGCACTGAGAACCACTGGGTACAGAGTAGAAATCCAAATTATGTTAGCTTAGTGGTCATCATAGTACTAGTTAGAGAAAACCACTTCACATTGTTCATGTTCCTGAGACATCACACATTGAATTGTCACCCCTCTATAGTGAGAAAAATTAACCAAGGCTATAGCATGTATATAACTCATGATGCAGCCTACAAATACATTTCATTACTAAGTAATCTGTACTAACATCCTCACCCTACCCCAACCTCTAACCATGTGAAAGAACCATCCAATGATTCAAAAGGGAAAGAAAGAGGGATCGATGAAGAAATATCTTTTTACCCATCATTTGAGAATAAAACAGCAATCTGTTTTGACATAAAATGGATTTATATAAAAATATCCTATTTAAGATATACTCACCCTACTCCAGCCTCCCCTGTATATAAATGGCATAACAAAAGCAATGCAGGTGAGGGCAGTTGTGGTGAACATGAGCATCCGATGCACCTGCAAGGTAAAATGACAAATTGAGAAGACACTTATCCATGTAAGAGAAAGGTGGTGTTACAATGGGTAAAATGGGGAAAAGACCATGGGGTAAGATTCACTGAAGGCATGCATTCAACTGACATCTAATCACAGTTTGTAATCAGGTTTAAAAAAATTAGTATACAATTAAACTTTAAAGAAAACCCTAAGTTGCCATTCTCATCATTCAAAAGTGTATGCCAAGACTTCACCTGCACAGAGCAGCAGGAATGGATATTTCACGCACAGAGCATATTTACTTGCCAAGTCCTTCATTTCCTTCCAAAGATATTTATTAAGCTCCACCATGGAGCACAGTGCTATAACAGGTGCAACGAGATAGTAAGGAAACAAACAAACAAAAAATACTGTCTCCTGAGGAGTTTCAGATATAACTGCATCAATAAGAGAAAAATATGTGAACTATATAATTCATGACACAAATTAGGAGAATAATAAGTGTGAAAATAGCCACTGTTTACTGATTATGCCAGGATAACTGGTGCAGACCAAAACCATCTTGGGGAAAGTAGGAGGCACCCTGTGTATGAGTGTGTGTATGGATGGAGACGGATGGCTGGATGGATGGATGGATGGAAGGAAAGATGGATGGATGGAGATACAGATAGAGATAAAACTATGACATGTGTATATATACACATCATCAGCATCATAAATTTAAAGGCACTGGAGGATTCGAGTTGATAAAGAGAATACACAATCTTCGAGCTGGGAATATCCACATGAGCAGATAAGACAGAGAGAGCATGAGAGCAAAGGCACTCAAGTACAAGCAAGAAAGTAGTCACCTGGCAGCAAACCACAGGCAGAGAAAGAAAGTAGCAAGGTGAGCCATGTAGCAGTACCGAGAACAAATCAAACAGATTGGCCCTCCCAGGCAATAGTGAAAAATGAGGCTAGATAAGGCAAACCTTACAATCTACAAATTTATATGAATATGAAGTGTCAAGGATACCCTCTTACAAAGTCAAAACTGTTCCCACAAGCAGTATTTTTTTCTACAGGCACGTACATTCTTACCCAACATGAACTCATTGATTTTCCACTATATATGTAAATATCTATACTCCATAACCCATGAAACATAAGGTTTGGTTTGCTTTGTTTTGAAGGATATTCATTGGCTCTTGCTATGTTCCTATTAGTAGACCGCCTCCCCATCTCACGGGAAGGAAGAGCATGAAAAAGAACACGTTCAGTTTCTCTTCCCACCCATATAGGAGATAGATGATCCCAAGTGATGAGTTAGAGATAATCTAACATTCAATGGCCCACAACCAGAGGAGTGACCCTTGCTTTGAAACACAGTAAGCTCCCACTATTTCTTTCTTCAGTTCCTCTGCATTCCTTGGCCTGACTTTACTCAGTGCAGTGTAGTGGGTGAATGCTCTTCCAACATATCCCTCTACAAACAGAGGTATAAGTAAAGGGCATTTGGGTCCCAAAGTCTATATTACAAAGGGACTCACATGGCCCTGACACATTCTCCAGTCCAGCCTGACTCTTCCTAAAACTGTCTGTATTCTTATCTCTATCAAGCACCTTGTGTTCACTCTCAATTGATCAGGAAACCAAAGGGAAAAAGGAAGAATCCCAGACCTACATCTGTAACCACAGAACACATACACATACACACATACTTCATATGTTTTCATGTTGCAGTGTTCAAATATTATGAAAATTGCATTGAACTTTTTTCCCTCACCTACCTGAAACCAAGCTGCTTTACCAAGGAAGAAAGCTTTTGACCAAACTGGTTTGAAGAACCGGGCAACCAGTACACCTATGCTAACAGTAGTCATCCATGCCACAAACATTAAGGCACCTACAAGTGAGATAAATGTAATAGTAGACCATCACAAACCAATCAAACTGTTGCTTAAATGACCAAGCCAAATGCTCAGAAAACATAAATAGCCAGCAAAATACATTCAGCTGACATAAGTACAACCTAAATGGTGCTATACATCATAGTTTTACTACCATTACTCTTTTAACAGCAAACACTTCTATAGCTCCTATTATGTGCTAAGTATTCTAAATGCTTTACATATACTAATTTAGTTGATCTTTACAACAGTCCTATGATGTAGTTATAACTATTAGTCCAGTTTTGCTGGATGGGGAAACAAAGCCATAGAGAATTAAGTAGCTCTTCCAAGGTTACAAAGTTGGGATACAAACCCTATCTGATTTCAGCAACTGTGCTCTTAACTACTATACTAATAAATGCCCCTGCAGTTATTTCAAAAGCTTCTCACATCTCACTCCAAAAGGCAGTGAAAAACAAATAGGCACGTTATTTCGGACTCCAATTACTACCAAACTGGAGCTACAACATGAGTAGAAGCAAATCAACAACAATAAAGTTACTTTCAAGCTTAACTGTGATGGCATTTATGGAAAATGTTACTACAATGGATAACTCTGGAAAATATACAGGGAATATCCCAAATAAGGAAAGTTTCCCCCAAAACACTAAGAGTTTACAGTAGTTGAGTGTACACTACACTATTCCCATACTTTCAAATCCCATCTTTTTAACAATAAGCCAGGCTAGTTTTCGAATGAAGTCAACTTTCATCCGTAGAACCAGAGTATATTAAAAGTCTTGAGGCCGGGCGCGGTGGCTCAAGCCTGTAATCCCAGCACTTTGGGAGGCCAAGACGGGCGGATCATGAGGTCAGGAGATCAAGACC
>NC_045434.1:121695251-121769308 GCF_002776525.5 Piliocolobus tephrosceles | reverse complement strand
AACCCCGTCTCTACTAAAAAATACAAAAAAAAAAAAAACTAGCTGGGCGAGGTGGCGGGCGCCTGTAGTCCCAGCTAGTTTTTTTTTTTTTTGTATTTTTTAGTAGAGACGGGGTTTCACCGTGTTAGCCAGGATGGTCTCGATCTCCTGACCTCGTGATCCGCCCCTCTCGGCCTCCCAAAGTGCTGGGATTACAGGCTTGAGCCACCGCGCCCGGCCTCTTCCTGCTTTCTCTACGTGCATGTTTAAGTCAGGCTGATCTCATGGTAATGCCCTCAGAAGCGACATACCTCCATCACACTGGCTGCAATGGCATCCAAGGATTTGAGAACAGGCTCCTCAACGATCTTCTTCACCTACCAAGGAAACAGAACCTCATGAAGCAACTGACATACACAGAGACAGGAATGCTAGCTCCTTCTACCAAAAACCCGTGACAAACTCACATGGTGAAAAATGTGATGCAGATAAAGGCCAATAAATACAAATTATGGCTATGTATTAAACTATATGCACAAAATGCCTTTAATTCTGAAGTCACTTGGGACTGCTTTCCTACCTTAGATAGCAATGACATAGAAACAAAGGAAAAAAGCCAAACTTCCTCAAATTTGCTGACATGAGATTTCCGTTTCCAGGATGTACAGACCTCAGGCCTTGCCACCATTTCACCCACTCATGGTTAACAAGCACAGTTGAGTGACATCCTCCTGCAATCCCCTCCCAGACATCAAGGACACCCTCACAGCCAGTCCTTGGAGCTGATGGCACCTCCCTCCTCCCCAGGCCAGATACACTGGCTCTTCTACAACTGCTTAGGTACTCAAACTAGAGCTCACATTTTAAATTTTCAATAGAAGCAATTATTTTCACCTGTTCTCTGTACAGCATTTAGTGTAGGAGTGAACTGTTCTGTCAACTGCAGAAACACCAAAAAAAAAAAAACTGCCCATATCCACAATTGTAGTATTTGATGAAGGTCATTTCCAAACTGTACAGATAATGATAAACATGCTAGGAAAAGAAATGAAAAACCACCTAAAAGAAAACCTAGGCCGGGCATGGTGGCTCACGCCTGTAATCCCAGCACTTTGGGAGGCCAAGGTGGGCGATTAATGAGGTCAGGAAATCGAGACCATCCTGGCTAACACGGTGAAACCCCGTCTCTACTAAAAATACAAAAAATTAGCCGGGCGTGGTGGCAGGCACCTGGAGTCCCAGCTACTCGGGAGGCTGAGGCAAGAGAAGGGCATGAACCTGAGAGGCGGAGCCTGCAGCGAGCCGAGATCGTGCCACTGCACTCCAGCCTAGGCGACAGGGCGAGACTCCATCTCAAAAAAAAAAAAAAGAAAACCTAAACTTGAAAAAAGTTAAAATATACTGCAAAAAATAATACCCCAAGAAAGGATGTGAAACAGTTAGAATTTCTGACATGGTACTGGGAACAGCCATCTGTGAAGGTCATGGCTCTACCAGGCCACCATTCTGTCTGGGGCACTGACACTGAGAAGCAGTTTGGGGATAGTTTTCCTTCTTGACAGCAACTTCAAAAACATCCTAGCCTATTTAGTAATTCATTATGGCTCCATCCTCATTAATTATTACCTATGTTGTAATGTCTTCTTACACCTTCAGCCTAAAGCCATTCTCTGAGGGATTTCTATTCACATTCCACATAGCAGGGAGGTGGACACTCTTCAGTACTTGCTCCATGCTATCCAAATTGTTCTCATTGTTCTCATGTTGGCCAGGCTAGTCTTCTAACTCCTGACCAGCAAGTCCAATCTTGAGAGTCTGGCCTTGATGACATCATCACCCAATACCCATTGAAATCTGTCTCGAACCATCCTAGCTTGATTGTAACAACTTCAGGGCCCCTGGATCTTTATTTTTCAATTTTTTGGGGGATGGAGTCTCACTCTGTTGCCCAGGCTGGAGTGCAGTGGTGGGAACTCAGCTCTCTGCAACCTCCACCTTCTGGGTTCAAGAAATTCTCCTACCTCAGCCTCCCAAGTAGCTGGGACTACAGGCGCGCACCACCATGCCTGGCTAATTTTTGCTGAGATTACAAAGTTTTTAGTAGAGACAGGGTTTTGCCATGTTGGCCAGGCTGGTCTCGAACTCCTGACCTCAAGTGATCCGCCCACCACACCCTCCCACAGTGCTGGGATTACAGGCATGAGCCATCGTGCACGGCCTAGAGCCTTGTTTTTAGGCTACTGTTCTTCCAACTTCATTCTATTCCTCATTTAGGTATTATATATGATGCCTAAGTATAGCACTAAGTACTTTGCATGCTCTGAAATACTTGTACGTTGATCAATGCAACAACAAAATTGTACCTCTGAAACCAAACTACCGTTATAAGTAAACAATCAAAATCACAGGCCATTCTTTTATTACCATTTATTTTAATAAATGGTAAAAATTAAGGTCTCATAAAAGTTAAATTAACCCAGTAACACTTGACCCTGGCTGCAGTTAGAAACAACTAGGATAGTTTTTCAAAATTATAGATGTCTTAAAAGCTCCACTGGTGATTTTAGTGTGTAGCCAAGGTTAAAACCACTGAATTAGCCCTACTCTCCATTTTTAATGAAAATTAGCAAACATTAAGATAGATGATGCTTACCAACAGCTGTGTCAAAAAAAAAATAGATGATGCTGCCTGCAAGTGTTAGTGTTTAAACATAAAAGCTTTATAGGCCAGGCGTGGTGGGTCACGCCTGTAATCCCAGCACTTTGGGAGGCCGAGGTGGGCAGATCATGAGGTCAGGAGATCGAAACCATCCTGGCCAACATGGTGAAACCGCATCTCTACTAAAACTACACAAATTAGCTAGGCGTGGTGGCACATGCCTGTAGTCCCAGCTACTCTGGAGGCTGAAGCAGTGCAATCTCTTGAACCTGGGAGGCAGAGGTTGCAGTGAGCCAAGATCACATCACTGCACTCCAGCCTGGTGACAGAGCAAGACTCCATCTCAAAAAAAAAAAAAGCTTTATAAAAATTAGCTACATTGTACCCACAACCATGCCTAATCTAGCCAGCACTGAGTCCGCAGGTAAATTGATTCCACAAAGTAGTTACACATGTAACCTACCATGAACCTTCAGAAGGAGTACAGAATGGGATCCTCCTATGTTCTTTGGAGAGTCTGTCACATCATATTTTTCATAGGTAATCAAAGGCTGCTGAGAGTGCTTGTAAATTCGACCTGCAAATTAGAAACAAAATTAAACCTGACAAAGAATAATGACTGCCTCAGATAAAAAAAGGAATTGAGATATGGGCAGGGCATGGCAACAAAATTTCTTAAGGTAATAAAAAATAATTAAATATCAACAGAGATGTTCATTCATATGCAAAAGCAACATAAAGATATATGCAAGGGCACACAGCCTTCCTGAAAAAAGTTAAAGAACGTAGAAAAACTAGAGATGAATTAAAACGAGAACTAGGAATGGAGAATGTATAATAAAAGAATTGGTGATATAAAGAGACAAGTTAAATAATAAATTAAAATAAACACTTAATATGGTCACAAACCATTGAAAAATGTCAAAAAAAATATTGAAAGAGAATACATATTTTTTAAAAATCTACAAGCCATTGACCACCACCTGCATATAAAATCCTAGAATAAACTAACTGAAATTGGGCTGCGGGAAAGAGGATGGTTGGAAGACAAAGAAAAGCATTTTATGATATACTATTTCACACATGGTCAATTCAAACTAACGAACCAAAATTCCAAATAGTAGTGACATAAGCAAATTGAGGATACATTATTTTAATATTACCATTTATTGTGTACAAAATTAAATCAGTGAATGTATAGAGTTATTCCAAATGTGTGTGGATCTGTGTGTGTTCTTTCTGGGAATCTATCTTAGCAAAGATATATGTAAAGAAAGTTTATAGCAATGTTTTCCATGCTGGCAAAAAAAAAAAAAAAAAAAAAAGCAAACTAAATAGCCATCATTAGGGGAATGAGTAAATAAATTCTGGAACATACATATTTTTAGAATACTGTGCTGCATCAAAAATAAGACATTTAATATAACAAATAAAAATATATGAAACTTTGTCTAAAACCAATGATAAATATTAGACCACAAACTACATCTTAATAATTTCCAAAAGGAAATAAAAGGATACAGGTTATATTATATGCCCAAAATGCAACAAAACTAAAAATTAACATTGAAAAGCTAGGGGGAAAATGGTCCACCTAGATATTTATAAAACTACTCTTTTTAATAACCTTTGGATTAAATAAGAAATTAAAACTAAAACCACATGTCTTCATCAAGATGTATAACAATAAAGACACTTCATAACAAAACATGTGTGATGCAATCAAGGTATTATTCAAAAAATGTTTTTATCATCTTAAAAGCATTTCCTAACACACACACACACACACAGAAATAATTTCATTCAAGGTGCATTTAAAGTAACAAAATACAATCTGGGAAACCAGAAAAAAAAGATCAATTAAAAACAAAGGTAGAACTTAAGCTAGTAATGCTAAAAATCAGAAAAGTCAAATCTCTAAAAGGATAATTAAAATCCATTGAGTTTTTGGCAACTCTGATACACAATGAAAGGAAACATCATAATGTTAGAAATTTAAAGGATGGCTGGGTGTGGTGGCTCATGCCTGTAATTCCAGCACTTTGGGAGGCCGAGGCGGGTGGATCACGAGGTCAGAAGTTCAAAACCAGCCTGGCCAAGATGGTGAAACTCCATCTCTGCTAAACTGCAAAAATTAGCCAGGTGCGGTGGCAGGCACCTGTAATCCCAGCTACTCAGGAGGCCGAGGCAGGAGAATTGCTTGAACCTGGGCAGTGGAGGTTGCAGTGAGCAGAGATCCCTCCACTGCACTCTAGTCTGGGAGATGGGAGACAGAGCAAGACTCTGTCTCAATAAAAAAGAACAACGAAAAAAGGAAATTTAAAGGGTGACATAGCCGCTAATATAGAGAACAATTTTATATAAAAACACTGTATACAACTTTAAATCAGCCCCCAAAAATCTCAAAATCTAAACAAAATATAGAATTACAAAAACTGACCAAAGTAGTAGTAACCATGGAGAGTAATAACAACAAAATTCTTTTTTTTTTTTTTTGAGACAGAGTCTCGCTCAGTCGCCCAGGCTGGCGTGCAGTGGCGCGTTCTCAGCTCACTGAAAGCTCCGCCTCCCGGGTTCACGCCATTCTCCTGCCTCAGCCTCCTGAGTAGCTGGGACTACAGGCGCCCGCCACCACGCCCGGCTAATTTTTTGTATCTTTTAGTAGAGATGGGGTTTCACTGTGTTAGCCAGGATGGTTTCGATCTCCTGACCTCGTGATCTACCCGCCTCAGCCTCCCAAAGTGCTGGGATTACAGGCGTGAGCCACCGCACCCAGCCTTCTTTTTTTATTGTTAAAAAAATTCTTTTTTTTTTTTTGAGATGGAGTCTCACTCTGTTGCCCAGGCTGGAGTACAGTGGCACGATCTTGGCTCACTGCAACTTCTGCTGCCCGGGTTCAAGCGATTCTCCTGCCTCAGCCTCCCGAGTAGCTGGGATTACAGGAGCCTGCCACTGCACCCAGCTAATTTTTGTGATTTTAGTAGAGACGGGGTTTCACCATCTTGGCCAGACTGGTCTTGAACTCCTGACCTCCTGATACACCTGCCTTGGCCTCCCAAAGTGCTGGGATTACAGGTGTGAACCACCACGCCCAGCCAAAAAATTCTTTTTAATTAGTCAAATATTTCCATCTAACATCCAGACTGTTATATGGGTGAGTTCTACCATACCATTAAAATTTTTCCCTAATTTGTTTTTTAATTTTATTTATTTATTTCTTTATTTATTTTTTGAGGCAGGATCTCACTCTGTTGTCCAGGCTAGAGTGCAGTGGTGTAATCACAATTCATTGCAGCCTTGACCTCCCAGGCTCCAGAGATCCTCCCACCTCAACCTCTGAAGCAGCTGGGACCATAAACGCACACCACCACGCCCAGCTAATTTTTGTATTTTTTGTGGAGACGGGGTTTCATCATGTTACTCAGGCTGGTCTCAAACTCCTGGGCTCAAGTGATCTGCCCACCTCGGTCTCTCAAAGTGCTTGGATTACAGCATAAGCCACTGTGCCTTGCCTGTTAAAAATTATTTTTATTTAAACTCTTCTAGAGTTTACTCTATGAGTCTAGTATAACCCTGAAATGAAAACTACACATGTGTACATTCACACAAGCGCCCCACACATTCACGCAGTCACAACATAAACCAAAATCACTTATGAATATAGATATAAAAAGCTTAAAGAAAATAGTAGTAAATCAAATCAGTTATATATTAAGAGAATAATAAAACATGACCAAGTAAGGTTTGTTCCAGGAATGTGAGGATCATTCACCATCCAGAAATCTATTAAAGTAACGATAAAATACCATCTCAATCACTGCCCAAAAGACATCTGATGAAGTTCAGCACATAGTCACATGAATTCTTAGTAAAGTTAGAAACAAAAGAATATTTCCTCAACACCATAAAGGATATCCACAAGAAAAATACAACAAATAAGACATTTAACACTGAATATCAGATGCATTTGCATCAAAATCAACAATAATCACAAAAATTCTTGCCACCTCATTGCTACCATTCTACATTATTCAGCAAGAACTAAACAATGCAATGAGACAAGAAAGAAAATGAGGACTATTAATCTGTCATTATTTGCACAGGATATGACATTTATCCAGAAAAATCCAAAATAATCAACTGGAAAAATAGGAGGCTTAAATTTAAGATAAATATTCAATAATAAATAACTTTCCTATATGACAATATATTTACAAAACGTATGAAAAACAATCCCATTCATAATAATTTGCTTTAGAGAACTATAAAATACACAGGAACAAAGTAACCAAAAATATATATATAAGCCCTATGAAGATACGTAGAAAACCATAAAATTTCATTGAAAGACACGCAGGTTCGGAATACATGGACTATCCCAGTGTGTTCCTGCATAGACAGGCTCACTATTGCACAGAGTTATTCTCTAAATTGCTCTAAAATTGCATTACAATTTCAATCATAACCCCAACAGTGTTGTTAATAGAATTTGACAAATCAGTTTGAGCCGGAGAGTTGGAGAACAGCCTGGGCAACATAACGAGACCCCATCTCTATAAAAAATTAACTGAGAATGGTGGCACATGGCTGTAGTCCCAGCTACTAGGGAGGCAGAGGTGGGAGGATGGCTTGAGCCTGGGAAGTCAAGCTTCAGTGAGCTGTGATTGCACCACTGTACTCCAGCCTGGGCAACAGAGTGAGATCCTGTCTCAAAAAAAAAGAAGAATTTGACAAATAATGTCTAAAGTTTATCTAGAAGAACAGATACACATGAAGAAGCAAAAATTCTTGAAAAAGAAGGCCAGAAGGGGTATCATGTTCTATCAAAACTCACAAACCTATTATAAAGCAACAGCAATTCTAACGAATGCAGGAATAGACAAATATATCAATAGAAGAACAGATACACTAGAAATAATTCAATTTATTGATAGACTTTTAATGTATGATAAAGAGGCTTTTAAAGCAGTGAGAAAATGTGGACTATTCAAAAAATGGTGTTAGGACACCTGGTTACTCATCCAGTGAATACTGTTTTACCATGGCTTGTTATAAGGCAGAAAATGAGAAAGAAGAGTTTCATGTAATGAATGCCTAGAGAAGAGAATGTCAAGAAGAAAAAGACAATAACTGTCAGGAGCTACAAAAGTGTCAAAAAGAAAATGATCAAGAAAACTATCAAAAATGACAAGAAAGGCACTGGGGAAGCTAAAAATCCTGCATTCATTGAGTGGTAGCGATGAAAAAGAGACTCCAAGCCCAACCACCCTGAGAGACAAGTTGGAAGAAAGTGTGTTTAAACTCTGAATCACTGTAGAGTCATGAACTAAGCATGAACTTAACCTTCATGAAAGCAGAAGTCCATTATGATTTCAGAATTCCATTGTGTGGCTCCATTATAATTTTGTAGTCTTGCTCAAAGGGAGTTCATGCTTAGTGCAAGAACCGGCAGTAATAGGTTACCTACAGTATTCCTAAATTCTTTAAATAACAGGTCATGTGACAGCTGTGTCTCTACTTCATTAATTATTAAAATTGGTAGATTTCCTCATTGTGAATTACTTAATTACCCAGGTGATTTCTATCTTTCAGTTTAAACACTCAGTATTTCACATGACTGCTTATCCCAAGACAGGACAATGTCAGCAACATGAAGAAAATAGCAGTTAGAAAAAGGTTTTAAAAGGATAGACTGTTAGGAGACTTTATTGAAATTGGATACATTTTACATTTATATGGGTTACAGAGATTATATGATTGCTTTGAAAATTGGCTTAAACCTTACAAAGTCTTACTGCTTTTAAGCGGAATTCAATTTATAAATGGTCCACATGCATAAAGCTAAGTAATAGAAGAGGCAATGATTTATGTGATAACTCATTTGTTCCCCGGTACAAAAAGATCGGAAAATTCATTCCCAGGGATAGCAATCTCCAGGTTTGTTTATTGGAGTGTTTTGTTTTGTGTGCTTTGCATTCTACCAGTAAAAAAAACCAATAAAAAAAGATATTAATATGTATTAATATCTTATGTACACCAGCAGTCCCCAACCTTTTTGCCACCAGGGACCAGTTCCAAGGAAGACAATTTTTCCATGGAATGGGGGAGAGATGGTTTTGGGATGAAACTGTTCCACCTTAGATCAAAATGCACTAGATTCTTATAAGGAGCACACAACCTAGATCCCCCACATGCACAGTTCACAACGGGGTTCGTGCTCCTATGAGAATCTAATGCCACCGCTGATCTGACAGGACAGTAATGCTCACTCGCTCACCACTCACCTCCTGCTGTGCGGCCCAGTTCCTAACAGATCACAGACCAGTACCAGTCCATGGCCTGTCAGTTGGGGATCCCTGATGTACACTATAAAATATATTTAAATATTTAACATTTTAATGACAAAAAGGAAATCTAAACAAAGTTCTAGTATTGTTCCCTGTATTTCCTGACCTGCCTTGCAATGTGCATAGCTTACCTGGGAAAACCCCATCCTAGAGCAGTAAGTTATCAAACTACAGCATATATAAAACCCCCTGGGATGCCTATTAAAATGCAGATTCCATGCACCAACAAAAGAGACTCAGTGGGTCTGAGATGGAGTTCAGGAATCTGCACTGCTAGCAGTCACTCCAGGTGGTTCTGAAGCACATTAAGCCCCACATTTGGGGAAACACCACAGAGGAGTCAAGGCAGAGATTCTCCCTCCCATGCCATCAGCACAGCAACATCAGTCGGCAAGGGAGGGGGAACAATTGTCTATTTTCACATGGATCATCCATTAACTAGGTGTTTCTAAGGGAGTGTTAGAACTATCATTTAAAAGAAAACATGTTCTGATTTCTACGTTGCTAACCTATGAAGAAACATTTCACCTGCTGTATACCCACACATATAAAATTTATTACACAACAGAATTCCTCCATTTAAATGAAATAGTTTTTCTCTAAAGTATAATTTAAGTATAAAACTTTAAAAAGTATAAACCATTAAATCATCTAACAATTTAAGAAATCCATTTGCATCAATAATCATCTATGAAGCATCTATACATGTTGGGCGCTGATATGGTTTGGTCCTGTGCCCCCTCCCAAATCTCACTTTGAATTGTAATCTCCATGTGTTGGAGGAAGGGCCTGATGGGAGGTGATTGAACCAAGGGGGAACACTTCCCCCTTGCTGTTCTCGTGAAAGTGAATGAGTTCTCAGGAGATCTCATTGTTTAAAAGTGTGTGGCACTTCCTCTCTCCTGTCACCATGTGAGATGTGGCTATTTCCCCCTTGCCTTCTGCCATGATTGTAAGTTCCCTGAGGCCTCCCCAGCCATGCTTCCTGTACAGGCTGTGGAACTGTGACTCAATTAAATCTATTTTCTTCATAAATTACCCAGTCTCAGGTAGTTCTTTACAGCAGTTGTGAGAATGAATTAACACAGACACCAAAAGAAGCAGTCTGATATTATAGAAAGGATACAACTTTTATAATTGGAAGCAACCTGGGTTTAATTTCTGACTCTGCTACTTGTTTGATTTTGAACAAGTTGCTTGGCCCTACTAGGTCCCAGTTTCCTTATCTCTAAAAAAAGCAACAAAATACCTACATACAAAGCCTCTATGAGAAATGAAAGAGATACATGTAATATGCAACAAGTGATGGCTGCAATCATAACAATGCAATGACCTGCACTTTAGTAGTAGCTGTTTAAAAATACAAATACTTGACCTTTTCCTTATTGAAAATTAATTCCCTGCATTTCCCATGTTCTTTTTATTTTTGAGACAGGGTCTCCCTCAGTTGCCCAGGCTGGAATGCAGTGGTGCAATCATAGCTCACTGCAGCCTCTACCTCCTGGGCTCAGGCAATCCTTCCACCTCAACCTCCCAAGTAGCTGGGACCACAGGTGCACACTACCACACCCAGCTAATTTTTTTTTTGAACAGAGACCAGGTTTTGTCATGTTGCCCAGGCTGGTCTGGAACTCCTGGGCTCAAGCAATCCACCTGTCTTGATCTTTCAAAATGCTGGGATTATAGGCATGCACCACTGCACCCAGTCCCTTTCCCATGTTCTAAAGTACTGAATACATAGGCTCTAAAGGCCAAATTCCAACTGCATCGTTTACTTGTCTGGGCAAATTACTTCACCTTTCCAAGTCCGAATTTCCTCCTCCAAATAATAATAGTACATCTCTAGCTTGTATTTTATGAAGATAAAAATGAAAAATCTATCTAAAATGCTTAGCCACTGACTCGCATTCAGGAAGCACTGAGTAATTTTTACTCATTATTATCAAGCCATATTAAGAAATTATTACTCACATTAAGAAATTTTTACTCATTATCAAGCCATATTAAGAAATTATTACTCATATTAAGACATTTTTACTCATTATCAAGTCATATTAAGAAATTATTTTCAAGCCATATTTGGTGTTGCTGGTACAAACAAGAGTAAATGATTTGACTAAGATAACTACATGTGTCGCCTATATCTAATTCTAAAAATGTTCCTCTAGCATTCTTCCTTCAGCTAAAAAAATAAACAAAAACAAACAAGTTAATTAATTTAAATGTTCCTAAATTTTAACATTGAACAGATATTTTATCCTGCTTCAAAACTTTTTGGGAGTCTGCTTTACCAAGATTAAAAAGTCTTAAACACATGATAGAATTGTAGGCTTTTCACAATTTGCCTGTATCACATTTCCTGTTCTTCCTTTCCTTTACCCCATCCCTGTCTCTCTACTGTAGACATCTACCTTCTCACCATTTTCAAAGTGGGCTGTATTCTCAAAGTTCTGGCACAGTGTTATCTCCTAAGACATGAGTCATTAAATACTACATTGACGTTTCCTGTAGTTCCTCAAAAACCATTAGCCAAGACCTCAAACAAAATCGAATTATTCCTATTAATATGTGTTGCAATATCCACCAGGGTAGCCTTCTTGAGAATAAAGATTCAGACTCATAAAACTACATTAGGCTGTACTGGACATCAGAGTCATGTAGAAAGATGTGAGACAGGAAACATAACACACCCAGGGCAGTGTGAGGCATTCTCCCCTCAATGGGAGGTCTTACAGCAGCTTACTCAGCTGTCCAGGGGCTATTCTCTTTTTCCCCTCCCCACCTCCCTAGAGAAAGCTCAGGTCTAAGGAGACGAGATTCATATTGGGCAAGTTTCCCCACAGGAGCCAACATCTTTTGCAACAACCCTAAAGGTACCATTTCTAGGTCCCCTGCAATGTTAATCTACGATCACTACACTTAGGGAAGCCCAAATAAATGGCTTCTTATTAGGCATTTATAGTTCTTCTGGTCACATGCATTTTACTAATCAGAAGCCATTTTGATCATGAGCAGTGTTGTCTTATAACACGGTGGACACTCTACCTCTAGTTTCCAGCAAAATTTTTCTTCCTTTATCCAGTTTCTGGCAAAATTTGACATTTATAGGAAAGTGTGTGCCTTAAAAATGGGCAATTACAGCAGTTTTTCCAAAAATGGGGGAAAGAGAAGGAAGAAGAGAGAAAAAGAAAATACTTGAAAAGACAGCTTAACAATATACTTACCATCATTAGCTGCACCATCTGCTAGAAATATGTAATAGCTTGTGTTTAGATCAAATCTATTCTTAACTCCAGGAAGGGTAATGTTTCTTCTGAAAGAACACTGCATATCACCATCCGCCAACCTCCAAGCCATATCCTCAAGGGTATCCTATAAACACACACAATGGGTCTTCTCAGCACTTTCCAAAGATTTGCCAAAAATAAGATATGATCAAAATCCTGCCCTGTTCAGTTTCCTTTCTCTAGATCATATGTGCATGCTTTGTCTGCAGTGTCATTGTTTCTCCATTTCCTCTTTGAAACGAACAAGAAACATTTTCTCCCAGTTTATTTGTCTTTATCCCATTTGGCAAAAAGAAAAAATATTATTTTTACTTTGAGCCAGAACCCCACAATTCCTCTACCTAGGTTAGAAATTTTAGCAGATGTACTAACTCCATCTGGCCACGAGTATACAATCAAAAACACGGAAAAAAACAACGAGTACTACCCTAGTGGCCAAAATGCAACATGCAACTGGGGAGAAGTTCAAGCCAGCCATGGGAGTCAACCCCATGGGAAAGCTGTGCACAGTTATGTCATTGAGTGACAGCTACTGCTCAGTCAGAGCTCATTTGCTCTGTCATTAAGTGATAGCTACTGCTCTTTCAGAGCTCATTTGCTTGTCAACTGTCCTGCAAAAAAGACACTTTTCTACCAGAAATAGCCCACCTTCAATACACATGCCAACAAAGGGCACTTAAGACAACTGTCTAAGGCATCTCCAGCCTTCGCCAAATGTGCTTCTCTTTCTCCCTAGTCAAGAAATTTTGTCACTAATGTCATCCTCTTCTTAGAAACCTGTCTGTAAGCTTTTGAAAGGAAGCTGATGCCCTGATCATCTTAATAAACCATAAAGTACTTTTTTGTGAGATAACAACCAAAAGGATGGAAGTAACACAAGCAAGAAGTCATGTTTTCCTACAAGAGAGACTTCCGAAGTGTAGAAAAGTTTCTCAGAGATCATTACGAGAGGAGCCCTGCTGGCAGGCCCCTGCTCAGGCTAGGTGTAACTGTGGGGGTTGGAGGCAATCTAGCAGCACAGCCACGCCAGTGATAGCCACACAGCTGGAAAGCGGGTCTCAGGTGGAGGTTCCAGAATTTTCACACCTACCCTGGAGTCCATTACAGGGTGACTTCGCCCCATTAAATGGGAAGGCTGGATGTACACAGTCTGATCTTCTTGAATACACAGATAAGCATCATCATCACCCTGAAAAAAAATTGCGAATGAGAAAAAAAAGTTCAAAGGAATTTCAGCATTTTATTTTCTTTTTTTGAAAAAGCACCTCAGGAAACCAAGTATTATTTGATGCTTTTAAAACATAATTTACTGAATCGTGAATGATGCTATGAATTCTAGAGAATTGGTTGTCTAATTTGTGGGTTGCAAACAATTTTGTTATAATACAAAAGCAATAGAATTTTAGTGTAAAATAATAGATTAAGACAGATATATAACATGTTTATATGTTCATAAACCCATCACTAATCAGACACCACTTTAATATTTTCATGTGTATTCATCCAAACCTATTTGTATTATATCTATTTTTTCCTTCCCAAATGGGACAATACAGAGTTCTGTTATCTTTTTTCAATTAACTTACCATAACCAATATTCCAGATATTTATTTATTTATTTATAAATATCTACATCCTACATACTTTAATGACCAAATACACCGCATTGTACTGGGTATTTTTTGGTAACTTCTAAGATGGAAGACACTGTAAAGAAATATTGCTACACAGTGTACATATTCAATAGATTTAATGCTATATAACTGAGGTAAAAATACCTGTACTCAAGGAGGAATTAGTCAGTCTACCTCTTACCTATCCTTTAGTCTCCAAGAATCCTTAACTCTGAAAGTTAGATCTTATTCTTTAAAGTGATAATCAAGCAAGGCATAGTGACTCACACCCATAATTCGAGCACTTTGGGAGGCCAAAGCAGGAAGATTTCTTGAAGCCAGGAGTTAGAGATCAGCCTAGGCAATATGGTGAGACTTTGTCCTAGAAAAATTTTTTAAAAATCAGCCAAGCATGGTGATGCATGCCTGTGGTCCCAGCTACTCAGAGGGCTAAGGCAGGAGAATCACTTGAGCCCAGAAGGTCAAGTCTGCAGTGTGCCATGATCATGCCACTGCATACCAGCCTGGGCAACTGAGGGAGACCTTGTCTCCAAAAAATAGAAATAAAATAGAATAAAATAAAGTGATAATCAAAAAGCAGACTGTCAATTAATAGGGGAAAAAAGAATGAAAAAGAATACCAAAAAAGAAGTAGACTGTAACTTCAAAGTACATTTAAACAATGGTACAAAGGAATAATCTTGATTTTAAGTTATTATCCATGGTTTGGTCTTTCACTTGGTTTCTCCATAAACTATCTAACAAGGTTCTTTATGTGCTTTAGTCATCCAATTCCTTAAACAAGGTCCAAGACTACCCAGTTATAACAAATCTTGCTATAAATTCCAATATTAGATTCTAACATATTTCTATACTTTCAGATTCAACTTTATTTTTAAATGTTCCACTTTTGAAAACTCTCAAGGATATACTCTTAGCAAAGCAATTATGTACTGTTACGCATATTACAGTAAAATCAGAATTAGCCCAATTCAAGATAAGAAATTTGGAGCAATCATGACTTAAACCAGGAGTCAACAAACTATGGCCTGCAAATCAAATTCAACCTAAAGCTTGTTTCTATACAGCTCATAGTTTAAGAATGACTTCTACATAATTAAGTGGTGAAAAGAAGAATATTTCATGACAAATGAAAATATATCAAACTGAAATTCAAAGTCCATGTTTCATTGGAACGCAGCCACATTTATTCATATACATATCATCTATGGCTGCTTTTATACTACAACAGAGTTTAGTAGCTACAACAGAGACCATATTGCCCACAAACTCTAAAATAGTTACTATCTGGTCCTTATAGAAAACGTTTTCTGAACCCTTATTTATCTTTTATTTTTTAAAAAAGTAGAGATGGATTCTCGCCCTGTTGCCCAGGCTGGTCTTGAAATCTTGGGCTTAAGCAATCCTCCTGCCTCAGCTGCCCAAAGTGATGAGATTACAGGTGTGAGCCACCATGCTGGGCCTGAACCCTGATTTAAACAATGCATGTTTTCTAGAATATCATGAATGAGACACAGAAATTCTTTTGTTACATAAAAAAAATTAATACAAGTAATGATTGATTTGAGGCAAACTGAGGATAAGAAAGCAAATAAAATCAATACAAGTAGACCTCCCAAATAATGAAGAAGATGATGGGGATAGAGAGCAGGTAACTCTCAGTCCTCACTATTCCAAATGAAGAGTAAGTGAAGGTGCTACTGCAACCTCAGGCTCCAGGCAGTTCTAGAAACCTCAAGTTTGAAAGCATAAAAGTACACCATATAAGAACTTCCACCAAATCCCTGGGTTTTACTGAAGCTCTCTCCCCAGTGTCCCCTCTCAAGTCAAGCATTTAGAGAGCATCCTATGAGAAAACATAACGCTGGACACTGTGGGAGAAACAAAGATGACTTTATTATAAGAACATGGCTCTTACAACCTAAAGCTATGCTTTAATGAGGCAGACAGATAGATAAAGTGACACAAAAAGACAAATTACGTATGGCCAGAGAATTGAAAATGGCTTACCAGAAAAGAGAGTAATTAAGCAGACCTTAGAAGATAAAACATATTTATAGGAGGACAAGGTAAAGATGAGATTAAAGGAAAGGTTTTCCAAGTTGAAGAACTTCTAGGACCAATGATATAGACATATGAACATTTTAAGAAACAGCTAGTTTTCCTAGTTAAAATATGTAAAGGATAAAAAGAGAGCTCTAAGGCTGAAAATTCCAGAAGTATTCCCAAAGTAGTGAGCACCATGCTTTAAGAAAAAGAATAGTTTTTCTATAATTACTGAAGTTTTGCCAAAGGTTTGGAGGGATATTTTTGAGACAATTTTTTTCTTTTTCTTTTTCTTTTTTCTCTTTTTTGTCACCCAGGCTGGAATGCAGTGGTGCAAATACAGCTTACTGCAGCTTTGACCTCCTGGGATCAAGTGATCCTCCCACCTCAGCCTCCCAAGTATCTGGGACCACAGGTGCATGCCACCACACCCAGCTAATTTTTTATGAATTTTTTGTAGAGATGAGGGTCTTGCCATGTTGCCCAGGCTCATCTTGAATTCCTGGGCTCAAGCAATTCTCCCACCACAGTCTCCCAAAGCGCTGGGATTATAGGCATGAGCCGCCATGACCAGCCAAGACGATCTTAAATGTGGCTTGGGGAGAAAATTCCAATGGCTGTATGAAGGATGAAATGGAAGAGGAAATCATGGAAGCAAGGGGACTAATGACAGGTTACTAGAGCAGTCCAGGAAACAGACAGTAAAGCTACAAGCCAAATCAGAGATAGTGACAATGCAATAAAGAGAATGAAAGAGGTATGTCAAAGATAGAATCAGAAGTACCTGGGAGATCAGTAGCAGTGAACATATTAGCACCCAAATCTTGATTTCTAGATACTATTCCTACTAAAAGGAAATAAAGTCCTTTTGAGACATGATGAAATGTATGAAAGTATGAATGGAGAACATTTTGTTACACCAGAAACAAAGATACGCTCAAAAGTGGTAGAGACACATCAAAAGGGCACAGAAGCCTGCTTGAAAGGGCTCCCATCGGCCACATTTGGGTCAATATGACCCTCTAAAAGAATGAATGGTGGTAACAAACTACAACACAATGGACCAGAGAAACCCATTAGTCCATAGTGTTACTATAAAAGGGAAGGGTAAGTGCAGAGAAAAAAAACCTCGTATTTTCATAAAAATGTCAGCTTATAAGTAAGTTAGAATATCAACATTTTGCAACCACAAATGTAACAACTGATTCATATGAGAAACATCAATAAATGAAAAAACCTAGTTACAGGCTATTGGGGAACAGAATATTCATACAGACTCAAAGTATCATCCCACATATTACTTATTACAAAAAGAAAATATACTTCATGGTACAGAAATCTGACAGACACCAGTGATCAAACATAGTATCACCAATAATAGAACAACTGGACATTATGAAACTTTCGAAATAATGCACTGATGTGGAAATAATATCCCTTATGTAGCATTTGTGCCAAAAAGTCTTAACACAAATCTATTATATAAATTGTAGAATATTCTACAAATAACTGGCCTGAATTTAATTTATAAAAAGGAAAAAGGATAAAATAACTGTTCTGAAGTAAAGGAGATCCAAGAGATATAACAACTAAATGTCCTGAGTAATAACTGATTGGATCCTGAATAAGAAATATTTTTAAAAAACAAAGGACTTTATTGGGACAACTGGGAAAATTGGAATACAGATTGTATGTTACATCAAATTATTATATCATTATTAAATTTTCTTAATGTGATAAAAATATTGCGGTAATTGTGGAATGCCCATGTTCTTAGGAGACACATGTTGAAAACCTTAGAGATGAAATGTCATGATTATCTATAATTTACTTTCAAACAATTCAAGAAAAAATATGTATTTATATACACCACATAAATCAACTGAGATAGACAGAAATAGAGAGACAAAGTGGCAAATCTAGGTGAAGGGCTTATGGGTGTTCATTGTACTCTCTTTTTAACTTTTATTGAGGTTTAAAACTTTTCAAAACAAAAAGTTGGAAATGGCAGGAGGAAGGACCTGAGAGATGGATGAAAGGAAGGAATCCAAGTCGCAACCAACATTTCTCTGAATACCAAAGAAGATGCTGGCAGCAGTAAATGAGGTGTTTATAAATTGCCTAGGACAGACCCAACAAGAAGCAAGCCATCAACAATGGTAGCTGCTTTCCTGACATTGCTGATCACCAAGAATGGGGAAGGTAAGGAGACATCAGGAGGCATAATAAAAAGTTCAGTCTTTTAGATGTTGCTTTGTGCTGTCCAGGAACACACATCTGGATGAGACCAGCCTGCAGCTGGAAATCACAGTCTGGAGAACAAGGGAGTTCAGGATTGGGGACATCCTGGAATTGGGGCATGCAGAGATCATGTATGGAGTAAGATGATAAAGCACAGTGGAAGGAGAAGGAAGGAAGCTAATAATGTGCATACTTGATAGACTTTACATTATTTAACAAAATATCTCAAATTGGAAAGAGGCATGTACAGTACATCTTCAATTAAAGTCACAGGTAAGTTCTTGAAAACTGTGACTTTAAGTAAAACAACATACAACATGGCCAATATTTTTTTTCTCATCAATGTCATAACAAAACGATATTGAAGGAAATGATATTATTCAAGGGACTGCTGTAGGTAGCCTCACTTGAAGTCAGAGGCTCCAAGAACCTATTGACGACATTAAGTACGGACTTATTGTACTTGGAAATTCGGTTAAAATTCACACATTAGCAAGTCATTATTATCAGAAATAGGCTAAATTACACATTTTGATTTTAGTGATGAGGTCTACCATACCAAAATAATTGCTAACATTAATTTACAAGCCAAACTGAAAACGGGTATAATTTGGGTTATCAAATGAGTATTCGTGACATCAGATACCTTCAGTATTTAAATTTACATTATACACTCCAAAAAAATAGCAGGTCACAAAAATACCCGAAAGTTTCAAAAGTAACAACCAAAAATAGAAATAACACTTAAAAAATATATTTTGAGGATGATTCATTTCCCCCAAGTTAGGCAAACAGGTGTACAGATTATTTTAATCATTAAACAGGCTTGCTCTGTAAATCAACTGCACCTGCGTAATTAAGTCTTTTTTGTAAACATTTTTGATGAGTACTATACTGGAAACAGATAAGATTTCTAAGTAAGATAAATATATCTTGAATTAGAGATAAATGCTTTTGTGCCATCAATGCCTACAATTTAGAACAGAATAACTGACCTACCTGTGGGCCACTCATTACCATACTGAATGCAGTAACAGTCTTTCCCTCTTGCTTACAGGTTTTATGTAACCAGTAAAAGGAAATGTATCCATATACTACTGCATGAATTTTGGCTATAAAGTGACTGGAATAAGTTGGGTGTTTGGTTTTTTGTTTTCTTGTTTTTTTTTTTAAGTGACTAGAGCATATATCTAAATGAGTACTGTAACTCAGAGATGAACCTTAATTAAAATATACATTCATTCAACAGGTTAATCCTTTTTGGACTCATTTTCAGAATTTCCTTTCTAGCCAATTTTATCACATTCACATGACAGCAGCACTACCACCACCTATCATTATTGCTTTATAGTCACATTTTATTTATTTTTTTTTTTTTTGAGACGGAGTCTCGCTCTGTCGCCCAGGCTGGAGTGCAGTGGCCGGATCTCGGCTCACTGCAAGCTCCGTCTCCCGGGTTCACGCCATTCTCCTGCCTCAGCCTCCGGAGTAGCTGGGACTACAGGCGCCTGCCACCTCGCCCGGCTAGTTTTTTGTATTTTTTTAGTAGAGACGGAGTTTCACCGTGTTAGCCAGGATGGTCTCGATCTCCTGACCTCGTGATTCACCCGTCTCGGCCTCCCAAAGTGCTGGGATTACAGGCTTGAGCCACCGCGCCCGGCCCACATTTTATTTTTAACTCAACCTCATTCACCTTATATACTAAACGTAGGTCATTTTTACCAACACTAAGAATATCCAAAAGAACATGCTACAGGTCTGATGGCAATCACAAAAGGAAGTGGGGAAAATGTTTTGAACAATCACCACATCAGCTGAGCAAGTATAAAATTTCCTATACAAGCAACTTGGAAGGGGAAGGATTCATTATTTCTTATATGTTATTTTTTTAAGTACATGATATCTTTTATATCTCATAGACTTAAGGTATATCTTTTGTTGAATGAAAGAGGATAGCAAGTGCATTCTAGAGGTGTCTAGTGAAATATGTAGGTCATACATACATACTGAAATGGTATCCTATTAAAGAAAGTTAGTTACATCCAGCGTCCTACAATACTTGCAAACACTGCTCCAGGACCAATGTGATCAAGTGCATTTTCAGGATAAGCATTAGTTCTTCCATTATAGCCATGTCAGAGTTCCTTTTCTTTTTCTGAAATATGATTCCCTGAAGAAGTGGTGTTAAGTTTAAATCCTGATAAGAAGAAAACCCTCAGGACAAGCCCTCTTGCCTGTGCTAATAAGGGGCTTTCTCCATTTCTGGTCATCCCTATGCCCCAGGCCCATTCTGCTTGAACAGGACTTATACGTGTCCTGGCCACAACACTCTTCCTGCTCCCTAGGAAACCGAGGTGCTTATGCGGGCCTCTGCTCTTCCACATCACAGCACAAGGCTGCCACCTACAGAATCACTGAATCCATTGCAGCATTACCCAGGGTGAGTGAGAATCAGCTTAAAATAAATGCTGCCTTCTGCTGATTTGACAAAGGAGCCTACTGTAATACATGCCGCCTGGATATACAAGTTTAATTCTCTGTTTAGGAAATGCACTGATGACTACTAAAATAGGACACCAAGAGCAGGAACACATGCTTTAGTTCTGGCCACTTGAATAAATAATTCTAGTTTGAAAAGCGTTATGAAAAACATGACATTTTGCATAGAACAACTTTTCTTAACTGTATTTCCTGCTTTATCGCAAAGAGATAGACATATAAAATAGCAAATACACTGGAAATAAAATGATCTTCCTAACTTAGGACAGCCTGTTCTTGGAAGTAATTGTCAAACTGTTTCTCCTTTCTTATTCCACCCTTACGTATGATCATTTGACCCTGGAATAAACAGCTTCAGTGATTCTCCTTTTGGTTTTTGGGGGGTTCTTTTGGATTTTTTTTTTTTTTTTTTTTTTTTTTTTTGAGATGGAGTCTCGCTCTGTCACCCAGGCTGGAGTGCAGTGGCGCAATCTTGGCTCACTGCAACCTCTGCCTCCCAGGTTCAAGTGATTCTCCTGCCTCAGCCTCCCAAGCAGCTGGGATTACAGGCACCCGCCATGACACCTGGCTAATTTTTGTATTTTTAGTAGAGATGGGGTTTCACCATCTCAGCCAGGCTGGTCTTGAACTCCTGACCTCGCAATCCACCCTCCTCGGCCTCCCAAAGTGCTGGGATTACAGGCGTGAGCCACCGCGCCCAGCCGTGATTCTCCTTTTGTTACCACTTATGTAAGTGAGAGGTACCAACCATCCATTGGTCATGAGACAATGCAAAGGATAAATAGCCTTTACTGGGGCCACTCATTTCAACCATCACCGATTGGTCATCTCTTGTGAAGGATAAGAAGACACAGGAAGCCTCCTTCTCTGGGTCACAGTTCAAAGGACTCCTAATACAGAACTTCTTGTTCCCACAATCTGAGGCACTGAACTAGAAAAATGACAGAGGGGAAAAAAATTTAATTATCAAACAAGCAGTTCATTGGCAATGACAGAAGAATAACTACCTTCAAGTACGGGTAGCTCCCAAATTAATGAGAATACCTTTCCATAATAAGCATTCAAATAAGGAAACAAAAGACACATCCCAAATTAAAAATGATCGGAGCAGTAGTTAGGTTATGAACTTTTAAACTTAATTAATTTTAATTAAAATTTGGAAAACACACTTGTTGGACTGTAATTGTTCAAGACTATTAAAGCTCCTGTAATACACAAAACATTTCACATTAAGTATGTTTTGGAGCACAGTTTCTGATAAGTTTTGAGAAATTTTTGAGGTAGTATTTCAGTCCCTAAGACTTAAATGACACTAACATTCCTGCCTAAACGGTATCCTCTAATTCTCAGAGATGAAGTTTTAAAAAGCAACAAACAAATCTTAGCAAGTTATTATATTTAGATTGTGGATTCTGCTTCTAGAATTCAGATTCAAATTTCATGCTAAAATGATATAAGAAAAAAATGGTTGCCCCAATTTACCAGCATTCCAAATAACCGTAGTGATTTATTAGGGGAGAAATTAGCAACAATCAGATGACTTAATCCAGAGCTTCTTGATTAGGAATATAAGACAAAGAGTCTTAGAAAAAAACAAACAGCTGTATAATCTGATAAATGAGCAGACTTTGTTCGAATGAGCTGTGACAGTAAATTTCAGAAGCGATCTAAACATTATATAACTAGAGTTCATGGAAATGTAAAGCCAGATCATACTAGGGTGAAGAGAACAAGCCACTGGGAACTAAGAAACTTGGACTTCGATTTCTGCTCTCCCCTTCCCTACATCATGTTTGCCAAAGGACTTGTTCTCTCAGGATCCCTGAACCTTCAACTACACAACAGGAAAACTGTAGGAAATAGATCCTAAGGTATCTTCCAGCTCTAAACATGCTATAATCCTTGGACTCTGAATGAACTTCCCTATAATTAGAGATTATAAACATGGCACAAAGACACAATAAATGTTCCAACAAGAGCTTTTTATTGAATATATGGAAAGATAACAATAATGTCAACCGATTCCTACTGGGAAGCTCAGGTCCAGACTGACTGTGTATTTCTCTAAAGCAGCTTTTAATTAAATAAAGCATTAAGCCTAAACTGAGAGCTAGTACAAATAACAGATCTAATTGCACGGTCAAACAAAAGTACAACAATCATAATAATGTAATTAAACATAGTGCTCATATGCTATAAGATGTTGAAGAGAAGAAAAACAAAATAAGGAGCAAAGCGCATTACTTTGTCTTCTCTATGCGAATAAAAAGGTACAAAAGGATAATAAAAAGAAGGAAAAAGTAAAGGAACTAATGTTTACCGAATATCTATTAAATGCAAGACACAGTTATAGAAAACGTGCATTCATTATTTTGTTTAATTCTTACAGTGATATTAAGAGCTAAATATTATTATGCCTCTTTCTATAGGTGAGGAAACTGAGACTGAAAATTAAGTAATTTGCCCAAAGACACACAGAAATTAAGCAAGTCAGTATTTAGGCCCACGTTTGTTCTTTCAACTGAAACAACCTGCCTCAACACGTTTTTTCGTTTGTTTGTTTGTTTTTTGTTGTATCCACTTCTGAATTAAGAAGTCTAACTTATCAGAATTTCCTGCAGTAAAATCCTTCTTCCTAATGTTTCTAATATGCATAACACTTTCCAAGATATTTCTTGTCAATCATAAATCTTTCGAATCGGAGGGCCTAGATGAAATTATAACTGATGAATTTACAAGAGATTTTCTGTTGTTCAGCATATACAATTCCCTAGGACTCTTTGACCTTAATGAAATGAGATCTAAGAGTTACATCACCACTTTAAGAATCTCCTCCAAATCTTGTCTAAATTTAACTTAAGCTCTTTGTTTGATATCTGGCTGTGTTTAAAAGAAAGAAAAAAAAAAGAAAGAAAAAAAAACTATTGCTTCATCAGAGTTATTTTCAAATGAAAACATATCCACTACCAGTAGAGACTACAGGTGAATGTCATTACCACACCTTGAACATGCAGGGTCTTGCTTTCCTTTCATTCTAACCTATAAGTCATAAGGTTGCAATGAAGGCTTCCTTCAGATTCCTACAGAGGACCCAAAAACGTGCTACCACTATGCAGCACAGCTACTTCTCTGCACATTTCACCACACAAAGTACACAGAACCACAATTTCCAACCACAAATTTACCTCTTTGCTCACATAGAGAAAACTAAATACAGCACTTTACTCCTATGTAATGTCTTATTTTATTTACCTTCTCTTCTGTATTTTATAACATATGGACATTATATTTGGCTATATATTATTTAGATTGCATTTAATGAAGCTATAAAAATGTTACTTAAGCTGGGCACAGTGGCTCACACCTGCAATCCTAAGCACTTTGTGACTCCAAGGTAGGAGGATCACTTGAGTTCAGGAGTTCGAGACCGGCCTGGGCAACATGGTGAAACCCCATCTCTACAGAGAAAATAAAATTGTTACTTACTGGTTTGGTTAAGTGGGAAGCTGGAGGTAATGTTGGCAAAGGTACTACTGTAGCTTTAGGTGTTGTGAAAGGAAATGCGTTTGGTTGTGAAATTATAGGACCAGGAATCTTCACCCAGTAGACTTTGTACTTCTCAACAACTGTGACTCTGAAATGCAATACCAGTGAGATTAGAACCTTCATTGTGTCCTGTCACAATCAGATCAAAACATTAAAGGAAAAAAAAAGAGAGACTAAACTAGAAAAACATGACTTACTACCTAACAGGACTATTAATTTTGTCTGAGGCAAATCTCTAACCACTCTCTCCCACCCCATCACTTGATGAATTTGTATTGCTTTCTCTCCCTCTGTCCCTCTTTTCTTACTTGTCTGTTTTGGGGGCATATTCCAATAGCCATGATGTCAGACCCAGGGACAAAACTGCACAGATTTCTATTTCCTGGCATATGAAGAACATATTACTACTCATTTCAGAGTGCAGTATTCAATTCTTCCAAAGGACATGTGTTGCAAGCAACTATAGCAAGAAGCTGTGATAGAGGCTGCATTGGTAACCATCAGCTTTCACTGGGGTCACATCCCCTTTTTCACATTCCACCTAACATACCGGGGCAGAGTTGTGCTACTGTGTGTTGGGGACCTACGCACAAAGTGAAGAAAACAGATATGTCAGGATAGCAATCCTTCCCTTAAAATATATGTCCATATCACCACTCAGGAATCATTACAAGGCATTATAACATTCCATTTCCCCCTGTATGTAGGATAAGGAAGAAGTACTGTTTTAATTCTACTGGGTTTCATAATTCTGAGAGGCACGCAGTCTTTTCTGAGAGTCTAATCTGCAAGTTGTAACACTGCAAAAGAGTCATCCAAATTTCAGGACTTCCATTTGTATTCTCATGCTAATACAGGAGCAAGTCTAAAAGTAGTATTATATAACATAAAGACCCAAGTATTAATTGAAAGCTCTTATTAGGATTAAGGCCTTGCAAGACTTCACTCACTCAGCAAATGTCTATTAAGTGCCTATTTGGTGCCAGGTCCTGTGCTAGGTGCTAGGTATACACTGGTAAAAAGCAAAACAAACTCCTACATCAGGAAGGTGGTGTTATTACCATACCAAAGCTCTCCTACATGGATGAATGTCCAATAGGTACAGAAAATGATACAGACTAATTATGGTTTCAGTTATACTAGTAGTTACAGAGTTGTAAATTCTTTTTCTTTTTTTCTTTTTTAGACATGGGGTTTCACCACATTGACCCATGCCAGTCTCAAAGCTCTGGGCTCAAGTGATCCACCACCTTGGCCTCCCAAAGTGCTGGGATTATAGGCATAAGCCACCATGACTTGCCCAGAATTATAAACTCTTATACTCACAGAAACTGTGTGTGATTTGGAGCACTGCTTGGAGCATTCCAGTAGACTTTAACTTCTGTTTTTTTAGATGCACTTCTGTGACTCACAGCTGATCCCTGAAATAAAAGGGAAAAGAGCTACCATTCAGTCACTCTATAGCTCAGCATGGCTGGAACTTCTATCATTTTGCAAAGTAATTTATCATTGCATGACATAAGCATTCTGGTGAGGACTATTTTATTTAGAAGAAGGACTCGGCCGGGCATGGTGGCTCACGCCTGTAATCCCAGCACTTTGGGAGGCTGAGGTGGGTGGATCACGAAGTCAGTAGATCGAGACCATCCTGGCTAACACGATGAAACCCCATCTCTACTAAAAATACAAAAAATTAGCCAGGCATGGTGGTGGGTGCTTATAGCCCCAGCTACTCCGGAGGCTAAGGCAGGAGAATGGTGTGAATCCGGGAGGCAGAGTTTGCAGTGAGCAGAGATTGCACCACTTTACTCCAGCCTGGCTGACAGAGCGAGACTCAGTCTCAAAAAAAAGAAAAAGAAGGATTCAGGCACTCTATAAATGAAATGTTGATTGGTTGATAACATATTAGCAGCTGGCTCTGTGAATAAACGAGAGTCAACAGAAATCTAAGAAGTGAAAAGAACTGTGAATACTGGGTACGTTAACACTAGATAGAGCTTGCTCATTGTTTCATGTACATTATAAATTTATATCTCTTCCATTAATAGACACAAATAGAATACAGAAGATTCGTTGAAAGAGAAAAACTTCCTGCCTTCAAATACGTAGCATGATATTTTAGTAATTCCTTTCTCTTGAACAATCTTGTTTCCCACTTTCATGCACCTGGCCAACTCCTACTCATTCTTTGAGGCCTCACTTGAAGATCACCTGCTCCAAGAAGCTCCCTCCCAGTTCCTTCTAGGCTGTGTGTGGCTCCCTCTGCTATGCTTCCCACTCACTGTGTATGCTTCTAACCAAAGTTATCACACAGTTCTACTTATGTGTTCATAGATGTGCTTACACGTAAGGTAAGGAGTTCTTCAAGGAACAAGAGTAAGTCTTGTCCATCACCTATCCCTCCCATTCAGGACCATTTTTGGTATGATAAATAAATGAATGAATGAATGAAAAAAATTAGACTCCTGTCATACTCTAGATCTCTGTCTTCAATATTAAAACCCCTCAAAAATTAATATAATAAGAGCCAATATTAATATAAAACATCACAAGCTATAAATTCTTCAAACTACTTTACCTTTTATAGAGTGCTGATGTGTAAAAACATATTGCAAGTAAAATTAAGGAAAAAGTCTGATTGTTGTGAATCTATTTAGATGTTTACAATACATGGTTAATGTCATTTGTCTTGCAACCACCACCTTATAGTGCAAAGACCCCCCAAAAAACTGACAGAGAACAATTTCAAGCTACAGTTGACCCTTGAACAACACAGGTTTGAACTGCATAGGTCCACTTATATACAGATTTTTTCTTCAATAAATATATTAGAAAAATGTTTGGAGGTTTTCAACAATTTGAAAAAGCTCAGACAAACTGCATAGGCTAGAAATATTGAAAAAATTAAAAAGTTAGGTATGCCTTGAATGCACAAAATATGTAGGTATTAGTCTATTTTATCATTTACTACCATAAAATATACACACACCTATTACAAAAAGTTAAAATTTATCAAAACATACATACACAAACAGACCGCACATGTGCCATTCATAGTCCAGAGACATACAAACAAATGTAAAACTGCAGTATTAAATCATAACTGCATAAAATTAACGGTAGTTGGGACTACAAGCACATGCCACCTCGCCCAGCTAATTTTTGTATTTTTTTGTAGAGATGGGGTTTCGTCATGTTTCCCAGTCTGGTCTCAAACTCCTGAGCTCAAGTAATCCACCAGCCTCAGCCTCCCAAAGTGCTGGGATTAGAGGTATGAGCCACTGCACCCAGCTTTTATTGTGTTTTGTGCACTACTATAAACCTTGAATAACACCATGGGACCCATACGAAGTGCCACTAGTAATGCGGTAAGTGTTCCCAAGAAGCAGAGAAAACTCATGACATTACAAGAAAAAGTTGAATTGCTTGATATATACTGTAGATTAAGGTCTGCTGCTGCAGTTGCCTGCCATATCAAGATACATGAATCCAGTATAAGAATCACTGTAAAAAAAAGAACAGAAAAGAAAATTCGTGAAGCTGTCACTGCAGCTATGCCAACAGATGCAAAAGCCTCACACTTTTTGTAAAAGACCTTTTCATCTCACATCGGAAATGCAGCTTTTATGCAGGTGTAAGAATTGCTATAAGAAGGGGATACTTATAGACTAATATTATTCAAGAGAAAACAAAGTCATTATATGACAACTTAAAGCAAAAGGAAGGTGAAGGGTCTAAAGCTGGAGAATTTAATGCCAGCAAAGCATAGTTTGATGATTTTAGGAAAAAAGTTTGGCTTTTAAAATGTCAAGATAACAAGAGAAGCAGCTTTTATTGACCAAGAGGCAGACAGCAAGTTCCCAGGCATCATTAAGAAAACCATTGATGATACCATCCTGGCTAACAAGGTGAAACCCTGTCTCTACTAAAAATACAAAAGGCCGGCCACAGTGGCTCATGCCTGTAATCCCAGCACTTTGGGAGACTGAGTGGGCGGATCACCTGAGGTCAGGAGTTCAGGACCAGCCTGATCAACATGGAGAAACCCCGTCTCTACTAAAAATACAAAATTAGCCAGGCGTGGTGGCACATGCCTATAATCCGAGCTACTCAGGAGGCTGAGGCAGGAGAATCGCTTGAACCCAGTAAGTGGAGGTTGTGGTGAGCCAAGATTCCACCATTGCACTCCAGCCTGGGCAACAAGAGTGAAACTCCATCCAAAAATAATAATAATAATAATACAAAAAATTAGCCAGGCATGGTGGTGGGCACCTGTAGTCCCAGCTACTCAAGGCTGAGGCAGGAGAATGGTGTAAACCCGGGAAGTGAAGCTTGCAGTGAGCTGAGATCGTGCCACTGCACTCCAGCGTGGGCGACAGAGCAAGACTCCATCTCAAAAAACAAAAAACAAAAAAAAAAAAAAGAAAGAAAATCTTTGAGGAGAAAGTGTATCTGCTTGAACAGGTTTTTAATGCAGACAAAAGTGCCCTATTTTGGAAATAAATGCCACAAAGGGCACTTATTAGTAAAGAAAAGAAGCAAGCACCAGAATTTAAGGCAAGAAAGAGCAGGCTATCTTTACTGTTTTGTGCAAATGCAGTCAGTTTATGATCAGGACTATTCTTACCTATAAAGCCGCTAGCTGCTAATCCCCGAGCCTTGAAGGGAAAAGATAAACATCAGCTGCCAGTGTTTTGGTTGTAACTGTAAGAAGTACTGGACAATGAGAAACCTCTGTCTGGATTGGCTCCGTGGACGTTTCACCTCTGAAGACAAGAAGCACCTTGCCTTAAAAGACTGTCTCTTAAAGGTTCTTTTGGCCGGGCATGGTGGGTCATGTATGTAATCCTAGTGCTTTGGGAGGCTGAGGCGGGTGGATCACTTGAGGTCAGGAGTCCAAGACCAGCCTGGCCATGATGGTAGAATGATGAAACCCCATTTCTACCAAAAATACAAAAATTAGCCATGCATGGTGGTGGGTGCCTATAATCCCAGCTACTCAGGAGGCTGAGGCAGGAGAATCACTTGAACTCAGAAGGCAAAGCCTGCAGTGAGCTGAGATCGTGCCACTGCACTCCAGCCTGGATGACAGAGCGAGACTCTGTCTCAAAATAAATAAATCAATAAATAAAGGTTTTACTGATATTTGATATAGTTTAGATATTTGTCCCCACCCAACTCTCATGTTAAATTGCAATCCCCAATGTTGCAAGTGGGAACTGGTGGGAGGTGTCTGGGTCAGGAGAGCAGATTCCTCATGGCTTGGTGCTGTTCCTCAGGATAGTGAGCAAGATCTGGTTGTTGTAAGATGTGGCACCTACCCCCACCTCCACCAACTCTCTCTCTTGCTCTTGCTTTCACCATGTGAAGTGCCTGCTCCCGCTTCAGCTTCTGCCGTGAGTAAAAGGCCATGAGGCCTCCCTAAGGCCTCCCCAGAAGCTGAGCAGATGCCAGTGCCATGCTTGTACAGCCTGCAGAACAGTGAGCCAATTAAGTCTCTTTCCTTATTAAATTACCTAGTCTTAGACACTTATTTTAGCAACACAGGAACAGCCTAATACAATATTAGACAATGCCCCTGCTACCCAGAACCCCATGAGCTCATCACCGAAGCCACTGAAGTGGCCTCCTTGCCTCCAAATACAATGTCTCTAACTCAGTCTCTAGCTCAGGAAGTCTTAAGGACATTTAAGGCTCTTTACACACAGTACTCAATGGAAAGGACTGTCAACGCTATGGAAGAGAATGCTGATAGAACATCATGAAAGTCTGGAAGGATTACACTATTGAAGACACTATCATTGTTACAGAAAAAGCCAGGAGAGCCATCAAGCCCAAAATAATAAATTCCTGCTGGAGAAACACTGTATGTAGATTTTGTGCCTGACTTTAAAAGACTTACAGAGCCAATCGAGGAATCTAAAAGGGACTGTGGATATGGCAAAAAAGGTAGGGGATGGAGGGTTTCAAGATATGAATCTTCGAGAAATTCAAGAGCTAATAGACACCACAACAGAAGACTTAACAGAAGACAACTTGATGGTGAGTGTTTCCAAACCAGTGCCAGATGACAGTGAGGACTATGGAGAAGAAGCAGTCCCAGAAAACAAACTGACATTAGACAACCTGGCAGAAGGGTTCAAATTATTCAACACTGATTTTGCCTTCTTCGACAACATGGACCCTCCTATGATATAGCACTGAAACTAAAGCAAAGCAGGGAAGAATTGGTACCATATAAAAACATTTTTAAGAAAATGAAAAAACAAGTCAGACAGAAATTACAATGTATTTCCATAAAGTTACACCAGTGTGGCGCCTCTCCTGCCTCCCCTTTCACCTCCTCCACCCACCCCAAGACAGCAAGACCAGCCCCTACTCTTTCTTCTCCTCTTCAGCCCATTCAACATGAAGGCAATGAGAATAAAAACCTTTATGATGATCCACTTCCATTTAATGAACAGTAAATATATTTTCTCTTATTTTCTTAATAAGATTTATCTCTTGTCTAGCTTACTTTATTGTAAGAATACAGCGTGTAACACATATAAATACAAAATACGTGTTAATCAACTATTTGTTATCAGTAAGGCTTCTGGTCAACAATAGGCTATTTGTAGTTAAGTTTGGGGGGAGTCAAAAGTTATACACAGAATTCCAATTTCCCCATGGGTGGGGTCGGCACCTGTAACCTCTACATTGTTCAAGGATCAACTCTAAACACAAACCTGTATATCTTCACAAGTCAAAAGTTGTGACACTTCACTGTCAATCAACGTGAAGGAGCCAACAGGAGGGCCATTCAGATCCTCAGCATTACGCGCTTCTAGGAGAAAGCCTTTAAATGGATGCCCTGACAAAGTAACTGAGAAAAAGACAAAAGGATTGGTTAAAAAGCTTAGCAATATCAAAAAGAAAATGTTTAGAGGTCGTACATTACAATTAGAATGAGGCGTACGTATGCAAAACTACTCCTGGAGAGAAAAGAGTCATCCTATAGGCAAAGAAGCTCCAAACTGTGTTCCATAAGATGTTCACTCTGTGAGCCATTCCGCAAAGAGAAAAGAAAAATAGGTGATGGTCCAGGGGCAGTCCATAAGGCTAAGTTAGTTTATACCTATTGGGTACTCTGCTTATCACCTGAGTGATGAAATAATCTGTACACCAAACCCTTGTGACATGAAATTTACCTATAAACAAACCTGCACATGTACCCCTGAACCCAAAATAAAAGTTTAAAAAAAAATGTTTACTTGACCTCATTAGAGGAAAACACATGAGGTGTTTTCTTTTGAATTCCAGTATTTAATACAGTGTCTGGCTCATAGTGACACTCAGTAAATTCTTACTGAATTTAAAAAAAAAAGAAAAACACTAGATGAAAGTAAATACTTGTTTCTTTGCTGCAAATGTCTTAGGGTATTTAATATCCTATTGTACAGTGTGAACTCTAAGGTATACTATATAATCACACAGAATATTCCAAACTTACTTTTCTATATACTCTCTATGTAACAGAGTACCTATCAACATTTTGCATTTCTAGAGTTGCAAAAAATAAAGTTTGCAAAATGCTGTTACAGATTTATCTTTAATAATCAGCCGACATTTTACCAGAGAAATTAGAGAATTATTCTTAAAATTATATGATGTTAAGAAGGACAAGGGTTTATATATTTTAAACAAGATAAAATAAACTTTATTTTTCTCTTCTCTTGAAGTAATAGCACAATTAATAAAAACAGTAAATAATGATAAAAACTTATTTTAAAGCCTGTTCTGGATGGGGAATACACAGACTACTTAAGTAATATAGTCATCTGGAACCAAAAATAAGAAGTATGATAGTATCTTACAAAAGAAAACAGATTTAAATGAAATAGTCAAAATCAAATAATAATAAAGATTCAATTAACAGTAAAAGAGTGAAATCCAAAATGTAAACAGTTAATCCCAGCCCAGTACCTTCAATCTGATCTCCTGGTCTGAATGTCATCTGACTCACGGAAATGTCATGAACAGGAACAGACTGTGGGCTATGACCATGTTCAGGAATCATTCCATGGCATGACTGTGTTACTTTTCCATTGGGATAATTAGCCACATAACTAATGTGCAACAGAAGTATGCAGGTACCAAGAGTAAATCCAGAAACTGCCATCTCAAAAAGAAGATTAAAAGCCCATTATTGTCATATATAATTAAAGTAAAATATAAAAGCTTTTACACCACAGGACTATAATTCTAGATAACTACTTGCTTTCTGTGTTAAACCAAACCATATTCTCAACATACCTGATAAAAAGAATGTGATATGTGAAGTTTCACCTGAATTTCAATCTCAGCTCTACAAATTACTGTGAGACTTTGGGCAAATCAAATCATTTAATCTTCCACTTCCTTACCTGAAAAATAAGGAAACAAAGACCCTCTTTTCAATGTTTTTTTTTTTTTTTTTTTAATTGAGACAGAGATCTCGCTCTGTTGCCCAAGCTGGAGTACAGTGGTGCAATCTCGGCTCACTGCAACCTCCATCTCCCAGGTTCAAGTGATTCTCCCGCCTCAGCCTCCCCAGTAGCTGGGAATACAGGCATGTGCCACCACACCTAGCTAATTTTTGTATTTTAGTAGAGACGGAGTTACACCAAGCTGGTCTCGTACTCTTAACCTTAGGTCATTCTCCCACCTTGGCCTCCGAAAGTTCTGGGATTACAGGCATGGGACACCGTGCCTGGCCCAATGTTGTTTAAATAAAAATGAAAATATAGCTCAAACTTTGACAAGGAAGATTATAAATAATAGCTTTCATTATTATCAATTGGAAATAATAAACTAGTCAATAAAAGCAAAAGGTTTTACTCTACCTCATCCTAGAAAGCTTAAAGAACAAAGAAGAAATGTTTCTTCTGGATTTAAATATCATCACCTAAATAAATCTATGATAAGACTTTTCCCAACTTCCTATTAAACTGATCATGATGACTGGATGGAAAATTTAATTTGCAATACTGAAAACTGAGGATAACAGAGAACCAATTGGTAGAGATAACATTTCTACTACCTGTAGCCCAGACACTTCTGAATTAAGAAACACAATTGTCAGCCCACACAATCTTCTTCCCTCCCACGGCTCCAATTTTCCTCTTACCATCTGGATAATAGAAAACCAGCTACTTTACCTCAGTCCCACCCTCTTGTAGCCCAGATGAGCCACTTTGCTTGATGCAAATCACAGGACTCAACAAGGCGGGAGGTGATGAGCAGTGACACGTTACATGGTAGTAAATAAAGTTAACACCATGGACAGGTTGCAGATGGGAAATGCCTAAGAGGCAGTTAATTATTTATAGAAAATGAGTTTTCTATATCATATATCTGGTCATAGACAAAAATAATAGCAGCCTTAGAATCACTAGAAAAAAATATTGTTTTTTCAGTTATGTCAATCAGGAGCAAATATTTAACTGCAGCCTAACTTGCTGGAGTTTTATCAGAGTCTACTTGACCTGGAGGAGGGGAAATACCCAATTCCTGCCCACATTAGCCATCCTGTTTCACCTAAGCGGGGAAAGAACCTTGAAGCGGTTGTGAGGTTCACACTTCAGGGGCATAAGCTCACTAAAAGACTGAGGTCCATTCACGGGGCTACAGAGAACAGTTCTCCTCCTCCCACTCCTTATCACCACACTATTAAAGGCCTATTTACAGCAGTTCCTTTTACCCAATGCAATCATGTCCAGTTATTAAGAACAAATTACAAGGCATACTGAAAGTCAGAAAACACAATTTGAAGAAACAGAGCAAGCCTCAGAACCAGACTTAGATATGATGGAGATGTTGGAATTATTAGACCAGGAATTTAAAACATTATGATTAAGATACTAAATGCTGTAATGGATAAAGTAGATGGCACATAGGAACAAATGCACAGAGATGGAAATTCTCAGAACCAAAAAGAAATGCTAGAGATCAAAAACGCTTTAAAAGAAGTGAAGTATGGGCTTATGGGTAGACTGGACATATCTGAGATAAGAATCTCTTAGCTTGAAGATATCTTAACAGAAAAATACCAAACTGAAAAGAAAAAGAAAAAAGACTGAAAAAAAGAGAACAGATCCAAGAACTGTGGAACTACAAAAGCTACAACATACATGGAATGGGAATTTCAGAAGGAGAAGAGGGAAGGAAACAGGAGAATTATTTGAAACAACAATGACTGAGAATTTCCCCCAAACTATTATCAGACACACAATACCAAGTGGGATAAACACACACACACACACACAAAATCCTACATCTAGGTGTATAGGATGGTTAATTTATATGTCAACTTGACTGGGCTGAGGGATGTTCTGATAGCTGATAAAATACTATTTCTGGAGTGTCTATGAGTGTATTTCTGAAAGAAGTTAGCATCTCAATCAGGAAACTGAGTAACAAAGATCACCTCACCAAAGTGGGTAGGATCATCTAATCCTTTGAGGGCCTAAATGGAAAAAAAAAGCAGAGGACGAGGGAATTACTCTTTCTTCTTGATCTGAGATATCCCTCTTCTCTTGCCCTCAGACATCAAGGCTCCTGGTCCTGGGGTCTTAAAACCATAGGACTTACACCAGCAATCCTTTCCCCAACCCAAGGCCCTCAGACCTGACCAGGAGGTACACTATGGGCTGACCTGGTTCTTAGGCCTTTGGGCTTACACTGAACTACCCCAGCAGCTTTCCTGGTTCTCCAGCTTGTAGACAACAGATTTTGAGACTCGTGGGCTTTCAGAATCACAAGTCAATTTCCATAATAAATATCTATAATAAATATAAATAAAATCTTATTTTAATCTGTCGCTTTGGAAAACCCTGATTAATATGGCATATCATTTTCAAACTACAGACATCTAAGTTTTTTTTTAAATCCTGAAAGAAGCCAGAGGAAAAAGATAGGAACAAAGATAAGAACTATATCTGACTTTTGCTCAGAAACCACACAAGCAAGAAGAGAGTAGGGTGACATATTTAAAGTGTTGAGAGAAAAAATGGGCACCATAGAATTCTATACCCCAAAAAATTATCTCTCAAAAGTGAAGAAGAAATATGAAGACTTTCTCAGACAAACAAAAATTGAGGGAATGTGTTGCCAGTAAGACCTATCTTGCAAGAAAAGTGAAAAGAAATTCTCAAGAGGAAAGGAAAACAATGAAGGTCAGAAATTCAGATCTACATAAAGAAAGAAGAGCATTGGAGAAGAAATAAGTGAAGGTAAAGTAAAAACGTTTTTCTTCCACTTAATCTAACATGAAAGTTTGTTTGAAATGGTAATACTTATAATTCTCTGTATATGCTTATGTATGCTTATTTTCATATGCTTTTATATCAGCAAAATAAATGACAAGATATAAGGGATAGTGAGATAGAGCAGGGACCTCTCTCTTAGGGACCTACCTCTCTCAGCCTTCATAGAATTAAAGAAAGGTAGGACCTTGCTCTGGACTAGACTTTGGCTTAAGGAAATGTTGTGATTGGTTTGATCTTCTATCCAGACCACTAAAACTTTCTCCATATCAACAATAAGGCTGTTTTGCCTTCTTATCATTCATATGTTCACTGGAGTAACCATTTTCTTCAAGAACTTTCTGTTTGCGTTTACAACTTGGCTGACTAGAACAAGAGGCCTAATTTTCAGCCAGTCTTGGCTTTTGGCATGCCTTCCTCACTAAGCTTAATCATTTCTAGCTTTTGATTGAAAGTGAAAGATATATGACTATTCCTTTCACTTGAACACTGACAGGCCATTACAGGGTTTTTTGTTTTTGTTTTTGTTTTGTTTTTTGAGACAGAGTCTGGCTCTGTCGCCCAGGCTGGGGTGCAGTGGCGCCATTTCAGGTCACTGCAAGCTCCACCTCCCAGGTTCACACCATTCTCCTGCCTCAGCCTCCCGAGTATCTGGGACTACAGGCGCCCGCCACCACGCCCGGCTAATATTTTTATATTTTTAGTAGAGACGGGGTTTCATCATGAGCCAGGATGGTCTCGATCTCCTGACCTCGTGATCCACTCACCTCAGCCTCCCAAAGTGCTGGGATTACAAGCGTGAGCCACCACGCCTGGCCTATAGGGTTCTTAATTGGCCCAATTTCTTTTTTTTTTTTTTTCTTTTTTTTTTTTTTTTGAGACGGAGTCTCGCTCTGTCGGCCAGGCTGGAGTGCAGTGGCCGGATCTCAGCTCACTGCAAGCTCCGCCTCCCGGGTTCACACCATTCTCCTGCCTCAGCCTCCCGAGTAGCTGGGATTACAGGCGCCTGCCACCGCGCCCGGCTAGTTTTTTGTATTTTTTAGTAGAGACGGGGTTTCACCATGTTAGCCAGGATGGTCTCGATCTCCCGACCTCGTGATCCGCCCGTCTCGGCCTCCCAAAGTGCCAGGATTACAGGCTTGAGCCACCGCGCCCGGCCGGCCCAATTTCAATATTGCTGTGCCTCAGGGAATAGGGAGGTCTGAGGAGGAGAGAGATTGGAGAACAGCCAGTTGGTAGAGCAGTCAGAAGATACACAGTTATCAATTAAATTTGCCATCTTATACAGGTGCAGTTTGTGTCTCTACAAAACAATAGAAACATCAAAGATCACTGATCACAGATCACCATAACAGATAAAAAGTTTATAAACTTACAAAAGTGTGGCCAAGCGTAGTGGCTCACACCTGTAATTCCAGCATTTTGGGAGGATCGCTTGAGCCCGGTAGTTCAAGACCAGCCTGGGCAATATAATGAGACCCCCATCTCTATTTTTTAATTAAAAATAAAAATAACAAATAATAAATAACAAAATAGAAATTTACCAAAATGTGACATAGGGACACAAAATGAGCATGTGCTGTTGGAAAAATGGTGCCGACAGACTTGCTCAATGAGGAGTTGTCACAAGCCTTCAATTTGTAGCCAGGCACAGGACAAGGGGGCTGGCCTCCAAACCCTGGGCTCAAAGGAACCTCACCCCTATTATCCCAACACTTTGAGAGGCTGGGGATGAAGGATCCCTTGAGTTCAGGAGTTCGAGACCAGCCTGGGCAACATGGTGAGACCTCATGTCTACAAAAAAATTTAAAAATTAGCTGGCTGTGGTGGCACATGCCTATGACCCCAGTCACTTAAGAGGCTGAGGCAGGAGGATCCTTTGAGCCCAAAAATTCAAGGTGGCAGTGAGCTATGATCACACCACTGCACTCCACCCTAGGTAGTAAAGCAAGACCTCTGTCTCAATTAAAAAAAAAAAAAAAAAGACAGGATGCGGTGGCTCATGCCTATAATCCCAGCACTTTGGGAGGGAACGGCAGGAAGATTGCTTGAGCCCAGGATTTCGAAACCAGCCTGGCTGGGCAACATAACAAGACCCTTTTTCTTTTTCTAATAATTTTATAATTTTTTTATAATTTAATTTTTTTAAAAAAAGACAAACCTTCAATTTGTAAAAAAATCACAATATCTGCAAAGCACAATAAAGTGAAGTGCCATAAAACAAGCTATCCCTGGCCGGGCACGGTGGCTTACGCCTGTAATCCCAGCACTTTGGGAGGCCGAGGAGGGTGGATCACGAGATCAAGAGATCGAGACCATCCTGGCTAACTGGTGAAACCCCGGATCTACTAAACAAATACAAAAAAATTAGCTGGGCCTTGTGAGTGGGCGCCTGTAGTCCCAGCTACTCAGGAGGCTGAGGCAAGAGAATGGCATGAACCCGGGAGGCGGAACTTGCAGTGAGCCTTGATCACGCCACTGCACTCCAGCCTGGGTGACAGAGCAAGACTCTGGAAAAAAAAAAAAAAAAAAAGAGCTGTCCCTCTATATCACTAATCACTTTAAATGTCAGTTGTCTAAATGTAGCAATTAAAAGACAGATTGTCAAAGTGGATCAGGAAGCAGAACCTATTATACGTTTTCTACAGGACACCCCACTTTAAATATAAAGACACATTTACTTTTAATAGATTAAAATGGATAGAGAAAGATATACTATGTTAACACTAATTTAAAGAAAGCAGGATTAGCTACATTAATTTCGGACAGCAGACTTCAAACCAAGGAAAGTTATCAGAGATAAAGAGAGCTTTACCTGATAATAAAAGGGTCAGTTCTCCAAGAAGACATAACAATCCTGAATGTGTATGCACCTAACAATAGAGCACCAAAATAAGTGAGGCAAAAACTAATAGAACTATATGGAGAAATAGATGAATCCACTATCAGAAATGGACAGATCCAAGCTGGGTACCGTGGCTCATGCCTATAATCCCAGCACTTTGCTAGGCCAAGGTGGGAAGATCACATGAGGCCAGGAGTTCGAGACCAGCCTGGGCAACATAATGTGACTGTCTGTAAAAACAAACAAACAAATAAATAAATAGTTGGGTGCAGTGGACTACACAAGTAGTCTCAAATACTCAAGAGACTTAGGAGGAAGGATGACTTGAACAGAGGAGTTCAAGGTTGCAGTAAGCTTTGGTCACACCACACCACTGCACTCCTGCCTGAGCAACAGAGAGTGAGACCTTATCTCAAAGACACACACAGAGAGAGAAAGAAATGCACAGATCCAGAAGGCAGAAAATCATTAAGGACATGGGTGAATTCAATAACATCAGTCAACTGGATATAATGGATATCTGTAGACTATTTCATCCAACAACAGAATACACATTCTTCTCAAGCTCACATGGAATGTTCACCAAGATAGACTACATTCTGGGACATAAGATACAACTTAATAAATTTAAGAGAATAAATTTGTGAGATGCAGCAAAAGCAGTGCTTAAGGGGAAATTTACAGCATTAAACGCATATATAATTACATAAACAAATCCCTCACTAAATTAAACTACAGGAATTCCTGTTAAACCCCAGATATTGTGCTGGGAGATACACACTTTAACCAGCCCTGCACCTAATGCCAGGAGCTACTAAGTAAACAGCATAGGGTCCAACAGTACTATATACCCCACTATTTAGCAAACATGAAAGCTGGGGAGAATTCTTTTCATTTAAGGAGGAATGAAAGAAACAAATGAAACAACCAAGAACTTCTGAAAAATATCTACAACATAAAAGGAGCTTAAGATTTCTCCGTGGAGAAAATAATAATAATAATAATAATAATAATAATAATAATGGTTGATTATTATAGGAAACAGAATATTTAAGGAAATAACTGCAGCCAGGTACAGTAGTTCACACCTATAATCCCAACACTTTCAGAGACAAAGGCAGGAGAATTGCTTGAAGCCAGGAGTTCGAGACCAGCCTGGGAACAAGTGAGACCCTGTCTCTCCAAAAATTAAAAAAAAAAAAAAATTAGCCAGGCACAGTGGCATGCCGATAGTCTCAGCTACTCAAGAGGCTGAGGTGGGAGGTGGGCTCCTTGAACCCAAGAGATCAAACCTGCAGTGAGCTATGACTGTGACACTGCACTCCAGCCTGGGGTTGGAGGGAGACAGAGAGAAAGGGAGGGAGGGACAAAGAGAGGGAGGAAAGGAAGGGCAGGAACATCACTATTTAATCGACTTCATCATTATTAAGAAGATTAAATGTAGTCATGTGCCACTTACCTAAAGAATGGTATAGTGAAAATAGTTACTTCAGTTTAACAAATATTTATTTGGCACTAACTTTCTGTCAGTGAAAATGGAAAAAAAAAAAAAAAAAAAAACTTGATATCCAGTCTCTGCTATGCACTAAACAGCTGAACAGCATCAACCAAGTCACTAAATCTGTTTCATCAGTTGGAAATACACCAAGTGAACCAGAAGAAATTCAAGGCCACCTTCAATTCTACTATTGTATGATTTTAGAAAAGCAAAGTGGAAAAGCATATTGGGAATTATTTGAGCAAGAAGTATAAGACAAAAAAGGGAAGTGACTAAGACACCACCACCCATCATCAATTAGGAAAATGTAACAAGGTCAGAGAGGAACCTGTACAATGGTAACTTCTTTGTCCTCTGTCAAACGCTGACTGTTCAAGGTAAAGTTCTATTTTCATTATAATAGCTAATTATGGTTTTCCAGTTAATGTTTTAAAGTACAACTATTTTTCAAACGGATACATTAATTCATTAGCCAACCTATACTGACAGATCACATAATTATGATAGAATAGGAGTTAGTCATGGAAACATTTAACTTAAAATTATAGATTGTCAACTATGAGCTATTACATTATGAAATCATCCTTTAAGCACAGAAAGGACTCCTACCAATTATGTATGATTTTCTTAAATTAATATTCACATTCTATTGTCTATACAAAATAGAAGATAAAAAAAAAAAAAGATTTATTTTGTCCACCCAAGACAGAGAGAGATCTATTATTTTAGAAGACTAAAAGAGCAGTTATCCTGATTCTCTAACTAAAATATTCCCAAACCTGATGAGATTTGTACAGTTTTCTTTCTTACCTGAAAGACAAGTGCTTAGTAAAAGGGTATAATGACTGCTTACACCATGTTCTACATATATCTCACATAAAGATAAAACCTCAAAGCAAGTATATTTTTTATTATGTAAATACAAAATTCTTGTACTTAGATGAAAATGTAATTATTATTTGATTGTGGGCCACAGGAGCAAGTGATGTTAAACATGAGAATATATTTATTACAAAGTAAAAATTCAGACAAAACTAGAATTCAATCAAAAATATTTAGATGTAGGAAAGTCATTGGAAAAAGGAGTATGTGTTAACAAAAGACTTTTTAAAATAAATTGGTCATTAAACGTCTTAGTATTGTGCAACTCTAAGAACATGTGAGAATAAGAAAAAAGGAGGAAAACAATCTTTTAAAACCATGTCAGATGATTAAGGTAGCAAATAGTGAATCATGTCTAGTTATATTGCATTCAGGTTCTAGCTCTTGTTAGTCATTTATTTTAAATTAAAGCATCAAAGGAGTTCAAAAGTTGACATGCATACAAAAAAACTGTGGGAACTCAGCCCAGTTACACCCACCCTACATTACGTAAGATATGAGTGAAGCATGTACTGAGTCTTAATTAATGCATAGGTATGAAGCAGCAAGGAATTCTTAATTATGAAGAATGAGATGCAAAAAAGCAAAAACTTAGCCAAAATAATTCACTATAAAATATCTACATAATTTGGAAAAGGGTGTCTTTTTTTTTTTTTTTGCAATATATAGTGGTTTTAATTTGTGTTTACTACATCCAAAGTAAGAAATATTTTTACATTATAGCCCAACAAACATTTCATGAAACATTATTTACCTTTACTACATGTTATAGATGTATATGTTTCCTATTTCTTCCTTTTTTGTTTTATGCTGGTTACACCCTACTGCATTATTTCACAATCTACCAATGGATCTTAACCTGCAATCTGATGAACATTACTTTATGGCATGCATAGACCATTAAGTTTCAGCCTTGAATCAAATTATAAATTAGGAGTATCAAGAATTTCAGTAAAAAAGAAAAGTTCTCAGAATCAAAGGAACAAACAGGCTAAGCAACAGAGAAAATTTTTGGAGATAGGAGCTGGATTTATCCAAAGGAAAATGCCTTATTCTCACTTCATTCCACTTGTGAGCCTGAACAAAAAGTATAAATAAGGCTCATATATTAGCATTCTCACAGTAATCTTCTGTATGATAAAGGTTGTTGTTTAGCTACCCATAATATAAAAATGCAGCAATCCTTAAGTCACTTGGAAGCTCCTTTCAGAATTTCCATTGGTTGCATTCTTGTTTTTTTCTTCCATCAAGTACATTCTACAATGTTTAAGGTAAATAACCACTTCCTACTAAATACTGTTTTCATTTTATTTTATTATGAGAATTACAATGGCATTATTTGCTTTTATTTTGGCACAAGTGCAATACATTTTAATTAATTTATGTCTTAAACATGCTTTTATTTCTAGGCTTTTGGCCTGAAAACAGAACCGCCATTTATAATATTTGGAAACCAAAAAGTTGTGGGGAAAAGAAAGATCAGCTTGTTACCGTGTCTATATAGAAGGAAGTAGACATAAGAGACTCCATTTAGTTCTGTATTTGAGATGCTGTTAATCTGTGACCCTACCCCCAACTTTGTCCTTGCAAGAGACATGTGCGAAGGTGATTTAAGGTTAAAAGGATATTGGGCTGTGCAGGATGTGTCTTTGTTAAACAAGTACCTGAAAGAAGCTTGACGGTTAAAAATCCTGCCCCTCCCTGAGATTGGAACATCTCCGGGTAATACCCATTGTGTGTCTTGTTTACTGAGTAAGGAGAAAACACATTTAGGAATAAGGTGGGACTTGCTGGAGCAATACTGCTAAAAGGTTTATGGAGATGTCGCATATACATCTCAAGGCACAGCATTTTCCTTTAAACTTATTCATGTTACAAGGATTTGTTCATATGTCTTACTGCCGATTTCCTCCCTACAATAATCCTATTGTCCAGCCACTCCCTTATCCTTTTAATGATAAAGATAATTCTCAATAAATACTAAGGGAACTCAGAGGCCGGTGCCAGTGTGGGTCCTCTGAAAACACAGCACTGGTCCCCTGGGTCCCGCTTTTCTTTCTCTATACTTTGTCTCTGTGTATTATTTCCTTTTCTCAAGTCTCTCGTCCCACCTAACGAGAAGCACCCACAGGTGTGGAGGGGCAGGCCACCCCTTCAAAAAGTATCTATGACAGGTTTTAATCAACTTAGAAATTTATTTTGCCAGGCTAAGGACAATACCTGGGAGAAAAAAAAAAAAAAGAAACACAGAATCACAGAAACAGTCTATTGTAGGCCGGGTGCGGTGGCTCAAGCCTGTAATCCCAGCACTTTGGGAGGCCAAGACGGGCGGATCACGGGGTCAGGAGATCAAGACCATCCTGGCTAACATGGTGAAACCCCATCTCTACTAAAAAATACAAAAAACTAGTCGGGCGAGGTGGCGGGCGCCTGTAGTCCCAGCTAATGTAGTCCCAGCTACTCGGGAGGCTGAGGCAGGAGAATGGCGCAAACCTGGAAGGTGGAGCTTGCAGTGAGCTGAGATCCGGCCACTGCACTCCAGCCTGGGAGACGGAGCGAGACTCTGTCTCAAAAAAAAAAAAGAAACAGTCTATTGTCTGTGCCTTTCTCCCAGGATGACTTTGAGGACTTCAATGTATAAAGGGGAAAAGTGGGCTGGAGGGGAAAGAGGAACTTGTCATTCACATGTTCCAAGACAAAATGAGCAGGTACGGGAATAGTCAAGTATGTATTGGCTTATGCTCAGTAAGCTGGCACAGATAAGGTAGCTACCTGTGGAGATATCTAACCTTTTATCTGTAGCTCTCTGCTTTGAAACAAAAGGAAAGGCAGTTGCTTGCATGACTCAGCTTTCAGCTTAATTTCTTACTCTTGGCATAATGAACTGAGGTTAAGATTTTGTTTTTCTTTCACATATTGCTTCTATTAGAAAATGAACTTGAAATTCCAAACTGAGTTAGAAACTAATCTGGTGTTGCAGGAAGCCAGGGACCCTAAATGCAGGGACAAGCCAGGGTCATGGCAGAGGAACATAAATTGTGAAGATTTCATTTTAATATGGATATTTATCAGTTCCCAAATAATACTTTTATAATTTCTTACAGCTGTCTTTAATCTCTTAATCCTGTTATCTTCGTAAGCTGAGGATGTATGTCACCTCAGGACCACTGTGATAATTGTGTTAACTGTACAAATTGATTGTAAAACATGTGTGTTTGAACAATATGAAATCAGTGCACCTTGAAAAAGAACAGAATAACAGCGATTTTTAGGGAACAAGGGAAGACAACCATAAGGTCTGACTGCCTGTGGGGTCAGGCAAAAAGAGCCAGATTTTTCTTCTTGCAGAGAGCCTATACACAGATGTGCAAGTAGGGAAGATATAGCTAAACTCTTTTCCTAGCAAGGAATATTAATATTAATACCCTGGGAAAGGAATACATTCCTGGGGGGAGGTCTATAAATGGCCACTCTGGGAATGTCTGTTTTATGTGGTTGAGATAAGGACTGAGATATGCCCTGGTCTCCTGCAGTACCCTCAGGCTTACTAGGGTGGGGAAACTCTCCACCCTGGTAAATTTGTGGTCAGACCAGTTCTCTGCTCTCGAACCCTGTTTTCTGTTGTTTAAGATGTTTATCAAGACAATACTGCACTGCTGAACATAGATCCTTATCAGTAGTTCTGCTTTTGCCCTTTGTCCTGTTCCCTCAGAAGCATGTGATCTTTGTTAGACCCTTATTAATAGTTCCGCTTTTTGCCCTTTGAAGCATGTGATCTTTGTGCCTACTCCCTGTTCTTACACCCCCTCCCATTTTGAAACCCTTAATGAAAACTTGCTGGTTTTGAGACTCAGGCAGGCATCACGGTCCTTCAGATATGTGAGGTCACCCCCGGCAGCCCAGCTGTAAAATTCCTTTATACTGTCTCTCTTTATTTCTCAGCCGGCCGACACTTATAGAAAATAGAAAGAACCTATGTTGAAATATTGGGGGTGGGTTCCCCCAATAATCTGGGGACAGTGTAAATTTGTTAGCTCAGCATTTCATCTAGGATTTGGGGCAAACCTAGTGAGCTTAGCATTGTCACCAAAAGCCTAGACTGGGGATAGAGGTGGAAATAGGTATTCACCTGTTGAGTAGCAGAGTTAGGTAGGAAGACTTTTAGAAAAATAGGTAAAACCACAGAAGGATAAGGAGATTGATAGAGTCACCTTCTCTCTAAACAGGGAATAGTGATGAAGAGTGAAAAGAACATGGCTATTGCAGTTAGATTTTGGTTCAAATCCTAAGTATGCATGATTTAAGGTATATTCCTTAACCTCAGTTTCCTTATCTCTAATATGAAGAGAAATCTGCTGCTTATAAGGATTCCATCAGATGTGGTCTTTAACTGCCAGGTCATCACCAAGTGTTCATTTCTTTTCCTCTTTCTCTATGTCTCCTTTCCTTCAACTCTACAATAAAACTACAATCCTTTTCTTTCCCTTTGTCCCAAAAATTTTATTGCTGTCTGTATATATCTTGTGCTTAGTCTTAACTTGCTGACTAAGTTGACTTTGATAGCTGAATCTCAAAATTATAGGGAAATTGAAAAATAGGTCAAGTATTTCCACTTCCCCAGATAAAAATGTTTCAGACTCCAGACTCCATTTTCACAGAAGGAAGTGAAGAAAAAATGATTTTTTTAATTAACAACCAGAGTTACGACATTTTCAGAGAAGGTTCTAAAAGACAAAGGGCGTAAAAGTGGCACATTCAATACCAGTTTAAGATCTGTCAGATCTGACAACTTAAGATGGTAGGAAAGACTTCTTTTCTTTTTTCTTTTCTTTTTTTTTTTTTTTTTGAGACGGAGTCTCACTCTGTCACCCAGGCTGCAGTACCATGGTGTGATCTCAGTTCAATGCAATCTCTGCCTCCCGGGTTCAAGCAATTCTCCTGCCTCAGCCTCCCAAGTAGCTGGGATTACAGGCACCTGCCACCATGCATGGCTAATTTTTGTATTTTTAGTAGAGACGGGGTTTCACCATGTTGGCCAGGCTGGTCTTGAACTCCTGACCTCAGGTGATACACCTGCCTCGGCCTCCCAAAGTGCTGGGATTATAGGAATGAGCCACCATGCCTGGTCAGTAGGAAAGACTTCTGAAAAATATTTTAGAGTTTGAGTGAAAGTAAGACAAAGTAAGGGGAAAGGAAGAAAAAAACACTGGAAAAAAAAATAATTTGAAACTCTACAATCTAATCTTAGTTTCTCTGATCACAGCACCATCAGCAAGTAATCTTTCAATTTTCTTTTAAATTTTGTTTTGGGGGGGTGGGGGGAGGGTCTTATCTCACTCTAGCACCCAGGATAGAGAGCAGCGGTGCGATCTCTCAGCTCACTACAACCTCCACGTATCAGACTCAAGCAATCCTCCCACCTCACCCTCTGGAGTAGCTGGGATCACAGGTGCATATCACCATGCCCAGCTAATTTTTAAATTTTTTTGTAGAGACAGGGTCTCACTATGTCATCCAGGCTGGTCTTGATCTGGGCTCAAGCAATCCTCCCGCTTGGCCTCCCAAAGTCTTAGGATTACAGACATAAGCCACCTCACCTGACCAATTTTTCCATTTTCTTTATTAATTTTCTGGAAAAATGATTGTAAACAAATATCTTATTACACGATATACAAGTTTCATTTGAATCACTCCATGTAGCCCTCACAATAATTCTTTCCTTAAAATAAAATTCATTGCTAAGTGGAATGGCCCCTTCTCTAAAGACCCAAAAGTAAGAGATAAAACAATAGCAAATACTATTAACCTATAATTTAATAATGTTACTATTTATTAAGTGCCTGCTCTATTCCAGTCATCACAGTCCTGTTTTACATGTATGAATGCTAATCGTTGGAAGAAACATACAAGAGTTTTTGTTGTTGTTGTTGTTGTTGTTTTTTACTGGTATGGAAACCGAAGCTCATAGAGCTTATAAAAAAAATAGTGCCTACGATCACACTGGGACAGGAATTTTAAAACTGCATTTCATTATAATAATTCAGAGGTATGGAAGAAATAATAGTAGAAGAGTTAACAATTACTAAGGGCTTACAACATATTAGACATCATGTCAAGGACTTAGTATGCATTCCTCACAACCTAACAAAACCATCTTTTAAAAATTATTGGATGTGGCGGTGCACACCTGTAATCCCAGCTACTTCTCCAACCTAACAAAACCATCTTTTAAAAGGTCTTTGTTTTCAATAAGCTGATAGATCAATTTAAGCCCCCCACTTCAGTTCTATCCCAGTATAATACTCAAATCTTACCACTTTTTTACAAACTCAGAACTGGCTGGGCGCGGTGGCTCAGGCCTGTAATCCCAGCACTTTGGCAGGCCGAGGGCTGATGACTTGACCTTGGGAGTTCAAAACCAGACTGACCAACATGGAGAAACCCCCTCTCTACTAAAAATACAAAATTAGCCGGGTGTGGTGGTGCCTGCCTGTAATCCCAGCTACTCAGGAGGCTGAGGCAGGAGAATTGCTTGAACCAGGGAGGCAGAGGTTGCAGTGAGCCGAAATCCCGCCGTTACACTCCAGCCTGGGCAACAAGAGCAACACTCCGTCTAAAAACTAAATAAATAAATAGGCCGGGCGCGGTGGCTCACGCCTGTAATCCCAGCACTTTGGGAGGCCGAGAAGGGCAGATCAGGAGATCAGGAGATTGAGACCATCCTGGCTAACACAGTGAAGCCCCGTCTCTACTAAAAATACAAAAAATTAGCCAGGCGTGGTGGCGGGCGCCTGTAATCCCAGCTACTCGGGAAACTGAGGCAGAAGAATGGCGTGAACCCGGGAGGCAGAGCTTGCAGTGAGCCGAGATCGCGCCACTGCACTCCAGCCTGGGCGACAGAGCCAGACTCCGTCTCAAAAATAAACAAATAAATAAATAAAATTAAAATACAGAAGCAAATGAAAATATCTGAACTGAAAAGTTTAGCTATATTAAGAAATATTCCTAATAGCACATTTACAATTTGAAAAATCCCCTTTCCCCTTTAGGGCAGCAAGACAAGCACACACAAAGGTAAGTGCAGAGATAACACCTTGCCACCCTGGAGTCTTTCTGAAATTTGAACGACGCACCAGGGTTAGGGAGTTGGGGGGTAAGGGGACTAAAAGTTCTAGATAAAAAGACACTTTAAAAACCAAATAAGGCTCTAAGTAACCCTGATATAGGTAACCATGCCATTAGCTTGAAATATGAAGAAGAGTTCCCATAGTCTTAAAATTAAAAACAAAAAACTCCTGCAAGAATAAAGTCCATGATTTTCAGGATCCCAAACACTTCTCTACTTTTAACCACCCATTTCTTGGAATTAAAGCTTGTTAGTCAAAGTCATGGGACATAATAACCTAACTCGTTAGTGAACACTCATTAGCTCAATTCAAGCTCCAGAACATAGTTTGGGAATAGAGCACCCGTTCTGCCTGGCCGACTGCCCTGGTCAGCACAGGCGCTGGCTCTCCAGTCTGTAGCTAAGCTGGATTTGATTTTTAACGCTTCGCAAAGAGCTCTGAATTTAAGGAAAAAGACGTGACACTTACCTTGAGAAGCGAAGGCAGCCTAACCAACTTCCGGTTTTGTTACAACTTGTATCACATTTCAGCAGCTGGGTGGAGCCAGTTAAGCCGTAAGCCAAAAGGGAACCTTTCCCAAACTAAGCTACAGAACTGGATTTGCAAGATCAGTGCTAGTTTTAGGACTCCATTTCTGAGAATTTAGAATACTGTTTTACACAAAGGGACACTATTTGCCAACTAGTACTTATTTTGCCACAAAATTATAATTTTTGTCTTTCATTGCAAAACTATTTGAAAATACCTGTCCTATAATAGTGCTAAGCAAAAGCAAATTAACTTTTAAAAAGTGGGAAAAGCTCAGAATGCATAGAACTGAAACCTTTCTGAAGTGTGAATGATATAATGCAAAAGAAACCTTTTATTTTGCAAATTACGCCCTGAAATTTAGGAGTTTTGTTTTGTTTCTTTTTAAGCCTTTAATCTGTTTCACAAGACTCTTTTGCAAAAGAACAATTTTAGGGCTGGGAAAAGACAATGGAATTGAATTTTTAAAATTTTTTTAATTTTTTTATTTTGTTCTTTGTTTTCCTGTTTTTTACTTTGTTTCTTCTCTTTCATGTAATTGAAAATATTAAACATTCCATTTCAGACCTTGAGTGACATTGTAATTGCCCAGTGGGTTCATCAGACCTTAAGTGACATTGTAATTGCCCAGTGGGTTCACCTTGCCCGCTGTCTAGGCAGAGTTGATTTATCAAGATAGGGGAATTGTAATGGAGAAAGAGTAATTCAGGCAGAGCTGGCTGTGCAGGAGACCGGAATCTTTTGTTTTGTTTGTTTGTTTGTTTGTTTGGTTTGAGACAAGTCTCTGTCTGTCGCCCAGGCTGGAGTGCGGTGGCGTGATCTCAGTTCACTGCAGCCTCCCCCTCCCGGGTTCAAACGATTCTCCTACCTCAGCCTCCTGAGTAGCTGGGACTACAGGCGCCGGTCACCACGGCCGGCTAATTTTTGTATTTTAGCAGAGATGGGGTTTCACCATGTTGACCAGGCTAGTTTGGAACTCCTGACCTCAAGTGATCCGCCTGCCTCAGCCTCCCAAAGTGCTGAGATTACAGGCGTGAGCCACGGCGCCCAGCCCGGAGTTTTATTATTACTCAACACAGTCTCCTCAGGAGTGGGAGATCAGAATTTTTAAAGATAATTTAGCGGGTAGGGGCTTGGGAAGTGGGAGTGCTGATTGGTCAGGTCGGAGATGGAATCACGGGGGGTCGAAGTGAGGTTTTCTTGCTGTCTTCTGTTCCTGGGTGGGATGGCAGAACTGGGTAAGCCCGATTACCGGTCTGGGTGGTATCAGCTGATCCACCAAGTCCAGGGTCTGCAAAATATCTCAAGCACTGATCTTAGGTTTTCCAATAGTGATGTTATCCCCAGGAGCAATTAGGGGAGGTTTAGACTCTTGGAGCCAGAGGCTACATGACCCCTAAACCATAATTTCTAATATTGTAGCTAATTTGTTGGTCCTGCAAAAGCAGACTGGTCCCCAGGCAAGAAGGGGGTCTATTCAGGAAGGGGCTATTACCAATTTTGTTTCAGAGTCAAAACGTGAACTGGATTCCATCCCAAAATTAGTTTGGCCTATGGCCAGAAATGAACAAGGACAGCTTAAAGATTAGAAGCAAGATGGAGCCAGTTAGGTCTGATCTCATTTACTGTCATAATTTCCTCAGTTATAAACTTTTTGCGAAGGCATTTTCAACATATGCAGACTGGAAAATAGATTATGACCCATGCCTTGACCTGTGAATGCTGGTTATCAATCAACACCAGTAAATTCTTGAAACCATTTTTAAAGAGAGAACAGAGAAAGCAACACCATCACATTACTCTTTCTCTTAAAGTACTAGTCACAATTAACAAAAGCCCCTTTCTACAGGATTTTAAAGAGAGGCTTTAAATAAAGATGACCCAGAGTTGGTTTGCTATCCTAAAGCTGCTGGGAACATGAATAGTTTTAAACTAAGTCAGCTGATCTTCAGTTCTTCAAAGCCTCAAGTGGTGAAATAGCCTTCTGCAGATAACAGACCCTTTCCAGGAACTGTCCCCATTGCATGCCAAAAGTATGATATGTCTATAAAACAAGAACTCTTCGACTATATTGTCAGAATCCTACATACTAAAGCACTCTTGTGGTATGACATAGTGGGAAGAACTGAATGGAGAGAGAGGCTAGCTCTGTCTAAAACAACCCTTTCACCAAGCTCAGTGGCTAACACCTGTAATCCCAACAATTTGGGAGGCCAAGTGGGGTGGATCACAAGATTAGGAGTTCAAGACCAGCCTGGCCAAGATTATGCAAACCTGTCTCTACTAAAAATACAAAAATTTGCTGGATGTGGCAGCACATACCTGTAATCCCAGCTACTCAGGAGGCTGAGGCAGGAGAATTGCTTGAACCCGGGTGGCAGAGGTTGCAATGAGCGGAGATCACACCACTGCACTCCAGCCTGGCCAATAGAGCAAGACTCCATCTCAATCAATCAATAGATAAATAAATAAAACACCACCCTTTCTAAGCTATCATTTCTCTCCATGTCCCCAGCTATAATTCCACCTTATCATTCCCTTCCAGATCACCTCTACCAGACTCTTCATCAACTCGTCAGTTGTCACAAAGGAGACCAATTTTATTAAAATTAGTTTAGTGGAGCTTAGATCCTAAGAAGTTAAAGCTACCCTACTGGTTACCACTCTCATGCCTCTATATCAGCAGTTCTCAAACTTTTCTTATTTCAGGGTTCCTTCACAACTTTCAAAGATTATTATGTACATCAGAGATGCTTCTTTATGTGGGTGATATCTATGAATATTTTTTGTATTAAAAATTAACAGAAAAAGTTAAATATTCATAAATTTGTTTTTAAGTGACAATAATAGTTACATGTTAACACAGTATCTTTTCTGTTGTTTATATGATTGCTTTTCAACAATAAAAAATTTAATGAAAATATATAGCACTTGACTAGTCTAAAAAGAAAAGAAAAAGTATCATTGTTTAAACTGTTGCAAATCTCTTTAATGTGTGGCTTAATAGAAGACAGTAGGATTCTCATATCTGCTTCTGCATTCAATCTTTTGTGACATAGTGTAACACCTCAGGTAGCCACTGGAAAACTCCACTGTATATTCATGAGAAAATGAGAATGAAGAAGGCAAATAAAGTATAGCAAGAACAATAATTATCATTTATTGAACACCGATTTTAACCAAGGCACATATATTATCCTATCTATTATGAACATCCTACAGCTGAGAATGTTAAGGACCTGCGTGGCTAAGTAAATTGCTGAAAATTAGACAGAGAAATGGTAGACAGGATCCTAAGTCAGAACCACTGCCTCCACTGAGCGCCACTGCCAAGTTTGAATGAGGTCTGATGGACTAAACTTAGGAACTTCCCTTCCCTATTATACTCAACATTTCAAACAAGTTTAGATTCAAAGAGAACATCTCCAGTTGATTAGATACAGCCTCAACTCAATACATCCAAAACCTACCATCTAAAATAAACTCATTCTCACTTGGCCTTTAATTATGTTCATCTCACCCAAACAGCCAAATTCACCCCCTCTTCTCCATCTCCACCACCACTATTCTGTTTTCTGTCCTGGACTGTAGTCTCAACTGAACTACAGTCATTATCTATTAAGTGCTTCCAGTTTCTCATAAACCTAATTAGCTATCCCACATAATATGGGATAGCTAATCTTTCTTTTTTTTTTTTTTTTGTTTGAGACAGAGTCTCACCTTGTCACCCAGGCTAGAGTGCAATGGCACAATCTCAGCTCACTGCAACCTCCACTTCCTTGGCTCAAGCGATTCTCCTGCCTCAGCCTCCTGAGTAGCTGGGATTACAGGTGTACACCACCACATCCAATAATTTTTGTATTTTTAGTACAGACTAGGTTTCACCATGGTGGCCAGGCTGGTCTCAAACTCCTGACATCAGGTGATCTGCCCACATCAGCCTCCCAAAGTGCTGGGATTACAGGCATGAACCACTGTGCCCTGCCTGGGAGAGCTAATCTTTCTCAAGCATAACTCACATCTTGTAATTCCTATGCTCAAAAAAATCTTTACTTACCTACTTATTACTTATTACTGCATAAATGAAGGTCCAGATTCCACAGACAGATGCTGTGCCAAACCTCTATCGATTCCCGTGGGGATGGCAGCAGGTTCAAGAGGCTGACAAAGAGACCCAGAGCCAGAAAATGAGATATGGGGTTTTACTGGGGGCTTACACACAGGGGAGAATTCAGTGGCAGTAGGCTGGAAAGGATAACCCCATGGCCCAGTGGCAGTAGGATGGACAGGACAGCGGCTACAGGCTGGACAGAAGAACCTCAACCAATTGCAAAAAGCATGCAGTTTATATGGCATTTTCACTTAGCACCTTCCCCTAACAACTTCCACCTGCCAATCTTCATTCAGCCCAAAACTTGGGGCCTCAATCCCCTGGACGGCCTGTGTTCCACAGGATGGACATGGGGCACAGATGTTCCTCATAGACAGGGAACAAATCTGCAGGTTTGCCACTCTCGGATTCCCTAGCTCGGAACTCTGAATGCACATTCAGGTGAGTCTGCGATACGGTGTCATTCTCAGGATACGCTTAAGTTACTGCTATTGGGTTGCATTTACCAAATAACAGAGGGCCAAATGAAATAATTTCTGTAAAGCACAGTGCTTGGCATAAAAATAACTATTTGATAAATAGAAGTCAATAGCAAAAAAGTTTTCATGGTGGCTTTTTAAATGAAATGTCCCTTCTTTGCAGTGCTATAAATAATACATTGTTCCAAAATTATGCATGGACTTCTGACCAAACTCTGGTCATTAAATCCATGTTCTACTTTCTGACAACATAAAGCCATTCTCAACATTCAATTAGTGGTAGTAACATTCATCTTCATATTTTTCTTACCCACCAGTTCAAGGTCACCTTACATTATGCTCCTCTAAACACTACCCAATTCTTACTCAAAGTAATGTGACCTCTCTATAATAACAGATCCTGAAGAATATCCACCCCTTCATCCTCACTCCTAGCTACAGCTATCTGTGTCTTCCAGAAAGAGCTAACCTTACTACTGAAACCCAGTTTTGAATAATCTAGATAGAATAAAACTCTTCAAAATATTTTATCCACCTAAAAAAAAAGACACTAGAGAAAATTGTCTCTAACTGTGTTGGGTTTACTCAAAAATAGAAATAAGGATTATATTCTGGAATGTATGAAATGGCAAGCCATCAATGCCTTTGGCTTGGGAAGGGTAAGGGAAGCTATTATTAGCAAAAACGATTTACATAAACTGCTTAGAAACAGTTCATTGTGTCCAGAGGCAGAGGTATTGTCATTTCTTTGGTAGAGATGACATTACTGGGCAAGTGTTCTTCCAAGATCATCTTATCTGAATTCCTGCAGGCCTAAAGAATGCCTAACGATAAACTATCAAAGCAGGAGATGTATGAAGGACACAAAGTGTTTTTAGAAACTTCTTGGAAACAGTTCTTATCTCAGACATGTAAGCATGAACCTCCTTTTTTGGGGGGAGGTTTCCTGGTCCTATTTTGTCTGAGTATGACAAAAGTGATTTCACCTTGGTATCTGCAACTTTCACAATTTTCACCATTTTTTAAAAAATTATAAAGCCAGTTGGAGATTATCTGAAGTCATAAGAGTCTACTCCAATGCAAATACATAGAAGATAGCTCTTTGGTGGGATAGGATGTGGCCTTCCATTAATTATTTTCAAGTGAGATATTTCTGGCCTGGTATGGTGGTTCATGCCTGTAATCCCAGCACTTTGGGAGGCGGAGGCAAGCGGGTCACTTGAGGTCAAGAGTGCAAGACAAGCCTGGCCAACATGGTGAAATCCCGTCTCTACTAAAAATACAAAAATTAGCCAGGCGTGGTGGGGGTTGCCTGTAATCCTAGCTACTCGGAAGGCTGAGGCAGGAGAATTGCTTGAACCCAGGAGGTGGAGGTTGCAGTGAGCAGAGATTGAGCCACGCACTCCAGCCTGGGTGACAGAGGGAGACTTTAACTCAAAAGAGAGAGAGAGAGAGAGATGTCTTTGTTCTAAGAGACTGTCCTTTGCATTACTGTCCTTTGCATTACAGAATATATAAGCATCCCTAATCCGAGCTATGAAATTCCAAAAGCCCTCTTCTTCCCCATAGTGATAATAAAAAAATAAAAGGGCAACAACACATTTCCCAAGTTGTGACCAGAAGCAAGAATAATGCCTCATTCCACTCTGTAAGGCTTTGATTAAACAGATGACTCTGGGTCCTAATGGAACAAAGCATTTTGCTTTCAAAGAAAATAAATGCCAAGATAGAAAAGAACTAGAATACTATCTCTTCCTAGTGAAGAACAGTGCAGCTTCTTCAAGTTGACACAAAAATTCAAAAGAAGCTTGACTTAAAATAAGTCTAAAAAGGCAGAGGTATGTAGTGAAAAGAGCATTAGATCATCCTGGAGAAATCACTTATCCTCTCTATTTTTGTTACCAGAAAAGTAAAGATGAGGAGTTACAACCAGAACTGTATATTCTCTAAGTTCCCATCCAAATTCTGAATGCAGGTTTCCCATGGACAAGAAGAGACAGAAAATAAGTCAGACTTTCTGGGCAGGTGTGGTGACCCGTACCTGTAATCCCAGCTGTTCCAAGGGGCTGAGGCAGAGGAATCACTTGAGCCCAGGAGATTGCTCCACTGCACTCCAACCTGAGTGACACAGCAAGATTCTGTCTTAAAAAGAAAAAAAAAAAAGATTGAGAGGCACTACATTCAATATATATTTTGTCAAGCACCTACTATATGGCAGATCCTGTACTAGGCCCTACTTGTATAAAGTGGTTCCACATTTACACTACTATAGTGTGATTTCCTAGGTGGGTAATACATGAATAGATGATTGAGAGACTGATAATTACCTAATAGATAAATAACCTGATAGACACACAGTTCTCTTTGCTTTCCAGATATCTGACCTGAGCATACTCTTTGTCCAACATCCAAGAGTGTATGTTTTATGAAGGTGAGTTCATTTTATACTTGCATAAGCACACATACTCTCACAGCTTCAACTATCATGTTGATATTAATAAACAATATATAATTATAACACTTACCTTTTATATATTAGTAAATGCAAGTACTGTTTTCCTAATGGCTTTCAAGGCAATTGAAATTGAATCCATTCAAAAACTGAATTCACTATATTTTCTCTTCTCTCAACATGTGCAGTAGATTGAATGATGGCCCCGGAAAGATATCCACATCTAAATCTCTGGAACCTATGAATGTTACCTAATAGCAAAAAAGGACTTGGCAGATGTTCTTAAATTAGGACCTTGAGATTAAAAAATTATTCTGGATTATCCAGGTGGGCCCTAAATGCAATCACAAGTGCCCTTAAGAAAGAAAGGCAGAGGGGGATTACACATGGTTGCAGTTTATGATAATAATTATTAAGAATAGGCGGCCGGGTGTGGTGCCTCATGCCTGTAATCCCAGCACTTTGGGAGGCCCAGGAGGGTGGATCACCTTAGGTTGGGAGTTTGAGACCAACCTGACCAACATGGAAAAACCCTACCTCTACTAAAAATACAAAATTAGCCTGGCCTGGTGGTGGGCACCTGTAATCCCAGCTACACTGGAGGCTGAGGCAGGAGAATCACTTGAAGCCTGGAGGCGGAGGTTGCAGTGAGCCTAGATCGCGCCATTGCACTCCATCCTGGGAAACGAGGAAGACTCTGTCTCAAAAAAAAAAAAAAAAAACTAGAAGAGGCAAGAAAAAATTCTGAAAATTCTGCCCTAGAGTCTCTGGAGGAATATGTTTTCACTGACACCTTAACTGTGGCCCAGTGATACTGTCTGTGAACTTCTGGCCTCCAGAAGTGTGAGAATTTAGTTTCTGTTGTATTAGCCACCAAGTTTATACCAATTTGTTACAGCAGCCTCAGGAAACTAGTAACTTCTCTTTCTAATTTCTCCTTGTTTATCAATCAGTGGTACCCATTCTTTTCAACACTCAAACTAAAACTAGAAATAATTTTCCATTTTTTATCATTTTCATAGCTTATAGCTCTGAGTTTTTCAGCCAGGAGCCACAGACCATTTATCAGTGGATTGTAAAATCTTTAATGAGTATACCCAAAAGCATTGAAAGCAGAGTCTCAAAGAAAGATTTACACACCCATGTTCATAGCAGCATTATTCACAATAGCTAAAACATGAAGGCAACCCAAGTGTCTAATAGACAAATAAGTAAAATATAGTAAATATATACAATGAAACATTAGCCTTAAAAAAGAAATTCTGATATATGCTACATGAATGAGCCTTAAAGATAGTCACAGAAAGACAAATACTGTATGACTCCACTTACATAATGTTGTTAGAGGAGTCAGAATCATAAAGTAGAAGAGTGGTTTCCTGAGGCTGGGGGGACAGAGAAATAGGGAATTGTTGTTTAACGGATAGTTTCAGTTTTACAAGATGAAAAGTGTTCTGGAAATGGATGGTGGTGATGATTACACAATATCATGAATGTGCTGAACATCACTGAACTATACACTTAAAAAATGGTTAGGATGGTAAATGTTATGTTACGTGGATTTTACCACAATTTTAAAAAATCTTTAGTGAATCACCACCAAAAACATTTTAGTAAAATAGAAAAGAAAATGTCAGAGTGTGTTATATATGATAAGGGTAAATAAACTTTTTCTAATTGTATCTGTGAGTAGATATGTCCTGATTTATGAAGTAAACTGGGTGACAGCCCAAAATCTTGAAACAAACTGCTTTGAATATCTCATCAAGTCAATTATTAATCCATTTCTTCTTTCTCAATACTCACACGCAGGTGTTTTCCCCGCTTATTTATTCTAAGCAGGGCGATGTGGTGCTGTGGAATCAGATGACCCAGGATTTGAAGATAAACTCCATCCCTAACTTTGTGACCTGGGGGTCTCTGAATCTGTTTCCTCAGAGTAAAAAGAATATCATGTTACTCTCCTCATAACGCTGCTGTGAGGATTAATTGAGATAATAAATGTAAAGTGCTTAGTTCAATGCCTGCAGATAAAAATTGTTTGAGAAAAAAATATGCACTATAATTATCTATGCTCTAAATCTTTAGGCTATAGCAGTAACTTTCTAACTAATCTAACTTCATCTCTCATCACTCCCATCAATCCTGTCCACAATGGCCCAACCTCAGTTTAATCTTCCTAAAAGATTGCTTTTATCAATAATGTACTGTGATTTATCACAGTTTGTACAGTGATATCTGTACTCTGTCTGACATTCAAAGCACTCCACAGTCACACTTTGAGCATTCTTACTGCTTCTCCAGCTGGTACAGCTAACTCAGTCTATTAAACACTCATTCCCATCTTTTCCCCTTTGCTCATGCTGTTCCCTTATCTCCTTTCTTTTCTTTTTTTCAACTATCCAGACATTGTTGAGAAACTCCTTTCTTTCCACCTATTTAATACCATTCTTCAAGGTTTAGCAAAAAGTCACAATTTATCTATGGAATTTTCTGGCAATTTGAACTAATATTAGTTCTGCCATCTAAAAAATGACTTCATGCTTTCTGAAATCAAATTCACTTAGGCTGAAATCCCAGCTCTGCTCAATAATAGCTGGTTGACTTCAGGCAAGTTTCTTAATCCCCTAATTTTACTTTATTCACTTGTATAAAAAAGATGATACGTAAGTGGGGTTGTTGTGATTATCTCTTCTTTTTTTTTTTTTGAGACGGAGTCTCGCTCTGTCACCCAGGCTGGAGTGCAGTGGCCGGATCTCAGCTCACTGCAAGCTCCGCCTCCCGGCTTTGCAACATTCTCCTGCCTCAGCCTCCCGAGTAGCTGGGACTACAGACGCCCGCCACCTCGCCCGGCTAGCTTTTTGTATTTTTTAGTAGAGACGGGGTTTCACCGTGTTAGCCAGGATGGTCTCGATCTCCTGACCTCGTGATCCGCCCGTCTCGGCCTCCCAAAGTGCTGGGATTACAGGCTTGAGCCACCGCGCCCGGCCTGTTGTGATTATCTCATGACAGAATATTTCATCACGCTAGCACTGGAGTGACCTCAAAGACTTGCTCATAACACAATCTTTAATGTCTTAAACACAATCTTTAATGTCTTATATCAAAGTGAGAAAATACACATTACATGAGTTGCCATTCCCACACTCGAGCAGCCATCATGGATTACTTGCAATACTCTTTACTACTGCCCCTAGACATGGTGTCAGAACTCTTCTCAATCCATTATACCAAACAGTCAATAACGATGGATGAAAATTCAGCCACTCTAAGCAGTCACTGGGGCAGCCACTCTGTCATTACTTTCAACTTCCCTTTTTAGAAACTGGAAAAATAGATGTTAAATAGAAGGCCTTACCTTAATTTAAGTGGCAGAAACATAGAAAGCTCCTTCGTTTGTTTTTTACCTCTCTTCGAATTCTATTTGAATGTCAGTTCATTTTAAAGCCAGATTTATTGACTATAATGAAAGGATGGCAGACATGTTTTATCCTCTTTAATTATGTAATTTTCTTTTGTGGCATTTTAATTAAGTACAAGACAATATTAATGCTTTGTGATTACGTGCCACAGAGATGATAACACTGGTCAAAGTAAAAATATTAAAAGATTGACTCAGCTCTGCCAAATAATAAAATCTCTGTCAATTACCTATAGACATAACATAAAATCAAAAGTTGTGATAATGTTCAGTGGCTTTTACTATTTCCTATCAGTTAGGGTCATAATACATTCAAATTTCTATCATTTCTCTTATTTAATCTATGAATCTATAAAGCAAGTAAGAAATAAAAGTCAAGGAAAAGAGTAAAATAGCTCTTAGATCTATTCAGTAATAACCTGATTTTTTTTTATTTACCAAATTTTAACAATAAAAAGGTACCACTTACTATAGAATGTTTGCTTTAGCAGCTCTTGAGCTACGTGACCTATTAAAAATGTCATTTATTTACAGCATGGCTCAGGTGCCAATCTGTTAAGTGACAACTGTTAATATATGCAAAAGTAAAGTAGTCTCAATACTGAAAGAAACTGTACTCTCCACAAGCAGATTGAGAATAGATTTAATGATTGAACAAAAAGTCAGTTTATTTTATTTTTATTTTGTTTTATTTTATTTATTTATTTATTTATTCATTTATTTTTGAGATGGAGTTTTGTTCTTGTTGCCCAGGCTGGAGTGCAATGGCATGATCTCAGCTCACTGCAACATCCGCCTTCTGGGTTCAAACAATTCTCCTGCCTCAGCCTCCCAAGTAACTGGGATTACAGGCACCTGCTACCATGCCCAGCTAATTTTTGTTATTTTTAGTAGAGACAGGGTTTCGCCATGTTGGCCAGGCTGGTCTCGAACTCCTGACCTCAGGTGATCTACCTGCCTCGGCCTCCCAAAGTGGTGGGATTACAGGCATGAGCCACTGTGCCCAGCCAAAAGTCAGTTTACTATGCACAAAATATTATATAGCCAGGGTAACGTTTATCATGAAAGCTGGTCGCTTATCTAACCATTTTTTCAAGAATCCTTTTTCTCCACTGGGTAAACTTTCAAAGTTGTAGGATTTAAACTTTAACAAATATAAAGCATAAAGATAAAGAAGACAAGGTCCACCTTTCAGGAGCTCCTAGTTTAGCAGGACAGACAGAAATCTAATTAAATCATCAGCGTAAACAGTGTGCCACTTGCTGTGGAAGATTGTATAAGAACATATGGAAGCTGAGAAAGCAATTCCCAGATGCTTGCATGAGTCTGCACAGAGAAGAAAACACAAGATGGGTGTCTCCTAGCAGACTAGCAGGACAAGGGCATCCTAGACAGGAAAAATGAGACAAGAAACACCAGTTATTTCACAGAGGTATAAACAGCATCATGCATTTTGGGAATGGGAAATAATCCTAGAACATGAGTGAATCATAGGGAACATGAGTCCTACCCTTCAGCACACTAGAGGAAGCAGAAGTTTGTCTTACCCTATAGTGTCCCAAATTTGAATGTAGGAGTAAAAGTCTTTAAAATTTCCATGAAAACTGACAGCAGATACCAAACATAGTATCCTGACAAGGCAACAATATCAAAACAAAAAGAGCAAATCTCAATTTGGTCATTAATCAAAGCAACCATTGGGAAAACATGCGTGGAAATAAGTGGCCAAAATAAGGAACCCTGAGAACTAAGAACAGCTGGAGTAAGCAATAATGGAACAGGATAGAAGTGGGGGTCCAGATACATTCTGGGATGGCACACAGAAGTCTTCAGTGGCTTTTTATGCAACAGTGGGCTGGCCATAGACCAAGCAAAACCTCCTAATAAGAGAAAATGGAATGAACAATAAATTTAAAAATTTAAAAATTAGAAAATAATTTTTTGAAGATAAAATGGAATGAACACGATCCATTCTGCAAAATTCCCAGATTCTCCTAAAATGTTCAGTGCAATTTTTTTTGTCTTCTGCCTTTTTTTTTTTTTTTTTTTTTTATGACAGGGTCTCACTCTGTCACCCAGGCTGGAGTGCAGTGGTACGATCGCAGCTCACTGCAACCTCCATTTCCCAGACTCAAGCCATCCTCCTGCCTCAGTCTCCTGAGTAGCTGGGATTACAGATGTGTGCCACCATACCCAGCTAATTTCTATATTTGTAGTAGAGATGGGCTTTTGCCATGGCTGGTCATGGTCTTTTTGGCCAGGCTGGTCTCAAACTTCTGGGCTCAAGTGATCCACCCGCTCAGCCTCCCAAAGTGCTGGGATTACAGGCGTGAGTCACCATGCCTGGCCTTTAAATTATTTTTAAATTAGATGGGTACTATATCTAGACATTTTTATTGTAAAAATTGAAACAGAGTAAATTTTAAATGTAATTTGATACCACTCAATCCCAAATTATTTCCATAAAAAACAATTATTGTTATCCGTGTGCTACCTCCTAAGCATTTGTGTTTTATGTACTTGCAAAAACATGCGGCTTTGGTTTTGTAACATCAGTAGCATCATTCTCTGCATGTTACTCTTCATTTTTTTTTCATGTAATGATATATTGTCAAAGAATAACTCAGTGACCTTTAATTATTTTGCATGCTTTTTATTTCTTACATGAGGAAGATAGACATTAGACTGTCAAGGGACAAAGGCAAAAAACAGGACTTATAAGAAAAATGGGAAAGCAAAGAAACCTGTAGGCAGTCTGGGAATAGTGCACCCTTTTCTCCATTTTTGGTGTAAGCTCTTTCACCAGCAACTAGCTAAAAGACCACTCTGGACAGTCTGCCATTGAACAAGCTGGCTAGGGTCAATGGAGAAAATAATTTCAGTAGTTTATGGATTCTCCCGAAAACCTTGAGAGTCCTTGAGGAACTTACAGGAGCAGCTGTTTCTCTGTAACTTACAGGAACTTACAGGAGCAGCTGTGTCTGTCCGTTGTCTCCCCACCCTACCTACTCTCCAAGAACTACTTTCGCACCATTTCCTGCATCCCAATTTCTTCATCTCCTCTAATACTCAGCGCCACCAAGGTCAGGAACCTTAGGTTCTCTTTGATTCCTCCTTCTAGGCTGCCCTTTAGGGACTATATATTTGTGATGTGCCAAAATTCATATGTTGAAAACCTAACTCCCAGTGGGGTGGTATTATGAGGTGGAGGCTTTGGGAGGTAATTAGGTTTAGATGAGGTCTTGAGGGTAGAGCCCCCAAGATGGGATTAGTGCTCTTACAAGAAGAGAGAGAGACGAGAGCTGTTCTATCCTGGCCATGTGATGATATGAGAAGGCTGTCCACAAGCCAGGAAGCACTCCCTCATTAGACACTGAATCTGGCAGCACCTTGATCTTGGGCTTCCCAGACTCCAGGACTGTGACCAATAAATGTTTCTTATTTAAGCCATTTAGCCTATGGTATTATTACAGCAGCCTAAACTGATGGAGACAGCCCCATTAGCTAAAATATCTTCACACCTATTCTCCTAAATATTTCTCTAATCTTTCCTCTCCTAGTTAGGTTTTCATCATTATTTGCCTAAAGAATTATAACAGTGTCCTAATTAGTTTTCCTGCTTCTCAATTTTTTCCCCTTCAAATCCATCCTCTATCCAGCTGTCAGATCTACTTACCCAGAAACTGAAATAAGACTATACCCACTCATCAGCTTAAAATCTTTAATAGGTCCCAGGGGCCTAATGAACATTATGCATTAAAACCTTGTTAAAATGGCAAAGCCTTCCAAGAACTGGGTCTCCAATCTCATCTTTCCACAGTCCCTGCCTCACATTTTATGCTCCAGTAACACTCGACTGCTTACAATCCATTGTGCTATTTTTTAAGCCAATGCCTCTCCTAATGCCATCGCCTTTGCCTGGAATTCAGACTCTTATCCATCCTTCTCTGGCAATGAAAGAGCCCAAATCAACTGTTAAAATAGTCACTCACATGTAGTAAGCTCTTTCCGGGAATTGGTATGGTTGTACAGGGTTTTCTGATCACTCACTCCTTCTGTTCCTTCAATTCGTTTTTCCTGAGAGAAATGTTTCTCCAAAAAAAGGCAAAAAAAAAAAAAAAAAAAAAAACAAAAAAACCAAAAAATTCTATAAGAGCCTATAAATATTGAAACTATTGGAATAATCTAAAAACTCTCAGCCCGTGTCTAGGAGAATTTGAAGGACTCAGTGTCATAGACAGTGTTCCCAAACTTGAGCTTACAGAGCATCACCAGGATGGATTCAGTATCCAGGGTGCATGCATGAAGATGGCACTGAGGTAGGCAGTAGAGAGAGGTAGGAAAAAATGAGGAAAACAGACTAGAAACGACTGAGAACTCCAAAATGTCCATTTGATGCTAGCTCTGCTTGGACTGGGAGGCAACCTGAGAGGAAATAAATAATGTTTTCCACCATTCTCTGGGCTACACGAGTGTTCCTCAACACTGGCTAATATTAAGATTGTTTTCTTCTTAACAATGACAGCTGCAACCCTTCCAGACATCATAGAGCATTCAGAGGATTACATGCCTGTTGTCACATAGATTCAATGTATCAAAGTGCTCACTTGCCACTGCAGCAGCAAAGCCAACTATATTCTTGTGTCCTTTTGTGCAATTTTACACTTAGCACCTCCTTGTATAACCAAAATATGTGTGGATCATTTGCACCCACCTCCTGCCCTTTACTTCCTAACTTCTGCCTTTGAGATGGTATAGGATTTTGTTCTACCACTTTTCACATAAAAACAAACAAACAAACAAACAAACAAACAAACAAAAAAACTAGTTAGCCAGGCTTTCGGATTCATGCTTTCCATTTCTCTTCATCTATTCATTCCTCATTTATTCCAACTCCCTTGCACTTTTGGCACTAGGAATGAACTTCTCTTTCCCTTTTGTCAATTCCTTTGTCATTCTCCAAAAGGTCATAAAATAAAAATATTCTGAGGTTGGAGGTCATCAAACTCATTGGCAAAACATGGAAAAACATGGCCCAGTGGAGGAAAGTATGGAGAAGTTTTGTTTTGCTTTAAGAGACAGAGTCTCACTCTGTCACCCAGGCTGGAGTGTGTAGCATGATCATAGCTCACTGCAGCCTCAAACTCCTGAGCTCAAGGGATCCTCCCACTTCAACCTCCTGAGTAGCTGGGACTACAGGCAGGTGCCACTGTTACCAGATGGAAGGTCTTGCCTGTGAGTTGTCCAGGTTCTTGGCATGTTGAACAAAGAACTGAATAAAGTGCACACAGCAACAAAAGAAGCAATAGAGATGAACAAAATAACAAAAGAATGGAGTAACAATGGCACAGATGTATCGAAGAAGCAACAGTACAATTCACAGAGCGGGAGCAGGCTCAAGTAAGCAGCTCAAGAACACCCCCCACCCGATTGCAATGGTCCCCAGGGTTTTTATAAAGCTAAAAGAATTTCGTAACACCCCAGGTGCTCTTTAGAAGCCTCCCATTGGTTACACCCCATGAAGGACTGGCCTTCCAGAGACCAACCAGAGGCTGAAGTGGAGACTTGGCCTGCAGTCAATCAGAAGCTGAAGTGGAAACTTCTGTCTTGTTATCACAGGAGTGCTGATGTAGCCTGTATGCTGCCTAATTTTGCCTAGAACTATCTGCACCTGCTGTTCCTTTGCTTATGCCTTAACCCTTGGTTGCCCTAATTCCCTATTCTGCCTCACTACCATGCCCAGCTGATTTATTTTTATTTTTTTAGAGACAGGGTCTTGCTATGTTGCCCAGGCTGGTCTTGAACTCCTGGCCTCAAGTAATTCTCCTGTCTTAGCCTCCCAAAGAACTGGGATTACAGGCATTGAGTCACCGCACCCAGCCAAGAAGATTTTATGAACCCTGTAGCTTAGTCCATCTACCTAACCACCTCAACACATACACACGCCCCACCTTCTCTCAGCAAATTAGATGAAATTAATGTTAGGCAGGAGTCCACTCCTTCAACTATCTACCTCCACCCCTGCAAGGTATTTATATCTACATCTAGTTTGTAAGAAGAAGATGTCCCTACTGCAGTTTGAGACCAACTTTTGCATCTATTTTCTTGCTATGATGACATAATTGTTCCATCTACCTCTTCTATCTACTCTTGGGGAACCCGAGCACCAATCAAACCAAACTGCTTTCAATTCCCCAAATGTGCAAGCTCTATCATGCATTGGTACCTTTGTTCACACTGCTCCCCTTCCTTCAGTGACACCCTCCTAACCTCCACATTGAATGCTGCTCAACCCAAGAGTCAGGATCCAATTCAAAAATCATCTTCTCTATAAAGTCTTCCATGAAACTTCCAGTAGAATCAGCCATTCCTCCCTTATTTCCCACTATATCCTGTGCACTCTCCATCCTGTCATCTATGACTTTTTCCTGTACTTATTGTTTTACATGTCTCCTCCCATTTTTCTTTATATTTTTTAATTAAAAAAAAATAATAGAGACAGGGTCTCATTATGTTGCCCAGGCTGGTCTCAAACTCCTGACTCAAGTGATTCTCCCATCTTGGCCTCCCAAAGTGCTCATACTACAGATGTGAGCCACCATGACCAGCCCCATTATTTTTTTAAATGTAGGACGTTTTTATATTGCCTTTATTTGCTTTTGTATTGATAGCAGTGTCTAGCACATAGTAGGCATTTAAATGCCTGTTGCATGAATGAATGATAAAATAAAATAATACCCTTTACCAAAACAATACATATATAATTTTTAAAAAGAGATAGAAGAATAGCACTTGACTTGTATGAACCTCACATTTTCCACAACCACCCCTCCAGTTCCCAAGTTTGGAAGCATAATAAGCAGCACTTGAGGCAGGATCCTGTGGCTCATGCCTGTAATCTCAGCACTTTGGGAGACCAAGGAGGGGAAATGCTTGAGGCCAGAGGTTTGAGACCAGCCTGGACAACATAGCAAGACCCCTGACCCTGTCTCTATAAAAAAAATAATAATAATAAAGCAAATTAGCCAGCATGGTGGTGCATACCTATAGTCCTAACATGGTAGAGGGATCACTTGAGCCCAAAAGTTTGAAGTTGGAGTGAGCTATGATCGCCACTGTACTCCAGCCCGGTTGACAGAGCAAGATCCTGTCTTGAAAAAAGCACTTGAGGGATAAAAAGAAGTAGAAATAAAAGCAAGTGATATTGTGGCAATTAGACAAGCCAGTCACACAAATGACATGAATGGCATGTCCCTAATAAAAGTAACAAAAGCGGCATAAGACTGTGACACTGCACCTGGCTACATCCACACATATGACTTGTATATGATGGGGATGAAATGCTTCCTTAGGAGACTGAGAATTCAGACTTGCTAGTTTACTTTGCCTTGTTTTACCTTGGTAAAAAATCAAGATCTAATGATCTGATTTTTCTATTTCTTGGCAAATCTAGTTTGGCCTTTTTTTTTTTTTTTTAGACAGGATCTCACTCTGTTTCCAGGCTGGAGTGCAGTGGTGCAATCACAGCTCACTTGCAGCCTCGACCTCCTAGGCTTAAGCCATCCTCCCACCTCAGCCACCCAGTAGCTGGGACTTAGGCAAGCAGCACCATGTCCGGCTAATTTATTGCTATTATTATTTGTAGAGACGAGGTCTTGCTGTGTTGCCCAGACTGGTCCTGAACTCCTGGGCTCAAGCAGTCCACCTGCCTCAGCCTCCCAAAGTGCTAGAATTACAGGTGTGAGCCACTGCATTCAGCCTAAATCTAGTTTGGCTTCTAGCATACTAAAAATCAGAGGGTTTTTTTTTTCATATTCCAATACTAACCTGGTTTTGTTTCTCCTTCTTTCACCACTCACCTGACACTCTCACTCCAGTCTCTTCCCTGTCATCAGCCAACAACAGGGCTGAGTACTGATCACACCAGTTCTCTAGGTGCTTAGGAAAGCTGTTTGGTAACCAAACACTTTCAGCTGCCTTCTCCAGGTCTAAACAGCTAACAGACTGGTTTTTTGCTGTCCCTGAAGGGCCAAGTTTGCTCTTCTCTGGTCTATAATGAGGTATTTTAAGATGCTCGCAATAATTCTCTAAAACAGAGCATTGGATAAATTCTTGAATTGAATTACTGATAACTTTACCCCACTGAGGTCAAGGAAAGCAACAACCAGCACTATTTCTCTTAACCCTGATCAACATGAAAAGTTGGTGAATGCAGAGATAGAAAACTTGAGAAAAACAGAACATGTTTTTCTCAAGACTATGTTATGTTAAAGTTTCTAGCCAAGGAAGAGGCCACATTTCTTTTTTTGTTTGTTTGTTCAGTCTCCATATAGACTGTCAAATTCGAAAATTGCTGATGCCGACTACATTTTTAGTTTTCATGGAGGGGTACTGGGAAAAGTTTTCAATTAGCAATAATCACACCTTTGATAAACCTCATTGGCTACAATACTATGATATTGCCCCTGCACAAAACTACAGATCACATTTCTTTTTCTTTTCTTTTCTTTCTTTTTTTAAAAAAACAAATATGCTATTTTATTCTAAGGCAATATTTCTGTGGTTTCTCCCAGAGGAAAACCCAAAAGTGGTTGCAAACCACAAAAGAATAGAAAGAATGATTTGGATATTTCTCTTTTTGTTTTCTTGATGTTTTCTCCTCACCTGAGGGGGAAAAAAAAGTAATTTTACAAAATTTTAGAAGATACTTTTTTTTTTTTTTTTGAGACAGGGTTTTGCTCTGTCACCCAGGCTAGCATGCAGGGGCACAATCAGAGCTCACTGTAGCCTCCACCTCCCAGACTCAAGAAATCCTCCCACCTCAGCCTCCCAAGTAGCTGGACCACAGGCACACACCACCATCCCCAACTAATTTTTAAATGTTTTTATTGAGACAGGTTATCACTATTTTACCCAGGCTGGTCTTGAACTCCCATACTCAAGCAGTCCTCCTGCCTCAGCCCCCTAAAGTGCTGGGATTACAGGCCTGAGCCACTGTGTCCAGCCAGTTTTAGTAAAATTCAAAAAGCAAATAATTGGACACACAGATCAAAAGTTACATTTATGTGGAATGACCAATAATCAATATCTTCTCTTATGAATAAATTTAGTGTTCTGGGCTACTCTGTGGACTAATAGGCAAATAAAATCCTGATGTAGTCATTGATCAGAGTATTGGTTGTTCTCAGCTAAAAGATACTGACTTTTTTTTCTTTCTGGTATTTTATAACAATTTATCTACTATACTAACAATGTCTGTTTTTTCATACAACTACAGAAGGGGAAAATGTTAGTGTTTAGACAAACCATAAAATTCATATAGTGGGAACTATTTCACATGATGTTTCTGAATAGTTTATTGGCAGACTTATCAGACAATCCAATTATTTGTTCTTCATATCAAACAAGGTATGGAAGAAGTTTTCCAGTCAGAAATGACAAACAGATGGAATTAATTACATAGAATTGGGGCAAATTTACTTTTTTCATTCAGTTCATGGTAACAGAAATGAGATTTGTTACAGGCAGAGACAGAACCATCAAGTACACAATGTCAAAAGGACTTTTTCATTTTTATTTTACTTAAATGCCTTTCATCTGTTAAAAAAAAAAAAAACCTGCCATCCCCACCTAAAAATTAGGACATCCTGAAAAGTCTTTTAAAATTAAAATGTCTAAGAGGCTTTTTGATATCTCTAAATTTTGTCATAGAGTCAAATTAACCTCAGCTAAAGCAGTTCCATGATTGGCCAACATCATAAAAGCTTTAATTCAAAATTTTGCAGGGGCTGGGCACAGTGTAATCCCAACACTTTGGGAGGCCAAGGCAGGAGGATCACCTAAGGTTAGGTGTTCGAGACAAGCCTCGCCAACATGGCGAAACCCCGTCTCTACTAAAAACACAAAAATTAGCTGGGCATAGTGGACGCCTGTAATCTCAACTACTTGGGAGGTTGAGGCAGGAGAATCGCTTGAAACCGGGAGGCAGAAGTTGCAGTGAGCCGAGATCACACCACTGCATTCCAGCCTGGGCGACAGAGCAAGACTCCATCTCAAAAAAGAAAAAGAAAAAGAAAAGAAAATTGCAGGGAAGAAACTGAAAATAGAGATGAGAGAAATGGACTGATATGCCACACATGTCTGTGACTTGCAATAGAGAACACGTTTCTTAATTATATTTTTATTCTACTTTTGAAGGGCCTATTTAAAAAGGTTTGGCCCATTGGTTGTCAAAGTGTAGTCCACCAACCAGTAACATCAATATTTCCAGGGAACTTGTTAGACATGTCGTTTTTGAGGCTTACCTCCATCTTCCTGACTCAGGAACTCTGTGGCGGGACCTACTAATCCTTTTAAGGAGCCCATCAGGGATTCTAGGGTAAGTTAAAGTCTGACCACCACTAGTCTAGAGAAAAGATTGATATGCTTCCATGCACAAAGACTCTCAGGCAGCAGCTTCCAGGTTCACAAGAACCACCTGGTGCTTTTTGGTTTTGTTCTCCAACAAACCTTTTGTATTCCTAATCCTGTGCTTGTTTAAGTGTAGGTTCCTGGGCTTCTCCCCAAGAGAATCTGATCCAGTAGGTCTGGAGTGGATCCAGAAATCTCATTTTAAGACACTAGCTGGGTAATTCTGACACAGGTGGTCCACAGATGACTCTGAGAAGCCATACTTATTGGTCAGCTCTTAGTCCCTAATATAGTTTGGGACTAACTATATATATTATAATATTAATAGAATTTGATACAATTGACCACACCTGCCTCCTGGAAGCACCTTCTGCTCACTGTTCTCTCTAGGTATTATGCCTGCCTTACAGAACACTTAATCTCAGTTTCTGTTACTGAATTTACCTGTTCTTTCCAACCTGTAAATACTAGTGTGTCCTAAGGCACACTCTTCATAACTATTCTCTTTTCCATCCATGCTCACTTCTTTTTTTTTTTTTGAGACAGAGTTAGCTCTGTCACTCAGGCTGTAGTGAAATGGTACAATCTTGGCTCACTGTAACCTCTGCCTCCCTGACTCTAGTCATCCTCCCACCACCTCAGCCTCCCAAGTAGCTGGGACTACAGGTGTGTACCACCACGCCCAGCTAATGTTTGTATTTTTTATAGAGACAGGGTTTGGCTATGTTGCCCAGGTTGGTCTCCAACTCCTAGGCTCAAGTGGTCCACACAGCTCAGTATTGCAAAGTGCTGGGTTTATAGGCACGAGCCACGGTGCCTGGCCCATGCTCACTTTCTAAGTGCCAGTGACACAAACATATTTAATATATCTCCAGAAATATGTACCAAACAGATACCTACACTTGGATATTTTAATGACATCTAAAATTTAGTATGTCCAACCCTGAATTCTTGCTTTCTACCTTTCACAGCTGCTCTACCCCTCTCTCTCAATAATTTTCCCATCCTCACAGATACCACCACCATGTTCAGTTTCTTCTGGTTTCTCAGGCTAAAACCCTAGAAATCATTCTTTTTTTATTCCACTTTTATATTCTCACTCCAAATTCAACCCTTTAGCAAATCTTCTTAGCTCTCTCTCTCCCTTTAAAATTTGTCCTAAATCAGACCAGGTCCAGGGGCTCACACCTGTAATCCCAGTATTTGGGGAGACCAAGGCCAGTGGACTGCTTGAGTCCAGGACTTTGAGACCAACCTGGGCGATATGGTGAAACTTCATCTCTACAAAAAAAAAAAAAAATCAAAAAGTAGCCGGACATAGTGGCACCTACCTCTAGTCCCAGCTACTCTGGAGCCTGAAGTGGGAGGACTGCTTGAGCCCAGGAGGTGGAGCTGAGATTGCGCCACTGCACTCCAGCCTGTGCAACAGAGTGAAACCCCATCTCAAAAACAAAAAACAAAAATGTCCTAAATCTGTCTATTTCTAATCTTCTTCACCACTGTCACTCTATTCCAAGCCACCAGTATTTCCTCCCTAGACAACTGTGATAGCCCTCTAATTGGTCTCCCTGATCTTCTCTTGCATGATAGGTTAGGTGCCCCTTCTAAATTTACAGCATGTCATTGCTCTGCTCAACACCCTCTACTAGCTTCCCAGCTCACTTGGATATAATCCAAAGTTCTTATCATGACCTATGCATGATCCAGCTCCTGCCCCATTCCCAAACTCAGCACTACCATGCTCTGACTCACTCTGTTCTCCAACCTTTCTGCCCTCCTTACTCTTCAACAAGGAGGGACAAACACATTTCCACGACAGGGTCTTTGCACTAGATGCTGCTTCTTCCTAGAATCTACCGTTACCACCCTCACCCCTACACCAGATATTTGTACCCTCCTCATTCTGTTTCTACTGAAGTATGATGCCCAGGAGACCCTCCTGACTACTTGGATCAGCAAGGGTTCAACTAGAGAAACAGAACCAGTAGGAGATACATATTAAAAAGTTGATTACAAGGAATTGGCTGACATTGTGGGGGCTAGCTGGGTGAGTCTGAAATCCACAGGGTAGGCTGTCAAGAAGTGTAGGCTGAAACTCTTATGTGCAGGCTGAAGCTGCTGTCCGGAGCTGGAATTTCCTCTTCTTCAGGGAAGCCTCAGCTTTGCTCTTAACTGATTGAATCAGGCCCACACAGATTACCTAGGATGATCTCCCTTTCTTGATGCCACCTGATTATGGTCTTTGATTACCTCTACAAAATATCTTCATAGCAACACCTAGATCTGTGTCTGATTGAATAACTGAGGACTGCAGCCCGGAGAAGTTGACAGATAAAACTGACCGTCACTGTATTGTATTTATTTATTTATTTATTTATTTATTTATTTTTTTGAGACGGAGTCTTGCTCTGCCGCCCAGGCTGGAGTGCAGTGGCCGGATCTCAGCTCACTGCAACCTCCGCCTCCCGGGTTCACGCCATTCTCCTGCCTCAGCCTCCCGAGTAGCAGGGACTACAGGCGCCCGCCTCGTCGCCCGGCTAGTTTTTTTGTATTTTTTAGTAGAGACGGGGTTTCACCGTATTAGCCAGGATGGTCTCGATCTCCTGACCTCGTGATCCACCCGTCTCGGCCTCCCAAAGTGCTGGGATTACAGGCTTGAGCCACCGCGCCCGGCCTGTATTTAAAATAGAGTTCCTTATATCTCTCTACCCCCTTACCTTACTTTATTTTCTTCACAGAATCTATCACTTCCTGACATCATTTTTATATGTTTATTTCTTTATTTATGTATTAGCTACATCACCTACTATAATGTAAGGTTCACCAGGAAAATAATTGTGTCTTTTGATTGATTTAACTAATATTTATTTGAATAATCTACTTTTGGACATACACACACACATATCTTGGGTCACTTTTCCAATTTTTAATTTTTAAAAGTAATTTTGGTTTTTCCAATCTAGTTTTTCTGTTAGATTTTGATATCAGACTTATAGAGATATAATTCTATGTTGAGTAAAATGTGCCCTTTTAAATGTACAGCTCTATGAATTCTGAAAGCACACGCAGTCCTGTAACCACCATGACCAAGACATAGAGCATTTCCACTTCCCTAAACATTTCCTTCGTGCCCCTTTGTAGTCAACCCTTGCTTCACCTCATCTGTAGAAACCACTTGTATTAGTTTGCTAGGACTGCCATAACCAAATACCACAGACTGAGTGCTTTACCTAACATAAATTTATCACCTCACAATTCTGGAGTCTAGAAGTCCAAAATGAAGGTCTTGGCAGGGTTAGTTCCTGGTTCCATACTCTGAGGAGTATGAGGGAAGGATCTTCTTTTCCCGGCCTCTCCCCTTGCCTTGTAGATGGTTGTCTTTTTGCACCATCTTCTCTCTATGCATATCTCTGTCCAAATTTTCCTCTTTTATAAGGACATCAATCATGATGAATTACGGCCCATCCTAGTGAACTTATTTTAACCTGATTAGCTCTGTAAAGGTCCTTTACCCAAATAAGGTCACATTCTGAGGTACCATATGTTGAGTTAGGACTTCAACATATGAATTTTGGAGCAACACAATTTAATCCATAACACCACTGATCTGTTTTTCTCCATGTAGATTTATCTTTTCCAGACTATCCTATGAATGGAATCATTTATGTGGCCTTTTGCATCTATCTTCTTTCACTTCGCATAATGGCTAAGAGATTCATCCAAGATGCCTGTGTCAGAAGTTCATTCCTTGTTATTGCTGAGTAATATTCCATTGTAGGTATTCCAGTTTGTTTATCCATTCACCAGCTGAAGGACATTTGGGTTGTTTCCAGTTTAGAGCAGTTATGAATAAAGCCACTATAAACAGTCACATACTGATTTTGTGTGCACATATGTTTTCATTCTTTTTAAGAAAATACCTGGGAATGTGACTATAAGTTATGTTTAAAATTTTAAGAAACTACCAAGTTATTTTCCAAAGTGCATTATTGCTCATTCCAACCAGCAATGTGTGAGGACTTAAATAGTTATGATTATACTTTATGACATCATTCAATAATTTAAGGATATTACTTCAGTACTGCAGAAACAATGGAAGGCAGGAGGTATGGTTTTAACAAAGAGCTTATCTCTTTAACAAAGAGCTTATCTGCCTATGCTACGTCATCCCAAGAAAAGCTCTTGGTAAATACATTATTCTAAGAGAAACAGAGAGACTCTTCAAACTGAAGCAAGTTGTTTTTAAAAAAACATATTTAAGTTGATGGGTGCAGCACACCAACATGGCACAAGTATATATATGTAACAAACCTGCACGTTATGCACATGTACCCTAGAACTTAAAGTATAATAATAATTAAAAAAACATATTTAATCTTAAAATTTTTTTATCAACATCAAACCTGTACATAGTTTATTTTAAAATCAAATAATAAAGAAGGATGCGTAATAAAAATTAATTGTTCTGTGTTCCTCTGTTCTCTACCACCAGTCCCTGAACCTGGAGGCAAATCTTTTACATATGTCTGTTTTAGTTCTTCTGGTGGCTACTTCCATTTCTCTTAATAATATACCCTTCCTACTATCTTTTTATATAATACCTTCCTTCAGGTTTTTTTTTTTTTAATTTCCTGCTACTTTCCCCTGCTCATCTCCACTCTTTTTATGTTCATGTCACTATGTTTAGTTCTAGTATTGGCTACTTTTTAAACTTAATATAATACTCACACTTCCTCCTTCCTTCCTTCCTTCCTTCCTTCCTTCCTTCCTTCCTTCCTTCC
>NC_045434.1:121566344-121695241 GCF_002776525.5 Piliocolobus tephrosceles | reverse complement strand
TCCTTCCTTCCTTCCTTCCTTCCTTCCTTCCTTCCTTCCTTCCTTCCTTCCTTCCCTCCCTCCCTCCCTCCCTCCCTCCCTCTCTCTCTCTCTCTCTTTCTTTCTTTCTTGAAACAGAGTCCTACTCTGTTTCCCAGGCTGGAGTGAGTGGCGCCATCACAGCTCACTGCAGCCTTCACCTCCCAGGCTCCCACCTATGCCTCCCCAGTAGCTGGGACGACAGGTGTGCACCACCACACCCAATTAATTTTTGTATTTTTTGTAGAATTGGGGTTCCCCATGTTGCCCAGGTTGGTTTCGAACTCCCACGCTCAAGCAATCTGCCTGCCTCAGCCTCCCAGAGAGCTGGGATTATAGGCATGAGCCACCATACCCGGCTCCAAACTTATTTCTATTAATAATTATCTCAAATGTATATATTATCCTTTGAATTTTTCCTATACAAGATTAGCATAATAGGGCTGGTCCAAGTGCAGTGGTGTTTACAACTAATTAATCAGAGATTTCTTTGTCCCTTCTCCACTCCCACAGGTTTACTTGTCTAGCCTTTAAAAAATAATAAAAATTAAAAATAAAATAAAGTTTAAAATAAATAAATAAAAAGAAGATAAGGATAACAGGACCTCCAACATTCTATTTACATTCCCTTCTTATCTTCTGTTGATAACTCCCACATGGGCCAGGTGGATAACATTCATATTCTATTCTGCAACCAGGACTATATCATCCATGTTTTGGCTATAAATTGATTTCAAAGTTGAAACTATCAACAGGATTTATATTATGATTATTGATTATTTTAATATTGTTCAATGAAGACTGGTAAGAAGATTAGTAAAGGCTTGCCTGTTAAGGAATGTTTAAAGTACAAAAATAAGGAAGATATCAGCCTAAGAGAGGCAGGTGGCAAATTAAAAGAGAGCAGTGGAAAATAGAACTTTTCAATACCTGTTTTCTTCTCTCTTGAAGAGAATGATTTTGAAAGTGAAGAGACTAAAACAAACATGATCAGGGAAGAATAAAGGAACAAGAAAGAGGGTGAGGAGCAACCTCTGTATGCCCAGTCCCAGTTACTTCTAGCCACTGATGTCCTTCACCTGAAACCTTGGTCTTCCTCAGTTTATAAAGCAGCTCTCAACAGAGAAGGTGTCATATGATAGATTCAAACAGAGGTGCCCTAAAAAGACTGTCAAAAATATGTCCTTAAAGATAGAGGGCAAGGCCTTCAAATGATGTACGGAACAAATGATCTGGTTCATTAAAATTACTTGAATTTAAACTCATTTCATTTTTTTCATGTTTATTTGTTCACTGACTGTCTCCCTTATACACTATGCAACATGCCTCTATTTAAAAGTGAGCTTCAAAAGAGCAGAGGCATTGTTAGTCTTGTTTTCACTGTGCCCAGAATAGTGATCCACTAAGAGAAGTGTTTCATTCACTTTCTCTGGCTCATTTCTATTGGCATACAAACTGCTGTTTATTTCCACAAAATTTTCCTTGATTCTATTTCCTGTACCTGCAACTGCCCCATCACCACCACTTTTTTTTCCTGTTTGTTGTGGCAAAATATAAGAATTGCTTATATTCCTGGCCAGGCGCAGTGGCTCACGCCTGTAATCCCAGCACTTTGGGAGGCTGAGGCAGGCAGATCACTTGAGGTCAGGAGTTCGAGACCAGCCTGGCCAACATGGTGAAACCCTTGAAACCCCATCTCTGCTAAAAATGTAAACATTAGCTGGGCGTGGTGGCGCATGCCTATAATCCCAGCTACTCCGGGGGCTGAGGCAACAGAATTGCTTGAACCCAGGAGGCAGAAGTTGCAGTGAGCAGAGATCATCCCATTACACTCCAGCCTGGGTGACAGAGCGAGACTCCATCTCAAATTAAAAAAAAAAAAAAAAAGAATTGCTTATATTCTTTGTATTAATCTGCTCTAGCTGCTATTATAACAAAATACCATAGACTGGGTGGCTAAAACGACAGGAATTTTTTGTCACAATACTGAAGGCTGAGAAGTCCAAGATGAAGGTGTTGATTTGGTTTCTGGTGAGGATTCTCTCTCCTGGCTTGCAGATGGCCACCTTCATATGGCCTTTCCTTAGTGTGTGCCCTAGGAGATATCTTTCTCTTTTTCTATTCTTATAAGGCCACTAATCCCATCATGAGAACCCACACTTATGACCAAATCTAACTCTAATTGCCTCCCAAAGTCCCCATTTCCAAATAACATCACAGAGAAGGTTAGGGCTTCAACATATGAACCTGGGTGAGACACAAATATTCCGCCCATGACATTCCACGTCTGGCCTCCAGAAATGCATGTCCTTATTGTATGCAAAATAAGCCATCCTGATAGCCCCTAAAGTCTTTATTATTATTATTATCATACTTTAAGTTCTGGGTTACATGTGCAGAACATGCAGTTTTGTTACATAGGTATACATGTGCCATGGTGGTTTGCCGCACCCATCACCCCATCACGTACATTAAGTATTTCTCCTGATGTTATCCCTCCCCTAGCCCTCCAACCCCCACAGGCCCTGGTGTGTGATGTTCCCCTCCCTGTGTCCATATGTTTTTGTTGTTCATCTCCTGCTTATGAGTGAGAACATGCAGTGTTTGGTTTTCTGATCTTCCAATAGTTTGCTGAGAATGATGGTTTCCAGCTTCATCCATGTCCCTGCAAAGGACAGGAACTCATCCTTTTTATGGCTGCATATTATTCCATGGTGTATATGTGCCACATTTTCTTAATCCAGTCTATCATTGATGGACATTTGGGTTGGTTCCAAGTCTTTGCTATTGTGAATAGTGCCGCAATAAACATGTGTGCATGTGTCTTTATTGTAGAATGATTTATAATCCTTTGGGTGTATGCCCAGTAATGGGATTGCTGGGTCAAATGGTATTTCTAGCTCTAGATCCTTGAGGAATCACCACACTGTCTTCCACAATGGTTGAACTAATTTATACTCCCACCAACAGTGTAAAAGCGTTCCTATTTCTCCACAACCTCTCCAGCATCTGTTGTTTCCTGACTTTTTTTTTTTTTTTTTTTTTTTTTTTTGAGACGGAGTCTTGCTCTGCCACCCAGGCTGGAGTGCAGTGGCTGGATCTCAGCTCACTGCAACCTCCGCCTCCCGGGTTCACGCCATTCTCCTGCCTCAGCCTCCCGAGTAGCTGGGACCACAGGCGCCGGACACCTCGCCCGGCTAATTTTTGGTATTTTTAGTAGAGACGGGGTTTCACCGTGTTAGCCAGGATGGTCTTGATCTCCTGACCTCGTGATCCGCCCGTCTCGGCCTCCCAAAGTGCTGGGATTACAGGCTTGAGCCACCGCGCCCGGCCTGTTTCCTGACTTTTTAATGATCACCATTCTAACTGGCATGAGATGGTATCTCATTGTGGTTTTGATTTGCATTTCTCTAATCGACAAGCATTTTTTCATATGTCTGTTGGCTGCATAAATGTCTTCTTTTGATAAGTGTCTATTCATATCCTTTGCCCATTTTTTGATGCAGTTGTTTGCTTTTTTCTTGCAAATTTGTTTACGTTCTTTGTAGATTCTGGATAGTAGCCCTTTGTCAGATGGATAGATTGCAAAAATTTTCTCCCATTCTGTAGGTGGCCGGTTCACTCTGATGATAGTTTCTTTTGCTGCACAGAAGCTCTTTAGTTTAATTAGATCCCATTTGTCAATTTTGGCTTTTGTTGCCATTGCTTTTGGTATTTTAGACACGAAGTCTTTGCCCATGCCTATGTCCTGAATGCTACTGCCCAGGTTTTCTTCTAGGATTTTTATGGTCCTAGGTCTGACGTTTAAGTCTTTGATCCATCTAGAGTTGATTTTTGTATAAGGCATAAGGAAGGGTCCAGTTTCAGTTTTCAGCATTTAACTAGCCAGTTTTCCCAACACCATTTATTAAATAGGGAATCTTTTCCCCATTACTTGTGTGTGTCAGGTCTGTCAAAGATCAGATGGTTGTAGATGTGTGGTGTTATTTCTGAGGCCTCTGTTCTGTTCCACTGGTCTATATATCTGTCTTGGTACCAGTACCATGCTGTTTCGGTTACTGCAGCCTTGTAGTAAAGTGTGAAGTCTGGTAGCATGATGCCTCCACCTTTGTTCTTCTTGCCCAGGACTGCCTTGGCTAAGTGGGCTCTTTTCAGGTTCCATATGAACTTTAAATTAGTTTTTTTCAATTCTGTGAAGAAAGTCAGTGGTAGCTTGATGGCGAAATAAATTACTTTGGATAGTAAGGCCATTTTCATTATATTGATTCTTCCTATCCACGAGCATGGAATGTTTTTCCCTTTGTTTGTGTCTTCTCTTATTTCGTTGAGCAGTGGTTTGTAGTTCTCCTTGAAGAGGTCCTTCACATCCCTTGTAAGTTGTATTCCTAGGTATTTTATTGCCTTTGTAGCAATTGTGAATGGAAGTTCACTCACGATTTGGCTTTGTTATTGGTGTATAGGAATGCTTTTGATTTTTGCACATTGATTTTGTATCCTGAGACTTTGCTGAAGTTGCTTATCAGCTTAAGGAGATTTGGGGCTGAGATGATGGGGTTTTCTAAACATACAATCATGTCATCTGCAAACAGAGACAACTGGACTTCCTCTCTTCCTATCTGAATACGCTTTATTGCTTTCTCTTGCCTGATTGCCCTGGCCAGAATTTCCAATACTATGTTGAATAGGAGTGGTGAGAAGGGGCATCCTTGTCTTGTGCCAGTTTTCAAAGGGAATGCTTCCAGTTTTTGCCCATTCAGTATGATATTGGCTGTGGGTTTGTCATAAATAGCTCTAATTATTTTGAGATACGTTCCACTGATACCTACTTTATTGGGAATTTTTAGCATGAAAGGCTGCTAAATTTTGTTTAAGGCCTTTTCTGCATCTATTAAGATAATCATCATGTTTTTTGCCATTGGTTCTGTTTATGTGATGGATTACGTTTATTGATTTGCGTATGTTGAACCAGCCTTGCATCCCAGGGATGAAGTCAACTTGATCATGGTGGATAAGCTTTTTGATGTGCTGCTGAATTCAGTTTGCCAGTATTTTATTGAGAATTTTTGCATCGATGTTCTTCAGGGATGTTGGCCTGAAATTCTCTTTTTTTGGTTGTGTCTCTGCCAGGCTTTAGTGTCAGGATGATGCTGGCCTCATAAAATGAGTTAGGGAGGATTCCCTCTTTTTCTATTGATCGGAATAGTTTCAGAAGGAATGATACCAGCTCCTCTTTGTACCTCTGGTAGAATTTGGCGGTGAATCCTTCTGATCCTGGACTTTTTTTGGTTGGTAGGCTATCAATTATTGCCTCAATTTCAGGACCTGTTATTGGTCTATTCAGAGATTCAGCTTCTTCCTTGTTTAGTCTTGGGAGGGTGTTTGTGTCCAGGAATGTATCCATTTCTTGTAGATTTTCTAGTTTATTTGTGTAGTGTTTATAGTATTCTCTGATGGTAGTTTGTATTTCTGTGGGATCAGTGGTGATATCCCCTTTATCATTTTTTATTGTGTCTATTTGATTCTTCTCTCTTTTCTTCTTTATTAGTCTTGCTAGTGGTCTAATTATTTTGTTGATCTTTTCGAAAAACCAGCCCTTGGATTCATTGATTTTTGGAAGGTTTTTTTGTGTCTCTATCTCCTTCAGTCCTGCTCTGATCTTAGTTAGTTCTTATCTTCTGCTAGCTTTTGAATTTCTTTGCTCTTGTTTCTCTAGTTCTTTTAATTGTGATGTTAGGGTGTTGATTTCAGATCTCTCTTACTTTCTCTTGTGGGCATTTAGTGCTATAAATTTTCCTCTATACACTGCTTTAAATGTGTCCCAGAGATTCGTACCAGAATCTTTGTCTCATTGGTTTCAAAGAACATCTTTATTTCTGCCTTCATTTCATTATTTACCCAGTAGTCATTCAGGAGCAGGTTGTTCACTTTCCATGTAGTTGTGCGGTTTTGAGTGAGATTCTTAATCCTGAGTTCTAATTTGGTTGCACTGTGGTCTGAGCAACTGTTATGATTTCCGTTGTTTTACATTTGCTGAGGAGTGTTTTACTTCCAACTATGTGGTCAATTTTAGAATAAGTGTGATGTAGTGCTGAGAAGAATGTATATTCTGTTGATTTGGGGTGGAGAGTTCTGTAGATGTCTATTAGGTCCGCTTGGTCCAGAGCTGAGTTCAAGTTCTGGATATCCTTGTTAATTTTCTGTCTCATTGATCTGTCCAATATCGACAGTGGGGTGTTAAAGTCTCTCATTATTATCGTGTAGGAGTCTAAGTCTCTTTGTAGGTCTCTCTTTTTTTTTTTTTTTTTTTTTTTTTGAGACGGAGTCTTGCTCTGCCACCCAGGCTGGAGTGCAGTGGCCGGATCTCAGCTCACTGCAAGCTCCGACTCCCAGGTTCACGCCATTCTCCTGCCTCAGCCTCCCAAGCAGCTGGGACTACAGGCGCCCGCCACGTCGCCCGGCTAGTTTTTTGTATTTTTAGGAGAGACGGGGTTTCGCCTTGTTAGCCAGGATGGTCTCGATCTCCTGACCTCGTGATCCGCCCGTCTCGGCCTCCCAAAGTGCTGGGATTACAGGCTTGAGCCACCGCGCCCGGCTCTTTGTAGGTCTCTAAGAACTTGCTTTGTGAATCTGGATGCTCCTGTATTGGGTGCATATATATTTAGGATAGTTAGCTCTTCTTGTTGAATTGATCCCTTTATCATTACGTAATGGCCTTCTTTGTCTCTTTTCATCTTTGTTGGTTTAAAGTGTGTTTTATCAGAGACCAGGATTGCAACCCCTGCTTTTATTTTTATTTTATTTTATTTTTTTTGCTTTCCATTTGCTTGGTAGATTTTCCTCCATCCCTTTATTTTAAGCCTATGTGTGTCTTTGCACATGAGATGGGTCTCCTGATTACAGTACACTGGTGAGTCTTGACTGTTTATTCAATTTGCCAGTCTGTGTCTTTTAATTGGGGCACTTAGCCCATTTACATTTAAGATTAATATTGTTATGTGTGAATTTGATCTGTCCTTATGGTGCTAGCTGGTTATTTTGCCCATTAAATTGATGCAGTTTCTTCATAGCATCGATGGTCTCTACAATTTTTGCAGTGGCTGGTACTGGTTGTTCCTTTCCATGTTTAGTGCTTCCTTCAGGAGCTCTCATAAGGCAGGACTGGTGGTAACAAAATCTCTCAGCATTTGCTTGTTTGTAAAGGATTTTATTTCTCCTTCACTTATGAAGCTTAGTTTGGCTGGATATGAAATTCTGGGTTGAAAATTCTTTCCTTTAAGAATGTTGAATATTGGCCCCCACTCTCTTCTGGCTTGTAGGGTTTCTGCAGAGAGATCCATCCACTGTAAGTCTGATGGGCTTCCCTTTGTGGGTAATCCAACCTTTCTTTCTGGCTGCCCTTAACATTTTTTCCTTCATTTCAACCTTGGTGAATCTGACAATTACATGTCTCGGGGTTGCCGTTCTCAAGGAGTATCTTCGTGGTGTTCTCTGTATTTCCTGAATTTGAATGTTGGCCTGCCTTGGTAGGTTGGGGAAGTTCTCCTAGATAATACCCTGAAGAGTGTTTTCTAACTTGGTTCCATTCTCCCTCTCACTTTCAGGTACACCTGAAACAAACATAGATTTGGTATCAAACATAGATTTGGTCTTTCACTTAGTCCCATATTTCTTGGAGGCTTTGTTCATTTCTTTTCACTTTTTTCTCTAATCTTGTCTTCTCCCTTTAATTTCATTAATTTGATGTTCAATCACTGATATCCTTTCTTCCACTTGATTGAATCGGCTATTGAAGCTTGTGTATGCTTCACAAAGTTCTCATACTGTGATGTTCAGCTCCATCAGGTCATTTAAGCTCTTCTCTACATTGGTAATTCTAGTTAGCCATTCATCTAACATTTTTTGAAGGTTTTTAGCTTCCTTGTGATGAGTTACAACATGCTCCTTTAGCTCAGAGACGTTTGTTATTGCCAACCTTCTGAAGCCTACTTCTGTCAACTCATCAAACTCATTCTCCATCCAGTTTTGTTCCCTTCCTGGTGAGAAATTGTGTTCATTTGGAGAAGAGGTGTTTCAGTTTTTGGAATTTTCAGCCTTTCTCCTCTGGTTTCTCCCCATCTTTGTGGTCTTATCTACCTTTGGTCTTTGATGTTGGTGACCTACCAATGGGGTTTTGGTGTGGATATCCTTTTTCTTGATGTTGATGCTATTTCTTTCTGTTAGTTTTCCTTCTAACAGACAAGCCCCTCAGTTGCGAGTCCACTCCAGACCCTGTTTGCATGGGTATCACCAGTGAAGGCTGCAGAACAGCAAATATTGCTGCTCGATCCTTCCTCTGAAAGCTTCATCCCAGAGGGGCACCCACCTGTTTGAGGTGTCTGTTGGCCCCTACTGGGAGGTGTCTCCCAGTCACACTACACGGGGGTCAGGGACCCACTTAACAAGGCAGTCTGTCTGTTATCAGAGTTCGAACACCATGCTGGGAGAACCTCTGCTCTCTTCAGAGCTGTCAGGCAGGGACGTTTAAGTATGGAGAAGCTGTCTGCTGCCTTTTGTTCAGATATGCCCTGCCCCCAGAGGTGGAATTTAGAGAGGCAGTAGGGCTTGCTGAGCTGTGGTGGGCTCTGCCCAGTTCCAGCTTCCTTGCCACTTTGTTTACACTGTGAACATAGAACCGCCTACTCAAGTCTCAGCAATGGCGGATGCCCCCCTACCCGCCAAGCTCCCACTCACAGGTCCATCTCAGACAGCTGCGCTAGCAGCAAGCAAGGGTCCCTGGGTGTGGGATCCACCAAGCCAGGCACTGGAGGGGATCTCCTGGTCTGCTGGTTGCGAAGACCATGGGAAAAGTTCCGTATTTGGGCAGACGTGTACTGCTCCTCCAGGTACAGTTACCCACAGCTTCCCTTGGCTAAGAAAGGGAACTCCCCCAACCCCTTGCGCTTCCCGGGTGAGGCGATGCCCTGCCCTGCTTCAGCTTACCCTCCTTCGGCTGCACCCACTGTCCAACCAGTCCCAATGAGATGAACCAGGTACCTCAGTTGGAAATGCAGAAATCACCTTCTGCATCGATCTTGCTAGGAGCTGTAGACCGGAGCTGTTGCTATTCAGCCATCTTGGAAGCAACCAGCACCCCTAAAGTCTTAATGCATTCCAGTTTCAACTCTAAAGTCTAACATTTAAAGTCTCATCTTTTTTCTTAATAAGGTTTTCTTTAACTTTTGTTTTAAGTACAGAGGTACATGTGCAGGTTTGTTATTAAAATCTCTCTAAAAATCATCTAAATAGGATATGGCTGAGACTTGAGATGTAATTCATTATGAGGCAAAAATTTCCTCCAGCTGTGAACCTTTGAAACCAAATAAGCTATCTGCTTCCAAAATACAATAGTGGGACAACACAGGATAAACATTCCCATTCCAAAAGAAGAAGTGGGAAAGAAGGAAAGGTAGTTGGTTTCAAGACAGTTCAAAACCTAACAAGGTGAATTCCATCAGATCTTAAGCCCTGAGAATAATCCTCTTCGATGCTCTGCCTTCTAGGCCTGGTGGTGTGTGGGTGAGGGGGTCATCCTCCTAAGGCTGTACATGGTGGTCTTGGCCCCACAGCTCTACAGAGAGTTCCTGGCTCCCAGAGGCCATCTGGCCTTTTAAAACTGAGATGGTGACCATGATAATCTCTGAATTGCCTTCGGGGTAATTTTTCTCTGTCTTTGAACAGTGCACATTTATACGCAGATAGCTCTATCACCTTGTCTTGACAAATCCAAGAAGTCAAATATCCTTTCTTCATTTTGTGTAACCTCCATCCCCTCAGTTCAAGCTGACAGTGCTTCTGCTCCTATAATCTCATAAACTCTTTATTGAGTGAAAATCCAGCCACATCCTTGGTGTTCCTTTCAGAACATTTTTTGTAATATCGATAGGCTGAATTTTCCAAGTATTTAAGATCTAGTTCCTTGTTGCTTAACAATCCTTTCTTCAGTTCATCTCTGTCCTCTCACATATTACTATAAACAGTCAGGAGGAACTAAGATACTCCTTCAACACTTTGCTTAGAAATATTCTCAGCAAAATATCCAGTTTCATTGCTCACCAGTTCTACTTTCCAAAAAATCACTAGAACACAAACACAATTCAGTAAGGTTCTTTCCCTCTTTATAACAATGATTGCCACTCCTTCAGGTTCCTACATAATCTTCATTACCATTTGAGACTTCACAAGAATCACTCTTAATATCTATATTTATAGTATGCACCTCAAAACTCTTCCAGCCTCTAACCATTACCCAGTTCCAAAGCTACTTCCACAGGTTTAAGCATTTGGTACAGCAGCGCCTCACTTCTCAGTACCAAAATCTGTATTAGTCTGGGTTATCTATAGAAACAGAACTGCTAAGAGATATAAATAGGTAGATATAAAGAGGCTTATAAGAAATTGGGGCAGGTGCAGTGGCTCACACCTGTAATTCCAGCACTTTGAGAGGTCAAGGTGGATGGATCACTTGAGGTCAGGAGTTCAAGACCAGCCTGGTCAACACGGTGAAACCCCATCTCTACTAAAAATACAAAAATTTTCTGTGGCATTCATCTCTGGTCCCAGCTACTCAGGAGGCTGAGGCAGAAGAATCGCTTGAACGTGGGGGGCAGAGGTTGCAGTGAGTCAAGATCGTGCCACTGCACTCCAGCCTAGGCAACAGAGTAAGACTCAAAAAAAAGAAATTGGGTCATGTGATTATGAAGACAGATATCCCACGATCTATAGTTAGCACAAAGGAAAGCCAATGGTATGAGTACCAGTCTAAGTATCAGTCCAAAGTCTGACATCCCAGCTTGAAGATCATCAGGCAGGGAGAGAATCCTGCCTTACTCAGCCCTGGGTTCCATTCAGGCCTTCAATGGATTTGCATGAGACCCACCCACATTGGGGAAGACAATTTGCTTTATTCAGTCCACCAATTCAAATGTTAATCTTGGCCAGATGCGGTGGCTCCTGCCTGTCATCCCAGCACTTTGGGATTGAGGTGTGTAGAGATCAGGAGTTCAAGACCAGCCTGGGCAACATGGCAAAACCTTGTCTCTACTAAAAAATACAAAAAAAAAAAAAAAAATTAGCTGGGCATCATGGCACATGCCTGGAGTCCCAGCTACTAGGGAGGATGAGGTGGGAGGATCGCCTGAGCCCTGGAAGGCGAGGCTGTAGTGAGCTGAGATCATGTGCCACTGCAGTCTGGCTTGAGCAATGAGAGTGAGACCCTTTTGCAAAAAAAAAACAAAAAAACAAAAAAACTATGGCTCCTATGGTCCAGTCAAGTTGACATATAAAATTAACCATCACATCCCCTGACTCCAATTCTCTTCCCATACTCAGTTAAATCCACCCACATACATGTCTGTCCTCACTACTTCATGGAAACCACTTTAGTTGAAGAAGTCTTGAACTTTGATCTAGAACTTTGATCTAACAATGCCCTCTGCTTCGTTAAATTAAAATTGCTTATCTTACTTGACAAATTAGGAGGATTTGACATCATCAATGATCTCCTCTTCCTTGACTCTCAGGACCCCACACTTTCAGTGTGAACCTGAAATCACGCTGGTTCATCTTTCTCGTCCTTTACTGGCTCCTCAATTTTTCCATGACCTCTTAATATTAGGATAGCTTTAGTTCTTGAACATCTCCTCTTCTTACACTTTTTCCATTGAAAATTATATTTAATCTTTGACTGTAAACAAATCTGTATGTCCACAACTCTTAAAGATACATTTAGCCCCGACTTCTCTGCTCAGCTCTTTACTCCTTTATGCTATTACCTCTAATAGACCTCTCAACCTCAGAATGTCCAAAATTGACCTCTTAATTGTCCCTACCTCCAAATCTGCTCCACTCACAGCCTTCTCCAACTCAAGTTATAACTTCCTTTCATCTTACTTGATTTCTTTGTGGCATTGGATACTATTGCTCTCTCCAGGCTTCTTGACACTTACTTTCTCAGCTTTGGTATATCCACTTTCTCCTAGCTTTCTCCCAATGGCTCTGACATCCTGTACTCAGGCTCCCACATGGACTTCTTCTTATACTCTTAAATTTTAGGCTTTAAACATTAATGTTTCTCAGACTTCCACTCTCAACTCTGTTTCTCCAACCACCCATTTTCCAAGCTAGAAACCTGACATTATTCATGGTCTTCTCTTTTCACTTAGCCTCCATGTTTTATTGATCAATTCTGATCAACAATACCTCCATAATTATTCATATTCTTTCACGATTTTCTATTCCCACTACCACTATCTTAATTTAGGTCCTCATTGCTTCTTACCTCCTGACTTGTCTCCCTGCCTCTAATCTTAACCCTCTCTGATCCATCCACAACACAACAATGGCTGTATCTTTCTAAAATACAAATCATCGTATAATTTCTCTGATTAAAATATTTGCCTGTTTAAAAGAGCAATCATATTTGAAATCTTCTGTTTTCATGATCAAGTCCAAGCTCTATATAACATATTACTCAAAACACTGTGGAATATGAACCCTGCCTACCTCTCTGGCATCATCTGCCACTTGCACACACACATATTCTTTGCTCCCACCACTCAAAATTGTTTGCAGTGCCCCATGATGTTTCAGACAGCTTCATGTCTCCAGATTGTCCCACCTAATGTTTCCTCTGGCTTCTCCATCATCTTCATCTAGCCAATTCCTTCCTGTCCTTCAAAACACAGCTCCATTACCATCTCCTCAGTTGATGAGTTAGGCTTATCTGCTTTCCACTTGAGACTATAAGATCATTGTGGGTCAGATCTATGTCTTACTAGACCTTATGACTCACTTAGCCAACAAAAAGCAGTTGTATGGCTAATTGATTAATTAATAACCTGTCCACATCTTTGACTCTCCAACCTTAAACCCAACTACTGCTCCACATAAATTAGCACATGCTGGGTCTTCAGATAGGTCAGTCTTTGCCCCTCCTTCCACCCCCAATTTTGCCTTTTCCATATCTGTCTTAGTGCTCTAAGGATTTACCTGAGTCCCATCTTTCTATGAGGCTAATAAAAGATGCAGGAATATATCAGGAGCTCAGTCTTTCCAGTGACTAGGATCTAAATCTAGGTTTAATATCCAAAGTGCCCTGGACATATGTGTTTCCATAAGTAATCTGGCTGTGCCAGCCTCTGTCCCTGTTTTGTTGACCCCGTTTGTGCACCTGGGCTTTAGCCTGGGCCTCCCTTCCTACTATTCTACAGAAACTTTAGAGACATACCATGATAACTTTTGTAGCCTGTTCTAAGCTTTTTCTCTGGGATATGAGATCTTCTTTGTCACACCTCAGTCAGTGGCTGGAGTACTCATGACCAAAAGGATTTTTTGAAACCACAATGACACCTCATCTGTATTCAAATATTACCTCTGGTCTAAGTCTTCCAAACCTTATTGAACAATGGAGGTTTCTTTGTGCTGACATGCCAAACCAGAGGTGGGGGAGAGGTGGAGAATAAAGACTAAAGTATCAGAAGATGGCAGCATAAGCAAGTTCATGCTGAGGAATAGTCTGGTTTAGGGTCAAATACTGCAGCATACTATACTTCAGACAGCAAGTTACCCATCAAGAGCTATTTCTATAGATTGATCAATTCTGCACAGAACTACACAGAACTACTGTATTAGTTTGTTCTCACACTGCTATGAAGAAATACCTGAAACTGAGTAATTTATAAAGGAAAATTTCATGAGAAAAACAAATGGTAATTACTAGGAGCAGCTTGGTCCATAAATAACTAATCACTCTAGGTTAACCTCTTTTATATTAACCTCCTTATTCAAACTAGTTTCTCAGAAGCATGCCATTGACATAGTACAATCGGCCATCCAATACCATTTATTGAGTTTTATGTCTTTTTAAAACTCCTGGTTTTATTTTGGGATCAAGTTGAATGTCTGTGATGAGGAGAGTAAATCCCCGTCTCCACCCCTGCCTTTTGGCACCACTATAATGCTCTTACACAAGTGTTTCATTCAAATGAAACTTTTTTTTAAATTAAGAATGCAGATTACATATGCAGGCCCCACAAAACTTTCTTTGTATGAGGAGTTGAGATAGCTCCTGAAAGAGAACTTATTTTAAAGAAATCAGGCGCAACCTGATTCAGTAACAGAGCCTTGTTGGGAGAGGAGGGACAATTCTGAACACAGAATGGTGTTTGACAATTACATTTATTTATAAAAACAGTCCACAAGGACTTATATTGCAGTCCTAGGAAGAGGGGAATGATGTAAGTAAAACCAAAGAACTGTGTATTAATTACTGTTGTGTAACAAATTACCACACATTTAATGGCTGAAAACAGTATACATTTACAGATGCTTCTCACCTTACAATGGGGTTACATCTCAATAAGCCCACCATAAGTTGAAAATATCATAAGTCAAAAATGCATTAAATATATCTAACTTACCAAACAGCATAGCTTAGCCTAGCCTACCTTAAACATGCTTGGAACACTTACATTAGCCCACTATCAGGCCAAATCATCTGGAAACACAGTACACTGTAGAGTACCAGTTGTTTACCCTTCTGATTGTGTGGCTGACTGGGAGCTGTGGCTTGCTGCCACTGCCCAGCATGGAGAGAGAATATCATACTGTATATCAATAGCCTGTGAAAATATTGAAATTCAAAATACAGTTTCTACTGAATATTTATGTCCTTTGTCCCATCATGAAGTAGCAAAATCATTAAGTTGAACCATAGTAAGTCAAGAACTGTCTGTATAAGCTCACAGAATCCAGGCATAATTTAACTGGGTCCTCTCCTTCAAGAGAGATTGCAACTGTCTCATGAAGCTGCAATCAAGGTGCTGGCCAGGGCTGTGATCTCATCTGAAAGCTCAACTGAAGAAGATGATCTGCTTCCAAGTTCATATGGTTGTTAGCAATATATGATTCCCTATGTTCTGTTGGACTGAGAGCCTCAATTTCTTGCAGCTGACAGCCAGCAGCAACACTCAGTTTCTTTTCATTGAGTCTCCCTAGCATGCTGCTCACTTCATGCATGCAAACCCAGAAGGTGATCAAGAGAGTCTGCTAGCATATAAATTAGTGCAGCCACTATGGAGAACAGTTTGGTGGTTCTTCAAAAAACTAAAAATTGAGTTACCATATGATCCAGCAATCCCATTGCTGGGTATACCCCAAAGAAAGGAAGTCAGTATATTGAAGAGATATCTGCACCCCAGTGTTTGTTGCAGCACTGTTTACAATAGCAAAGATTTGGACAACCTAAGTGTCCACCAACAGATGAATGGATTGTGGGGAAAAGAAAGAGATCAGCCTATTACTGTGTCTATATAGAAGGAAGTAGACATAAGAGACTCCATTTAGTTCTGTATTTGAAATGCTGTTAATCTGTGACCCTACCCCCAACTTTGTCCTTGCAAGAGACATGTGCTGTGGTGACTTAAGGTTAAAAGGATTTTGGGCTGTGCAGAATGTGATTTGTTAAACAAGTGCCTAAAAGGCTGCTTGTGGTTAAAGGTCATCACCATTCTCTTAAATCTCAAGAAAGAGAAAAACATTTGTCTCCTGCCCCTCCCTGGGATTGGAACATATCCAGGTAATACCCATTGTGTGCCTTGTTTACTGAGTAAGGAGAAACCGCCTTTAGGAATAAGGTGGGGCTTGCTGGAGCAATACTGCTAAAAGGTTTATGGAGATGTTTGCATATGCATCTCAAGGCACAGCATTTTCCTTTAAACTTATTTATGTTACAAGGATTTTTGTTCATATGTCTTACTGCTGATTTCCTCACTACAATGATCCTATTTTCTAGCCACTCCCTTATCTTTTAGATGGTAAAGATAATTATCAATAAATACTAAGGGAACAGAGAGGCCGGTGCCAGTGTGGGTCCTCTGAAAATACAGCACTGGTCCCCTGGGCCCCGCTTTTCTTTCTCTATACCTTGTCTCTGTGTATTATTTCCTTTTCTCAAGTCTCTCGTCCCACCTAATGAGAAGCACCCACAGGTGTGGAGGGGCAGGCCACCCCTTCATGGATAAAGAATATGTTATACATATACACAATAGAGTACTATTCAGTCATAAAAAATAATGAGATCCCATCACTTACCACAACATGGATGGAACTGGAGATCGTTTTACTAAGTGAAATAAGCCAGGCACACAAAGACAAACATTGCATGTTCTCACTTATTTGTGGGATATAAAAATAAAAATAGTTGAACTTATGGACATAGAAAGTAAAAGGACAGTTACCAGAGGTTGGGAAGGATAGTGTGGGTGGCAGGGAGAAGGTTGGCATGGCTAATGGGTACAAGAAAATAGAGACAATGAATAAGACCTATTTGATAGCAGAACAGAGTGACTATAGTTAATAATAACTTAATTGCACATTTTAAAATAACTCAGAGTGTAAATAGACTGTTTGTTACTCAAAGAATAAATGCTTGAGGGGATGGATACCCTATTCTCCATGATGTGGTTATATCACATTGCACGCCTGTAATCAAAACATCTCATGCACCCCATAAATATATACACCTACTATACCCACAAAAATTAAAAGAAAAAAAAACTAAAAAAGAGAGTCTGTTAGCAATACAGAAGGTACAATACTATTTAGTGTAATCACGGTGTGACATCCCGTCACCTCAGCTATATTCTTTTTTTTTTTTTTTTTTTTTTTTTTTTTGAGACGGAGTCTTGCTCTGTCGCCCGGGCTGGAGTGCAGTGGCCAGATCTCAGCTCACTGCAAGCTCCGCCTCCCGGGTTTACGCCATTCTCCTGCCTCAGCCTCCGGAGTAGCTGGGACTACAGGCGCCCGCCACCTCGCCCGGCTAGTTTTTTGTATTTTTAGTAGAGACGGGGTTTCAGCGTGTTAGCCAGGATGGTCTCGATCTCCTGACCTCGTGATCCGCCCGTCTCAGCCTCCCAAAGTGCTGGGATTACAGGCTTGAGCCACCGCGCCCGGCACCTCAGCTATATTCTATTGGTTAAAAGCTAATCACAGGTCTCATCCACACTCCGGTGAAGGGATTACATAAGGCATGAATATCAGGGACAGAGACTTATGGAGCCCATTTTAGAATCTTTCTGCCTCAAACTGGTTCATAAAAACTCTGAGTATCAGCAGCATGCTTTAGTACAGCATAACATAAGAGAAGAAGAAAGTATTTAGTAGTGGAATCTTGTTGTGAATATAAGAGCACAGAGAACCTAGAGGGACTTGGGAACAATCTGAGGCTGAAAGATACTAAGACAAACTAGAATTCCTTGTATTTTTTGCTTCGGACCAGCCTTAAAAGGGAAACACAAGGTTAAAGTCAATAAATGTAAGTAACCACATGGTGGCAGTAGAGGCCAAGAAATTGTAAGTGTTCCGTGAAACTGAGGGCACGGAAGAGCAAGTTTACATCCCTATATGGCAACCTACGTTTTCCTTTCTGTCTGACTGCTGGAAGGAAAGGGGGAGGTAACTAGAATCTTTCCACACACTCATCCCTGAAGCACTATCCATAAAGTATTACCACGGAAGAGTGAGGACAGAGAGAGATCACCGTATCCCTCCCCCAATTCCTAGAAGAGTAGTAAGCCTCTTAGGGCGGGAGAATGAGACCTCATGAAATACTTATGAAGACTTCCCTTATCAAGTACTCACAACCAAATGTTTCAGAGTGGCATTAATTAAAACAATGTCATACTTGGTCTGCTGTGAAGTCAGTCTAGTTCAGAGTTGATACCACTGGGGAAATCCCAGGGGGAAAGAAGTGTCAAATAAAAGAAGGAATATTATTTCTACAAATGAGAGACATGAAGGATAAAGGCTTAACACCATATAGGCATGCCTCATATATATATATATACACACACACACACACACACACACACACACACAGTGCATATATTCACACATACCCTGTACAGAATTTCATAATTAGCATTACCCAGTCAGAGTCACTAGATCTGGCATTAATAAAAGAGGAGGTAACTCAACAGAATTGAGTGCTCCAAAGAAGTTTTATTATGAGAGGTTTTATCATCTGAGTTTATGTATAAACTGAGAAATCTTAATAAGACTTTTTCTGATTGTCTCATGTCTTCTTAATTAGTCCATATCCAAAGGGGTTAATACCTGGCACTATTCAAATTTGTTTAATCCTGAGATATTCTACAAAGGCAGTTTGGTTTTACAAAAGTGAAAGTTCTTCATATGTTTAGGTTTTCTTTTTTTCATAGATAGGGTCTCACTATGTTGCCCAGGTTGGTCTCAAACTCCTGGACTCAAGCTATCCTCCCACCTCAACCTCCCAAAGTGCTGGGATTACAGGCATGACCCACTGTGTTCAGCTAGGTTCTTTTTCTGGGTAATATAACATTCCCTTTTGCTAATAGATAGGCCAAAAAGTTTGAAAGTGCCTCATCAAATCTAAAACGGTTGTGGTTGTTTTATATAAATGACAATGGTCCAGTAGTTGGCTAGTCTCAGAGGGTTGGCAAATTTCTTTTCTTTTTTTTTTTTTTTTTTTTTTTCTGAGATAGGGTCTCGCTCTGTCATGCACAATGGAGTGCAGTGGCATGAACACAGCTCACGGTAGCCTCTATCTCCCAAGCTCAAGTGATTCTCCCACCTCAGCCCCACAGGTAGCTGGGACCAAAGGTGCAATCCTCCCACCTCAGCCCCCCAAGTAGCTGGGACTACAGGCATGCGCCACCAAGCCCAACTAATTTTTGTATTTTTGTAGAGACCATGTTCCACCATGTTGCCCAGGCTGGTCTCCAACTCCTGAGCTCAGGCAATCTGCCCAACTCAGCTCCCCAAAGTGCTGGGATTACAGGTGTGAGCCACCGTTTCTGCCCAAGGGTTGGTAAATTTTTAACATTATCTTTTGCCAACTATATACCCATACAAATCACAATAATATGGAATCACCTGGGGAGTTAATTTGAGCAAAGATCTGAATCCATTGAAAAGATGAGCTATGTAGAAATATGGGGAAAAGATTATTCCAGAATGAGAAAACAGCAAGAGCATGTTTGTTACATTCGAGGAATAGCAACATGGCCAACCTGCTTGGAGTGCAATGAGAATGGGATCATTTGCTAGACTCCACAGAGAAAATTTTAAAAATAAGAAATAGGCCGGGCGCGGTGGCTCAAGCCTGTAATCCCAGCACTTTGGGAGGCCGAGACGGGCGGATCACGAGGTCAGGAGATGGAGACCATCCTGGCTAACCTGGTGAAACCCCGTCTCTACTAAAAAAAAAAAAAAAAACTAGCCGGGCGAGGTGGCGGGCGCCGGTAGCCCCAGCTACTCCGGAGGCTGAGGCAGGAGAATGGCGGGAACCCGGGAGGCGGAGCTTGCAGTGAGCTGAGATCCGGCCATTGCACTCCAGCCCGGGAGACAGAGCGAGACTCCGCCTCAAAAAAAAAAAAAAAAAATTTAAAAAAGAAAAGGAAAGAGCGGTGGGTGACGAGGTCAGAGGGAGAAGTAGAACCAGATTGTGTAGAGCCTTGCAAGTCACACCAACGGCTCTGGATTTTACTCTACGTGTGATGAAAACCAGTGGAGTTTTCTGCGCACAATTCATGGTTTTAAGAGGTAACAATAAAAGATATATTCTTTTTTTTTTAGGTTTGAAAAAGGCAAGTTTATTAGGAAGGAAGAACACTACAAAAGGGTACGGGGGGGTGCCTCAGCAAGAGAATCAAGTGTGCCGCTGACATACTCTAAATCTTACACAAAATGTATGTGATATCTATGATTCATACTTATTTGAAGAACTGGACAAGCGAAGAGGTCTGAATTACAATACATGAGTAGGAAGAACTGACAGAATTGGATGAATTCAATGTGAAAATGGGAGATGGAAAAATCAAGAATTATTTCAAGGTTTAGGATTGCTATGGTCTGAAAATTTGCGTGCCCTCATCGCCTGCCAATTCACATATTGAAACTTAATTCAACTCCCAATGTGATAATATTAGGAGGTGAGGCTTTTAGGGGGTGATTAGGTCCTTCAGGATAAGAGATTAATCCCATTTGTGCCACTTGCCAAATGGAATTTAGTGTCCTTGTAGAACAGGCTGCTTTGCCCTTTCTACTGTATGAGGACACAGGAAGGAGGTGCCATTTATGAACTAGGAAATGTGCCCTCATCAGACACAAAATCTGCTGATGCCTTAATCTGAGACTTCTCAGCCTGCAGAATTGTAAGAAATAAATTTCTGTTGTTTATAAGCCACTCAGGTTTTGGTATTTTGTTCTAGCAGCCCAAATGGACTGAGATAAGGGAGATGGGGACGGAGTGGAGCATGTTAGGGAGCATATCAAGATATGGTTTCAGACAAGTCAAACTTAAGATGCCCAGGGAGTTAAGAGTCATATCAGACCTAGAATCAGCAGAACTTGGTGACTAGCTAGATTGGAGTTAGCAAGGAGAAGAAAAGTCTCTCGAGCTTGCTATGTTTGTCTCTTAGATGAACCATTCCTAATACTTTCAGGTTTTGTCCAGGCACATAACCAATACAACCAGGACTGAAAGTCTCCAGACTGTGACAAACTCAGAATATTTTCCCACAATAATGGTAATATGTTGAATAAATGCACCTGGTGCATTTTTAGCTGTAACTTCTTATTTAACTAAATCAAAAAGAGTCATTGAAGAGGACATTGTTCGCCTTTCAGTTGATAGTCACCATGTCCTTTGCATTATATAGCTAAAAAACAAAACTATTCAAATCACTGCCATCCTAATTACTTCAGAATTGTTGTGGGCTCTGAGTGGATATTGGGTGTAATAAGTATTGAGCAATAACTGCTGAGTAATAACAATGACCAATTATTTCAAGCCTGTCACTCATCATAGTGAGAGCATGACCAAAAGGAAAAATGGTTTCTGCTAGATGACCTCACAATCCAGTTCAGAGATCAAGAATAACAGGAAGCAATTGGAAAACAAAGCTGGACATTTGTGGCATTCACTACAAGTTAAAGTACATAGAAGGGAAAGGATAGCATGAGATGGAGAAGTTAATAAGGGCTTCATGAAAGAAGTATTCCTTGAATTCGACATTGCACATGGATAGACAAAGGGATAGGTAGTTTATTTTAGACAAAAGCGTGCAAAAACATTAACTTGGAAGGTACTGGAGTTGTGAGGAGATGGTTCTGACTAGAAAAAAAGAGTTACGTTTTTGAGGACACAGAGCAGTAAAGATAAATGGCAGAAGTACAAAAGTATAGGCAGTCCCCAACTGGCAAACAGCTCACAATTACAAATGTACTCCCAGCTTCTTTAATATCATGCACACATACAAATATCTCATGCTCGGCCAGGCATGGTGGCTCACGGCTGTAATCCCAGCACTTTGGGAGGCTGAGGTGGGCGGATCACGAGGTCAGGAGATGGAGACCATCCTGGCTAACACGGTGAAACCCTGTCTCTACTAAAAATACAAAAAATTAGCCCTGCGTGGTGGCGGGCACCTGTAGTCCCAGCTAAACCGAGAGGCTGAGGCAGGAGAATGGCATGAACCCGGGAGGCGGAGCTTGCAGTGAGCCGAGATCATGCTACAGCACTCCAGCCTGGGCAACACAGCGAGACTCCGCCTCAAAAAAAAAAAAAAAAAAAAAAAACTCATGCTCAAGCTGATGACTTTGTTTTTTACCTCACCGAGAAACTCGAAGGAATCCAAAGAGAAAAACAACCTTATCCCACAAACTACCAGCATTTGCACCCTGGCATTCTGCCTTCTCTCCTATCCTCAGCATAAACTGTAGGTGTCCTATCTAAGGCTAATCCCTCTACTTGTACACCAAGTTCCTTCAACCTCACCTATTCAAGGGCATTGTCCCAGCAACTCCCCCTCCGTGGATTTCTTGTATTTGCCCTCCAGATCCATTTTCTACCCTGCTGTATGCCTGAATCGACATGCTACCCTGGTCTCTGGCTTCCAAACTGTTTTGGTCAATGAGAAGGACTGGGGATCCCAGGAAAGGGCTGGGGATGTGTGGGAAGAAGCGAAGTGAAGTTGGAGCATTTATTTTTCCAGCTCCCTCCCTGCGGGTTGGCTGAGTTCATCCATCAAATGGTACAAGCAGGCCCCTCCATACACTCTCCCATTCCAGGTTCTGGAATCCTTTCCCTTTCCCTCCTCCCTTCATGCTGAAAGGTGGTATTGATGCCAAACTGTAACTAACCCCAGGGCACTGCGCTAATCATTTCCTTACACTACAACCACAATTTTGTATAATAAATAGTCCTTCTTAAAACTCTCCTCAAAACTTTCCTCAATGGCTAGGCGCGACGGCTCACATCTGTAATCCTAGCATTTTGGGAGGCCAAGCCGGGTGGATAGCTTGAGCTCAGGAGTTCGAGACCAGCCTGGGCAACGTAGTGAAACCCTGTCTCTACTAAAAAATACAAAAATTAGCTGGGCGTGGTGGTGTGTGCCTGTAATCCCAGCTACTCAGTAGGCTGAGGTGGGAGAATCACCTTAGCCTGGGAAGTTGAGGTTGCAGTGACCCGAGATCTGTGCACCCAGCCTGGGTGACAGAGCCAAACCCTAAAAAAAAAAAAAATAAATAAATAAAAACTCTCCTTAAATTACCCAGTCTGCATGCACCATCTGCTTCTCGCCAGGACCTAGACTGATATATTCTCCTTTCCTCTCCTACATCATAAATTTTCCTGTTCTACTGATGTCACTATTGACACTATGTTACTGATAGCACACTATCAGTAAATAGATGTGCTGTTATTTCTCCCATGTTAAAAACAAAGATGGTCCTAACCCCATTATCCTGTTTCAGGTGCCACATCATTTCTCTGCTCTAACTTCTAGCAAATCTCCTTTTAAGAGTTGTCTTACTAGTAGACTTAGTAGAAACCTGTCAGGTTCTTCCTCACCTGTCCGGCTTTCGGTTCTTCTTCTCCAAACTTGCTCCACCTGTAATTTTCCTCACCTCGTTTAATGGCAATCCCACATATCCAATTTCTGGGGCTAAAAATTTGGAGTCATGCTTGACTCCTCTGTCTTTCTCACTTTCAATCCATTAAGAAGTCCTGTTGGCTCTACCTTTGAAATATAACCAGAAGTTGACCCCTTTTCACTACCTCTGCCGTTACCATCCCAGTCAAATGCAGCATGATCTTACCTGGATACTTGCAACAGGCCCCAACTAGTCTCCCTGATTATGTATTTTCCTCCTATGGACTTCTGTCAACAAAGTAGCCACAATGTCAGTGTTAAAATGCAAATCAGATCCAGTCACTTCTCTGTTCAAAAGCCCCTAGTGGTGCCCTCTTTCACTCCTAGTAAAAGCCAAAGTCTTTCCAATTGTCTACAAAGCTCTACACAATCAGACCCTTGTTTCATCTCTTACTTCTCTCCTATTCTTCTCCAGTCACAGTGGCTGCTCAAACACATTTGTTATGCTCTTGCCTTAGTACTTTGTACTGGCCCAATTCCACTTCCTGGTGCACTCCTCCCTAAGATCTTTCAAAAGCCTATGAGAGAGGTAATTTTATTATACCCATTTTATAGAGGAAGAAATGGAGGCCTACAAGGGTTAAATAGCTTTTATCTGAACCCTGGTGGTATGATCTACAGGTCACTAATTCACAAGCCCTGCCAATGCAAATTAATGTCTTATGAGGAGACAAAAGCAACTCAGAAGACATAGAAATATTGCAGGAAACAGAAAGAAATTTTTTTTTAAATCAAAGACATAGGAGAAAATATTCACTAAAAAAAGAATAGGTTAATATGAATAAGGAATAAACAAGGACTTTTTTTTTTTTTTTAAGACAGAGTCTCGCTCTGTCACCAGGCTGAAGTACAGTGGTACGATCTCGGCTCATTGCAACCTCTGCCTCCCAGGTTCAAGTGATTCTCCCTGCTCAGCCTCCCAAGTAGCTGGGACTACAGGCACATGCCACCACACCCAGATAATTTTTTTTATTTTTAGTAGAGACAGGTTTTCACCATGTTGGTCAGGATGATCTCAATCTCTTGACCTCATGATTTGCCCCTCTCAGCCTCCCAAAGTGCTGGGGATTACAGGCATGAGCCACCACACCCAGCCAGCAAGGACTTTTTAAAATTCTTGAAATTAAAAATATAAGAGTCAAAGGAAAAGATTTAAGTAAAAACTATGAAAGATAAAGTTGAAAGAAAGAAAAATACCTTCAAATGAACAGCACAAAAAGACAAGCAGATGGAATATATGGAAAAAGTAATAAGAGATTTAGAGGACTTAAATGGAGAATCAAATATTTGATTAGTAGGAGCTGGGTGAGAGAAAGAGAAAATGTAGATGAAGCATATTCTCAAAAAAATAATACAAGAAAACTTCTCAATACCATAATATATTAATCTCCAGATTAACAAGAAAATTTCTCAATACCAAAGTGTATTAATCTCCAGATTAAAATTGGCCCACCAAGTTCCCACTACAGTGAATGGTCTCCCAGTAGAAATAGAACAGAATAGATTTCTTAGATGGAATATATTTCTTAGAACAGTCTTACCAGCAACCTGTCATTGAGAACCAACTCAAATAAAGGCAGTCTTCTTTTGGCCTGTTAGAGGTTGAGGATCACAGCACCTCCTCCAGACTGGGTATATCATCAGTTGGTTCAGTGGCCACCAGAAAACTTCTGAGCTCCTCCTCTTCACCTGTCTTCCATGCATCTTCCAGAGAAGCCTCAAGAACTGGGTCCTCCCCAGTTGAATACATTAAGAGATTGCCCTTTCTTCCTTTAGATATACTATGCCACAGCCACCTCAAGCCCCACAGTCCTGGGCTAACCAAGAGAGACTCTCTCAGAAATCTCTAGACTAAGAAATAGGCAGAGTCTCTATATTCTTATTTGCTCAAACTCCAGGGGATACAAGCCAAGCTCTTCTCAAAATTTCGTTACCATACTTCCAGCTCCAAGGCAGACCTACTGATTCTGCACCTCAGCAAGAATTCATCCAAGAAATAGGATGTCCCCTCCCAATTTTTGCAGGCTTACCAATATTAACTCTTAGAACAAGCACACCGTTATCTGTATGTGTGTGTGCACACGCACACATGCATGCACACGCATACTTTACATTAGAGCAACTCTGCCTCCCAATACTGCTTTCACTCCCCACTAATTTTGCCTCTGAAGAATCCCACCCCTCCAGTCTCCTTAAGCCCCCAATCCCTAAAGGAAGAAAAGGACAAGCCGTTATCATATCCAGCTGGAGAGGACCCAGTTCTTGAGGCTCCCAAGGAAGGAACATGGAACACAATAAAGAGTAGGAGTCCAGAACTTCGCCTTGGCCACCGACCAACTGATGAGGCTGAGTTGGTGGCTCTCTTAAGAGTGTGGAGAACTAAGTGCTTCTGGGCCTCACATCTGTACTTTAGTTGTTATTCTGGGACAACAGGAAAACTCACTTAGCAACCACCGTGTTACACCTCGGATCCTGTTACACTGAGTTTAACCCAGGAGACCAGCCAGGTGAAGGCCCTTATGATGGCTGTGGGGCAGCCTAGAGAGTGATCTGTCCTGAGTGGAGCAGAGGAAAGAGGGTTCTAGGAGAGAGGTCTCCGAGAACGAAATGGTGACAAGGGAGGGACTGGAATTATTTAAAGACAAGTTTGCCAAATATGATGCAGTGTATTTGGGAAATATGTGTTTAAAACTAACTCTACAGACTTTTCAAAAATAAATTTGCCATAAGTTGGATATGATCTAGGAGGAGGTAAGTAAAGGGAGGTCAAATATACAAGTGGAACTCATGCCTTTCACTCCCCCTTCAGAGTGGTCCTAGTATTACCTAGGTAAGTGAGTGCCCTACCATCACTTGGTTTTATCATTACTAGCATTATTCCTTTTGCTGTACTGTGCTCCCAGAATAAGAGGAAATAGAAGATAACCTTGGAATGGTTTTTGGTGTTGTGGTGGGGTGGAGGGGGATTGTTTGTTTTGTTGTTTTTTGCTCTGCAAAATAATACAAATAAATTTAACACAGAATGATGCATAACTAAGAATTCATTCTCATTTTAGCAAAGTCAGCAACTCCTCTTAGTACATCTGTGGGAAGGAAAATTTTACTCAAGGAACTTGAGACCTTTTTCAAAGAAAGAAATCAATACCCTACCCCCTTTTCTCTGAGATTTGGAGTTAGGGAGCTTGGGCTGTGTGTATTTAGGCTGGTTACAGTGAAAGTCAATGAGTTTTCTGAAATAAAGTTATTGCAACAGCATAAAGAGGGGACCAATGCTCAGTGCCGAGCCCCAGAACTGAGCCAAGGGAGAGAAACTATGATTTTTTTGAGTCCATGAGGCAGTGTACGGTGGTATCTACCCTAATCCAGCCCACCTGAGGGTAAATTTGCACTCAGGAGAAGTCACTGCATGCTATTTCAAAGATCTGATTACTGAAGTCTAATCTGTAGGACCCAGGTGGGGTCCTTTCTACAACAGAAAGTCCATAAGTAACAAATTCCAGAATCCAAACTGAACCTGCTCTCCTGGATAGATTTGAATAGATTCAAATCCTAGAAAACTGGTTGGGGGAAGAAATAAAAAGAGCCATGAGTCTCGAGTTATGGTCAGTTTGGATACAACCTTTTTCACTAAGAGTAACACCAAGAAAACATGATTGCCTATCCTTAAAAATCACCTACTGTAGGTGCTCCAGCCTCCTTGACAGGGGATTTCACCCCAGTTATGCAGGGAAGACACTCCAAACTGAGGACGAGGAGTCTCTAGTATAGACACTTCAACAAGATAACATCAAGGCAGTTTAGATCAATCACAACATCACTCTTACTTGCTCCTAGGTACTGGTAATAAGTACACAGGATTCCTGGAAAAACAAAAGAAGGGCATTGAGGGAAATAGATCAGAACTGCTGCCAGTGTAGGCTTGTAGATTCCAGTGGTCTGTGTCCCGTAGCCCTACGGGGAACTATTTCCACTTCAAACTATAAAAGCGTTCACCTCAAGTATTTTGTTTTATATATTAGGGTTTGAAAAGAGAGTTTCACCACTAAAAATAACTCAGCCAACATAGTGTTCTTCCACACTCTCAGGCAGCCTCCATCATTTGATACAGCTGTCTGTTCAAGTCTGCCAACAGGACAGTTAAAAATAGATGGTCAGTCTCCTTTAAGGGTGTTGCATAATTGATTTATATAGTTTTCCATATTCATTTTGCTAGATTAGTTGTCTCTAAACATTTTTGCTTGTGCTCCATTAAAAGACATTGGAAAAATTCATGTAATCTTCACAAATGTTCAAAGTTAACCACTTAATATATTATGTTTAGAAATTGAAAGGTTTATTTGTCCATGGGTTAATGTTACCTTATGGCTAAAATCAGTCAGGATTTAGCTATTCCTGTTTTTCATTTATATCTATAGCACTAAAAAACCTTGTTCTTATACGTAAGTAAATGAGATTAGAAATTTTGTTAGCAATGTCAATCATTTCTTTAAACTTTTCAAGTTAAATGACAAATAACATATAGTGACCAATTGTCAAAGATTATTTTTAATGATCTATTTAGATGACCATCTATTGAAGGTCAACTTAAATTTTGACAAAAGCAATGAATTAGAAACCATCTGACTTACAAATGTGTTTATTACTCTGTCATTTGAATCATTCATTTTCAGAGTTTCTAGGAAGTATATGAGAAAGATTATATCAGCATTTACCAAATGACTATTAATCTGTTTGTCTTTCACCTTGTTATAGCACTAAAATCAGATGAAACTGGTATAAGTACAATCTCTTGAATTATAAATTGTGTATTTTTGGTCAGGCACAGTGGCTTACACCTGTAATCCCAGCACTTTCGGAGGCCACGGCGAGAGGATCGCTTAAGCTCGGGAGTTCAAGACCAACCTGGGTGACGTGGTGAAACCCTGTCTCTACCAAAAATACAAAAATTAGCTGGCCATGGTGGTGCACACCTGTAGTCCCAGCTACTCAGGAGGCTGACGTGGGAGGATGGTTTTAGCCCAGGGGGTAGAGGTTGCAGTGAGCCAAGATCATACCACTGCACTCCAGCCTGAGCAACAGAGTCAGATCCTATCTCAAAAAAATAAATAAATAAAAATTAAAATATTTTTAAAAAAGAAATTGTACGTTTTTGTATTTTTCCTATTGGATGTGAACAAAGACTACATATATTTTGCATCTGATAATTAATATTAGTATCTGGGAGTGGGGAATTAATCTTAATTTAATACAACTGGTTTTCTAAAGTTTAGGGCACTATATCATAGGTTATATTTTTTGATATTTTGTTCCACATCTCATATATATTAGTGTAGATCCTGTTTTTAAGAGCATGATATCATGAAAAGCAATGATAAGAGAAACAGGCCAGACTCAGTGGCTCACACACCTGTAATCCGAGCACTTCGGGAGGACAAGGCAGGTGTATTGCTTGAGCCCAGGAGTTCGAGACCAGCCTAGGCAATATAGTAAAACCCCTACCTCTATAAAAAAAAATAGAAAGAAATTATCCAAGCTTGGTGGCACACACCTGTAGCCCCAGCTACTTACATGGCTAAGGCAGGAGGATGGCTTGGACCCAGAAAGTTGAGGCTGCAGTGAGCCGTGATTATGCCATTGCATTCCAGCCTGAGCAACAGAGTGAGACTGTATCAAAAAAAGAAAAAAGAAAGGAAGGAAAGAAAGAAAGAAAAGAAAAGAGAAATAAAGAAAAGAAAAACAGACAAAGAGAAAGAGCAACAGAGAAAAGGTATCAGGCCCAGGGATGGATTTGAGTTTTTTCAGCCTGAAGCCTATATAATTTGAGGTGCAGATCTCTTACAGAAAAATAATACAACATTATGAATAAAAAATTAGGTATGTTTTCTCAGGAGAAAACAGTGGGAAAAAAGGAAAAAATTAAGTATGAAAGTAAATATTTAATAGGAAAACAAAATCTCAACAAATTATTGAATTTTAAAAGATAAATTCTATAAGCATCATATAACTCAGAAAAATGATATAACAATGATGTTCATTAATACATCTATGACACTTCTTTTATAGTTTTTGACTGGACACTTTTAATCACCACTTCAAATGGTAATGACTTTCTACATCATTTTCTCTGAGAAAAATAGAAAGCTAATCGAGACTTTTCTTCTGCATAGGTGATGTATTTTTATTTTATTATCAATAGTTTAGACAAGCTTCTGTTTCATCATTATTGGTAACTAGTGGTTAAGCCACATCTGTCATTTCCTCCCAGTTTCTAGTCAGGAAGTGCTTTTTGCCAGAGCAACTCTCAGAGACTCCAGCCCATTGATTGACAAGGCTACTGTTATGGTACCTGGGGCCAGTCCTTCCAAGTCCTTCCTGTCCCCCTTTCTCATCCACCTAAGTGAGTGTTGCTCTGATATGACTCTCTTAAGTGTAACTCATGATTTGGTAATAGTGGGAGTATGACAGGTGAGGTAGTCAGGCAAAAACTGTCATCACTCCAACTAGTGAATTCAGTTATCTCCCAAAGTATGAAATTACCCCATTTCTAATATTATGTCTCATCCTTAACAGACATTCATATCAGTCATGGAAAGACAGTGGCCTAGAAGGGTATATGTGCTATGATTAAAAGAGGCTTCTTCAACACCACTATTTTAATTTTTCTTCTGAAGTTTTTTAATACTAAAGGGGAATGCATCATAGAAAATTTCAAATGGTGACCGGGTGCAGTGGCTCACTCCTGTAATCCCAACACCTTGGGAGGCCAAGGTGAGAGAGTCATTTGAGGTCAGGAGTTCGAGACCAGCCTGGCCAACATGGTGAAGCCCTATCTCTATTAAAAATACAAAAATTAGCCAGGCATGGTGGTGCATGCTTGTAGTCTCAGCTACTCGGGAAGCTGAGGCAGGAGAATCACTTGAAACCGGGAGGCAGAGGTTGCGATGAGTCGAGATCACGCCACCACACTCCAGCCTGGGCGACAGAGCAAGACTGTCTCAAAAAAAAAAAAAAAAAAGAAAGAAAATTTTGAATGAATAAGAGGTATCCCTTTCTTTTGATAAGAGAATGGTAACAGTGAAAAAGAATTTGGGCAAGAGGAAAGGAGAAACAACATTAATGTGTGTTCTCTAGTTCTCTTGTTCTCTGAGCCAATAATACTTTTCTCTGTACTGAGCCTACATCAATACAGCTACTTGTGTTATTCAAATCTTCTATATCTTTCATACACTTCCTCTGTTTAATCTACCTTGAATTATTCCACTGTGACTGTGGATTTGTCCATTTCTCTCTGCAGTTTTATTTATATAAGTTTTGGTTTGTAAATATTGAGGATATTTGATTATGTAATCAAGTTTAGAACTGTTACATATTTCTGGTGAATTGAATCTTATCATAGTACTTGTTTCATTACATTGCAATTATTAGTTTATTTGTATGTTTCACCCATTAGAGTGCTGGCTTATTAAGGAAGGGCTGATGTTTGACTCACTGGTGAATACCTTGGTACCACTAGTACAGATCAGGTTCTCATCAACTCCTGACTATTAATATAGCCCCCTAACCAGACCAGTACTAAGCTGCCAATTTCACACACTTAAAGGCCCTGTCAGATTAAATCTTCCTAGAAAGTAATTGTGATCATAGCACTCTTTTTAAAACTAGTAGGTTCCTGTTGTTCACAGAATAAAATACAAACTCCACAGCTTTTCATTCAACTTCCTCAAAGACTTGAAATCACCCTATTTTTCACTCACTTTCTTCTCACATCTAGGAGGTCAATCAAACTGAAATCCCCACTACTCCCACACAGATCCTGCATTCCTTCTGCTGTCCCCATATAATATCCAAATCCTAGTATAATTTTCCATCCCACTCTGCACGTCCAAACCCTTCAGAGCCAGTCTTAAAAGTCTCCTCCTTTGAAAGCTTTTAGCATTTTCACCCAAATTGAAATATGCTCTTCTTCTTTCGAATAGTGTTATGGGCTGAACGTGTCCTCTCCAAAAATGCCATGTTGACCGTATTCAGAGACAGGGCCTGTGAGGAAGTGACAAATGTTAAATGAGGTCATAAGGATGGGGTTCTAATCAGACAGGTCTGGTGTCCTTATAAGAAAAGAAAGAAACACCAGACTTCTCTCTCTCTGCCATGTGATGACACAGTGAGAAAGCAGCCATCTGCAAGCCAGGAAGTCAGCACTTGCTAGGAATCAAATTGACTGGCAGCCGGATCTTGGACTTCCCAGCCTTCAGAACCATGAGAAATAATTTTTTGTTGTTTAAGCCACAAAGTCTGTAGTATTTTGTTATGGCAGCCTGAGTTGACTAATACAAATAGTTAATATAGTACTGTTTTGTCAATATTTCTTCAGGGCTTTAGATCTGGCAAGGTATTTGTCAAATTATTAACATCAAAAAATTCTTGCAGCCAGGTGCATTGGATCACACCTATAATCCCAACACTTTTGGAGGCCAAAGCAGGTAGACCATTTGAGATCAGGAGTTTGAGATCAGCTTGGGAAAATGGTGAAACTCCATCTCTACCAAAAATACAAAAATTAGCTAAGCATGGTGGTGTGTGCCTGTGGTCCCAGATACTCAGGGTGGCTGAGGTGGAAGGATTGCTGGAGCCCCAGAAGTCAAGGCTGCAGTGAGCCAGGATCATGCCACTGCACTCCGGCCTGGGTGACAGGCCAAGACCCTCTCTCATAAATAAAGAAATATATACAAAAATAATTCTTAACAATTCAAAGAATGTAGTAACCTCAGCACCAGAAAAATATTCTTATGTGCATATTTGCAGAGTCAGGTTTTCTTGTCAGATTAATATTTATTTGGTATCATGTCATCATAAAATTGAGTTCTTGAGAGTTTACAAGATCTTTTGTAACATATTATTTTATTTACTTATTTTCCCCTCTTAAGTATATACTCATATATTTTCAAAGCTAAAATGATTCATTGTTATATAATCCTGAACTTCCAAGATGAAGATGTTTGTTTTTATTGTGTTATGAAAAAATTGTGTCTACTTTTTATGTATTTAATACAGGAACTTAAATTTGAATATATTCTTCCAACTTGTAATAGTTTAACTCAAAGACTCTGACTTTACTCATTCTCTTTTAATTAACTCAACCAACATAAAATATTGTTTGAATTCTTCTAGAGTTAGGAAATTTATTTCCTAGCATAGTCTGTACAAATAAAAATAGTGACTATATCTACATTCAGAATGTCTGTCCCAGAAAGAAATGAAATATAAGAAAAAAAATAGTGACTATAGCAAGGTTGTACAACTAAGAATAGTATAGTGGAATCATTTTTTAACTTATTTTCAAAGGGCAGAAGAAGAGATTACCAGCATTTAAATGTCAGTTGGGAGTGGATAAACCTACAAATGAAATTTTTGTAAGAGACAGAGAGAACAATCCAAGAGGTAAGAAGAAAATTAAGAGAATGTTGTCATTGGAGGTAAGAGAAAATGTTTCAAGAAAGAAGAGGTTGTGGGGCCAGATGCAGCGGCTCACGCCTGTAATTCCAACACTTTGGGAGGCCGAAGTGAATGGGTCACGAGGTCAAGAGATTGAGATCATCCTGGCCAACATGGTGAAACCCCGTCTCTACTAAAAATACAAAAATTAGCCAGGTGTGGTGGCGGGTGCCTGTAGTCCCAGCTACTTGGGAGGCCGAGGCAGGAGGATCACTTGAATCCAGGAGGTGGAGGTTGCAGTGAGCTAAGATTGTGCCCCTAAACTCCAGCCTAGGCAACATAGAGACTTTGTTGAAAGAAAGCAAGAAAGAGAAGGAAGGAAGGAAGGAAGGAAGGAAGGAAGGAAGGAAGGAAGGAAGGAAGGAAGGAAGGGAGACTGACAATGTCAGAAGCCAATGAGATATTAAGATGAGAAATGGGATTTAACAATGTGAAAGTCATTACTAACCTTAGCAGAAGTTGTTACAAAAGACTGAGCAATGGTTCTCAACCAGGGGTGATTTTGCCCTGCAGGGGTCATTTGGCAATGCCTGAAGATATTATTGGTTGTCACTACTGGGGAGAGAGGACTGCTACTGGCATGGAGTGGATAAAGTCCAGGGGTGCCCTCCTTCTCTGACATAATAAGGGAGAGAGACAGCTTAGGCCACACAAAGGACCTGTCACAGATCCTTTGATTCTCCCACCGTTCCCATGAAGCGGAATGCAGGGGCCAGGATCATCTGATGGAGACTCAGTCTAGTATTCCAGGGAAGGGGCACCACCCCACTGCTGCTCTCCTTTCTCACAGAGCAAGTAACTTTATCAGAAGAGATCATCAGACAACTTGAATGCTCGGCAGTCTGGGTTGGCAGTTAGCTAGTTGGAGGAGGCGACTGAAAGCTAGCTGTCTAGCACCCAAGAACAGTGGGGACCATGGGAAGTTGTGGCTCCTGCAAGAGGGTGAAATAATGCCATCACTTTTCTAGGAAGTTGAGTTTAAGCATGGCTTCCTCAACCAGTCGAAGATAATTCCTGGTTCTAGGTAGTCCATTGGTTCAGGTAACCAAGAGTGAGCTATGGGAGGCACTTTCAGACAATGCCACTCCGTGTTATGAAATTCTGTATATCATTCAATAAATGACATTTAGAATAGCTTGCTGTACATATATTTCAGCAAACTTCTCTCATTTTATTTCTTCATCACCCTGTGTGGTTTTTAGAGAAAATTAAGAAACAAAGGATGTGGCTTCAAATTGAAGAGGATTCTTATGAAACAAACCATAATGTTGTTGACACTTACCAACTAAAATGGTTTAAGCTTAACTTACAGAGAATATTTCTAAATGTGACTTCTGATACATAAGCAAAAATAGCATATATAAATACCTACATTCCAAAATGGTGACATGTTCCATGAGGGTTTTTTTTTTTTCCTTTTATAACAAAGATGGTGGGGGTGGGGAGGAATAGAAAACAAAGCTAAAAAAACAGAAAGGAGAAAATGGCCAAAAGAGATTTTTTTCCCTTAATTGGCTTGGAGTTGTAGAATAAAATAACAGAAGACCTATGGATAAGACAGAAAATATAGCTACTGCTGGAAGAGATGAAATTTCTAAGGTCCTAAAATTTCTATTATGTTGTGAAAAGTCAAACAAAACAAAAAGTTGGACTTGACAGAGAAAGCTACCAAGTAATCTTTGTCTGTGGCATTTTTTATTTAAAAGGTACTCTGAAGCTGCCTAAAAATATGCAATATTGAAATTAATGGGCAACTTGCCTTTTCTGATAGAATTTAACAATAAACAGAACTTCAATATATCAGTGTTCTTAAGGGAGATGCCATGGGGGGAAAAATAGTCATCAGGTTGATCATAGAGCAAATGTGTCCCTTGAAAGCTAAAGGTAATGCTTTGCCTCCAAAAAATAAAAATCATCTAGGAGGAAGAGGTAAATTATACAGGGGATGCAGAAGAAAAGAAGCCCTCCCTCTCTGACATAATAAGGGAGAGAGACAGCTTAGGCCACACAAAGTTATAGTTTTAGAATGTTTAAAGTATTCAAGTGAATTGGCTATCTAATGGCCTATAGATCTGAGAAAAGTAGGAAGTAAAGAATCCCAAAAATGGAAGCACTTGAGGCACAATGGCATGACGAGTGCCTCTCAAACTTGAATGTACTTACAAATCATCCAGAGATCTTGTTAAAACGCACACTCTGATTCAGCAGGTCTAACACTAGGCCTGAGATTCTGCATTTCAAACAAGTTCCCAGATGACACCAATACTGCTGGTCCTTGGGTCACACTTTGAATAGCAAAGTATTGATGACTCCTGACTTAACATAGCATCCACGGAACCCAAATAGCAAATCTCCACATATTTGTCCAGTCATAGAAACATACAGACCTATATAAGATTAGAATATTGGTGGCATGGGAAAACAGAGCTTGCTACCTTTACCTATGAGTCATTGAATTAGTTTTTGCTCATGCCAATCAAACCTATTAACATAACACTGTCATGAGAATACTTGTGCTATTTTTCAGATAGTCCTAGAAGCACTGATAAAGCAGTACATGTTCACCTGGCAACATGCCATGAAAATACACGTGGCAATTATTATAAAATGCAGTAGCTCATATTTTACACAGGTAACATGTGGAAACTTCACAGTTATAAATCTGTGGACTTACTTGAGCAGAACATCTCATTTAAGTCTTAGGTAAAGCACATGCCTTGTAAGTTAAACCACGTGCTCAAGTGCCGATAGAGCAGTTTCTTGCTCCCTGCTCACTTGTACTCTGTCCAGCAGGGAGAATTAAAGATATGTGATCAGCAGATGAAGGTCTGCCAATGAGAACCATGTCTAGGGTATGTTTTAAAATCTACAATTGGCCTGTTTTCCCTGTGTTTCACATTGGGGTAATATTCCCCAGCCTATTAAATAGCAGCAGTCTCTTTCCTAAACCCCAAACCCAATTCCCTCTGTTTCTCCAGCTACTCCAGGCCTGATTTGTGTTCCAATTCCAAGCAACTAAGGGTAGAGCTTGGTGGAGAATCCTAGACAATACAATAGAGAATCCTAGACAATATGACTTTTGGGACCCTAATATTATGTCTGGTCCTTGTACCCCTTCCCAACCTCCTCACTATAGGATCTCTTTGTATCTATGACCTTGGTCCAACTCCAACCCCAAGAACAAATATGCCGCCATTCAACTAAAAGTAGTGCTGTTTAAGGTTACTACTATGTCTCACCCAATGGGACTGAATCCTGCCTACTTATGTCAGCCTGGATGCAATCCATGCCATCTCTGAAATGGTGCTGTTTTATTCTACAAAAAATCAATTATATTGCCTAACCTGTCCCCTTCATCTTTATGTAATTCCATTATACCCTGTACATATAAAAATTATAAATTGGTTCCCACAATATTCATACAACAAAAATATCCCATTACTTTCCTAAATATTTCTCAGAATTGCTGAGATATACCATTTTTGGATCCAAGCTCATGGTACCTGAAATGAAGAGATGGACACAAGATACCTGGGGGGCTAGAACTAAACATTATTGCTTTGAGAGTGGTGATGAAGATCCCTGTGGCTGAGCCTCCAGTTAATGGACAGAACAACTGTGAAGAGCATCTGTAAGCTTGCCAGAAGCACTGCCTGATCCACATGTAGGACCAGCGCATAACAGGAGTATTATATTGCAGAAAGTACAACGCCATCCCATCCTAGCCAGAGAAATTAGACAAGAGAAGAAAATAAAGGGCAACAAAACCTGTAAGGAGGAAGTCAAACTGTCATGGTTATATGATCATATACATACAAAACCCTAAGGACTCATTCAAAAAGCTCCTAAGCTGGACATGGTGGCTCATGCCTATAATATCATCACTTTAGGAAGCCAAGGCAGGCAGATTGCTTGAGCTCAGGAATTTGAGACCAGCTTGGGCAACATGGTGAAACCCCATCTCTACCAAAAATACAAAAAATTAGCCAGGCATGGTGGTGCATGCCTGTAGTTCCAGTTACTCAGGAGACTGAGGTGGGAGAATCGCTTGAGCCCAGGGGGCAGAGGTTGCAGTGAGCCAAGATCACACCACTGCACTCCAGCCTGGGCAACAGAGCAAGACTCCATCTCAAAAATAAATAAATAAATAACTTTTTTTTTTTTTTAAAAAAAAAAAAAACCTCCTAGATCTGATAAATGGATTCAGTAAAGTTTCCGTATACAAAAATCAATGTTCACAAATCAGTAGCACTGCTATATGCCAACACCGACCAAGCTGAGAATCAAATCAAGAACTTAATCCCTTTTATAACAGCTGCAAAATAAAATAAAATACTTAGGAATATACCTAATCAAGGAGGTGAAAGATCTCTACGAGGAAAACTATAAAACACTACTGAAAGAAATCCATTGATGACACAAACAAGTGGAAACATATCCCATGCTCATGTATCAGGATGACTATATGGCCAAAAGCAATCTACAGATTTAATGCAATTCCCATCAAAATACCATTATCATTCTTCACAGAACTAGAAAAAAAATCCTAAATTCATATGGAACCAAAAAAGAGCCCACATATTCATAGCAAGACTAAGCAAAAAGGACAAATCTGGACGCCTCACATTACCTGACTTAAAACTATACTACAAGGCTATAGTCACCAAAACAGCATGGTATTGTATAAAAATAGGCACATAGACCAATGGAACAGAATAAAGAACCCAGAAACAAAGTCAAATACTTACAGCCAACTGATCTTAGACAAAGCAAGCATAATATAAGGTGTGGAAAGGATATCCTTTTCAACAAAGGGTGCCGGGATAATTGGCCAGCCATACACAGAAGAATGAAACTGGATCTTCATCTCTCACTTTATACAAAAATCAACTGAAGGTGGATCAAGGCTTAAATCTAAGACCTGAAACCATAAAATTCTAGAAGATAACACTGGAAAAACCCTTCTAGACGTTGGCTTGGGCAAAGACTTCATGAGAAAGAACTTAAGAGCAAATGCAGCAAAAACAAAGATAGATGAAACTTAATTAAACTAAAAAGCTCTATAAAGCAAAAGAAACAATCAGCAAAGTAAACATGCAACCCACAGAGTGGGAAAAAATATTCACAAACTGTGCATCCAACAAAGTACTAATACCCAGAATCTATAAGGAACTCAAACAAATCAGCAAGAGAAAGCAAATAATCTCATCAAACAGTGGGCAAAGAACGAGAATAGAAAATTCTCAAAAGAAGATATACAAATGGTCAAAAAACATATAAAAAATGTTCAACATCACTTATTATTAGGGAAATGCAAATTAAGACCACAATGAGATACCATCTTACTCCTGCAAGAATGGCCATAATTAAAAAATAAAAAAATAATAGATGTTAGTGTGGATGTGGTGAAAAATAAACACTTTCACACTGCTAGTGGGAATATAAACTAGTACAACCACTATGGAAAACAGCATGGAGATTCCTTAAAGGACTAGATGTAGAACTACCATTTGATCCAGCAATCCCTGTACTGGGTATCTACCCAGAGGAAAATAAGTCATTACACGGAAAGGATACTTGCACATGCATGTTTATAGCAGCACAATTTGCAATTGCAAAAATATGGAACCAGCCCAAATGCCCATCAACCAATGAGTGGATAAAGAAAGTGTGAAGTAAGCCAGGTGCGGTGGCTCATGCCTGTAATTCCAGCACTTTGGGAGGCTGGGGAAGGCGGATCACCTGAGGTCAGGAGTTTGAGACCAGCCTGGCCAACATGGTGAAACCCCGCCTCTACTAAAAATACAAAAATTAGCTGGGCACGGTGGCGGACACCTGTAATCCCAGCTACTCGGGAGGTTGAGGCAGGAGAATCACTTGAACCTGGGAGGCAGAGGTTGCAGTGAGCCAAGATTGCGCCATTGGACTCCATTCCAGCCTGGGCAACAAGAACAAAACTTCATCTCAAAAGAAAAAAAAAGAAAAAGAAAGGGTGATACACACACACACACACACACATATGCATGCACACCATGGAATACTACTCAGCCCTAAAAAGGAACAAAATAATGGCATTCACATCAACCTGGATGGAGTTGGAGACCATTATTCTAAGTGAAGTAACTCAGGAAAGGAAAACCAAACATCATATGTTCTCACTTAGAAGTGGGAGCTAAGCTATGAGGACACAAAGGTGCAAGAATGATACAATGGACTTTGAGGACTTCAGGGGAAGTTTGGGAGGGCAGTGAGGGGTAAAAGACTACACACTAGGTACAGTGTACACTGCTTGGGTGACTGGTTCACCAAAATCTCAAAAATCATCACTAAAGAACTTATCCATGTAACCAAAACAACCTGTTCCTCCCAAACTATTGAAATAAAATAAAATAAAATAAAAAGAAAGTACAGTGCAATAATGGACTAAAGATCAGAACTCTCTCCTACATTTTTGGTTCCATGTTGGTCCCCCAGGATTCCTATAACTTCTATGGGAAAGGGAGACCTGCTAGGAGTCTCAACATCCCCAAAACATTTTCTCATCCCATGACTACTTACATCACTGAATAAGGGCAAGTCAGTGAGGGCATGCCAGTGCTTCCTTGATATTCTGCCCAGCAAGCAGCTATCTCATGGATTAGGTTGCCCAAAAGCCCTTCAAGTCTTCCTAAAATGCAGTATCATCAGCACTGTGTCTAGCACAAATTCCTCTGATTTCCGAAGTATGGCTAGTATCTCACTGTATATTCTACTCATGATGTAGATTTTCTCTTATTTATCCATTCTCTATTAGAGATCATCGTATTGATACAAAAGTAAGGCTCTGAGAGTGGCTGACCTACACAGTTAGTCAGTGGCTCAGCAGGGTCTGCAATCATCTTTCCTGATATGCACCCTAATGATCTTTTAATGTCACCATACCTTCTAAACAGTACAGAATTATGAACACAAGAATGTTGCTTGATATTTTGATTTTAGTTTTACTATTAAGATATAACATGAGAGAACTAGAAAGTATCTCAAATTTTTATGACTTTTAAAGTTTTATTTTACAACATTAAAAAATTATTTTATAATATCAAAAGCCTTGAGAAGGAAAGAGATAAGTTAAGGGCCAGCTGCGGTGGCTCACCCGGCAGCCGAATCGCCTGAGGTCAGGAATTGGAGACCAGCCTGACCAACATGGCAAAACCCTGTCTCTACTAAAAAATACAAAAATTAGCCAGAAGTGGTGACAGGTGCCTGTAATCCCAGAAACACAGGAGGCTGACACAAGAGAACTGGTTGAACCTGGGAGGTGGAGGTTGTAGTGAGCCGAGGTCACACCACTGCACTCCAGCCTGGGCAACAGAGCAAGATTCTGTCAAAAAAAAAAAAGAAAGGAAAGAGATAAGTCAAAATGTATCCTACAGAATAGATTAAATAAAAATGGCATGATTTACAAAATCAGTTCAAAGGCTAAATTTTGAACGGGTTCCGAATTTAAAGTATATTTCATACATTTGTACTTCAAAATACTATTATTATCCAATTTAAGCCTCATATCTTTTTAATATGTAACCTTATTATGTTTGATTCTCTATATAAATTATTTCCAGTAAAATACTTTTTTAAAAATAGAAAATAAAAACATATTAGTATTTTTCATGTAACCAATGAAGTATTTACCTTGTCAGAACACGTATTCTATGTTCATGGAATAAACTTTCAAAGTGCTGATTAATTTAATTTAATGTTCTGTTGAGTTTTTACTATGTTGCATTTAAGATATACAAACCTTTTACCACTGTGTAAGCAGGAAAATGACTCTCACAGTCACTGTAAATTGAGAAGAGGGCTTTTTTTAAACCTTAGGTAGTTAAAATAGATTGGCCTTTGTAGTTACACCACTGACCTTTCCCCTAAGTTTACTTGATCGGCAGTGGAATACGTTTTTCAAGTGCTCTGGAAAGTTAGGTTGCGTTGGTCATCAAACTGAGAATCTATACAGATATCACTCATAGATTATACTTCATCTATTTTTATTTTTACACAATGTACTGTGTGATAACCTATATGAAATAATGACCTGCATTGAGAGGTTAGACAAATTACTTCTATTTTCCAATTCAGACTTTAATTACTGGTTAGCCATGTACCCTCAGATAATCTATCAACTTAACTCTTAAGAAGTGAATAATGCATGAGTCTATATAGCTTTGGAAAAAGAAAGCAATCAATTTTTTATGACATGGAGTACATGAGAGAGTACAGTCCTTTCTTAATACCAAACTCTAAACTTTTCAACTCAACAATACTTTGTCAAATGTCATAACTGCTCACTTTTGCACTATTTGTAGAACTTGAATGTTTTCATATTTATACTTCACAGTAAATTAACTGTATGGAAGTTACTGAGTTTGATGTACTCTCTCTTGGGAAAAGGAGAGGGAAGAAAGGGCAAGAGATACACTGTTCTTGGATTCCTTCTCAAGACATTATTAAGTGTTTTCTATACCACAGGCAATGTTTTAGGTGCTGGGGATTCCAGAGAAAAGATATTCTCTCCTCTCAATAAGCTCACCTTCTAGTAGGACAGACATTTAATTGTTAGGTCAGGATACCTGATGCATTCTTAGGAATTCTTACACTCCGAGAGCTTTGTTTTGAGAGGTTTGTTTTCCACCCTTCTAAGCTGGGCAAAGGACACACAGATCAGCTGTCAAATCAATTCCTATTCAAAACTGAAGAAAAAAAAAAAAAACCTAACCAAACTTAATGAGAAGAGGGCTGCTTTTGAAAAGACAGTAAATGCATCATGGTTAGCACTATACTAACCATAAATTTACCATGTTGCTATGAGATATAGCAAATTCAAGCCCCTTAGCCTTTCCTATGATACTTCGAAAAGGAAAAGTAAATGTGTATTCTTTAAAAAATAAAGAGGCTGGGCACTATAGCTCACACCTATATTCCCAGCACTTTGGGAGGCCGAGGCAGGCAGATCATTTGAGGTCAGGAGTTCAAGACCAACCTGGCCAACATGGTGAAACCCTGTCTCTACTAAAAATACAAAAATTAGCCAGGCGTGGTGGCACACACCTGTAGTCCCAGCTACTCAGGAGGCTGAGGCAAGAGAATCACTTGAACCTGGGAGGCAGAGGTTGCGGTGAGCCGAGATCATGCCACTGCACTCCAGCCTGGGCAACAGAGTAAGAGTCTGTCTCAAAAAAAAAAAAAAAAAATTAAACATAAAAAATAAAGAATCATCTCAACTGATGCAGAAAAAGCTTTTGACAAAACTCAACATCCTTTCATGATACAAACACTCAGCAAACTAGAAGAAACCTACCTCAACATAATAAAAGCCACACGTAAAAAAAATCTACAGCAAACATCATATTCAATAGTGAAAGACTGAAAGCTTTTCTTCTAAGGTCAGGAACAAAGCAAGGATTACCACTTTCACCACTTCTATTCAGCATACTGAAAGTCCTAGCCATAACAATTGATCAAGACAAATAAATAAAAGGCATCCATATTCAAAAGGGACATGTAAAATTATCTCTGTTCACAGATATGATATATAGGAAACTCTAAAGATACCACACACACACACACACACACACACACGCACACACACAAACTGTTAGAATAAATGAATTCAGCAAAGCAGCAGGATACAAAGTCAATGCAAAAAAAATCAGTTGCATTTTGATACATTACCAATGAACAATCTGAAAGGAAATTAAGAAAACAATTCTATTTAAAATAGCATTTAAAAACTTAGGAATTAACTAAACCAAGAAGAGATCTGTACACTGAAAACTATAAAACATTGCTAAAAGAAATTAAGAAAGACATAAATAAATGGAAAACCATCCCATGGTTCATGGATTAGAAGACTTAATATTGTCAAAATGTCAGTACTACCCAAAGTGATCTACAGATTCAATGCAATCCCTATCAAAATCCTGGTGGCCTTTTTTTTTTTTTTTTTTTTTTTACAGAAATAGAAAAATCAGTTTTAATATTCATATGGAATCTTAAGGGACCCTGAATAGCCAAAACAATCTTGAAAAAGAACAAAATTAAAACTTACTACAAAACTTTGGTAACTGAAACAGTGTGGTTGGTATTGGCATAAAGACAGATATATAGATAAACAAATGAAATAGAATAGAGAGCCCAGAAATAAACCCCAATATATATAGTCAAATGTTTTCCAACAACAGTACCAAGACCATTCAGTGGGGAAAGGACAGTCTTTTCAACAAATAGGGCTAGGAAAACTGAATAGCCACAAGCAAAATAATGAAAATGGACTGTTACCTAACCCCATATACAAAAATTAATTCAAAATGAATCAAAGATCTAACAAAAGAGCTAAAACTATATAATTCCTAGAAGAAAATATAGGGCAAAACCTTCATGATATTGAATTTGGCAATGAATATGACACCAAAGACACAGGCAAAAAGCAAATAGATAAACTGGATTTCATTAAAATGTAAAACTTTTGTGCATCAAAGGACACTATCAATATCTTGAAAAGACAGCCTACAGAATGGGAGAAAATTTTTTTAAATTATACATCTGATAAGGGATTAATATCTACAATATGTAATGAACTAACCTAAAACTCAACAACAACAACAGAAATTCAAAAGTGGGCAAAAGACTTAAATAGACATATCTCCAAAAGATATACAAATGGCCAGTAAGCACATAAAAAAATGTTCAACATCGCTACCCATTAGGGAAATGCAAATCAAAAACACAATGAAATACCATCTCACATCTACCAGGATGGCTACTATAAAAAACAAAAAATAGAAAATAAGTGTTGGTAAGGATGTGGAGAAATTGAAATCTTTGTGCACTGTTGATGGGAAGATAAAATGTTACAGCCACTGTGGAACACATTATGGTGGTTACTCAAAAAGTTAAAAATAGAATTACTATATGATCCAGCAATTCTACCTCTGGGTATATACTCAAAAGAACGAAAAGTATGATCTCAAAGAGATCATTGTATGCCCATTGATATGGTTTAGCTGTGTCCCTACCCAAATCTCATCTTGAATTTCCACATGTTGTGAGAGAGACCCAGTGGGTGGTAATTGAATCATGGGGGCGGGTCTTTCCCTGCTGTTCTCATGTTGGTGAATAAGTCTCACAAGATCTGATGGTTCTGTAAGAGGAAATTTCCCTGCACAAGCTCTTTCTTTGCCTACCACCATCTATGTAAGATGTGACTTGCTCCTCCTTGTCTTCCACCATGATTGTAAGGCCTCCCCAGCCACGTGGAACTGTAAGTCCATTAAACCTCTTTCCTGTATAAATTACGCAGTCTCAGGTACGTCTTCATCAGCAGTGTGAAAACAAACTAATACACTCACATTCCTAACAGCATTATTCATAACAGGCAAGAGCAAACCACATGTCCATTAATAGATGACTAAATGTGGTATATACATAAAGCGGAATATTAGGCAGCCTTAAAAAAGTAATCTTAGACCGGGCATGGTGGCTTATGCCTGTAATCCCTGCACTTTGGGAGGCCCAGGTGGGAGGATTGCTTGAGTCCAGGAGTTTGAGACAGGCCTGGCAACATAATGAGAACTCGTCTCAACAAAATAAATAAATAAAAATAAACAAAATTAGCTAGGCATGGTGGCATGAGCCTACAGTCCCAGCTATTCGGGAGGCTGAGGTGGGAGGATCACTTGAGCCTGGAAGGATGAGGCTTCAGTGAGTCAAGATCATGCCACTGCACTCCCCTCTAGGCAACAGAGTGAGACCCTGTCCAGAAAGAAGGAAGGAAGGAAGGAAGGAAGGAAGGAAGGAAGGAAGGAAGGAAGGAAGGAAGGAAGGAGAGAGAGAGAGAGAGAAAGAAAGAAAGAGAGAGAGAGAGAAAGAAAGAGAGAGAGAAAGAGAGAAAGAGAAAAAGACTATCACAGGCTACAACATGGATGAACCTCAATATTTTGCTAAGTGAAATAAATCAGTAACAACAACTACTGTATGATTTTATTATATGAAGCACCTAGGGTCATCAACATCATAGAGACAGAAAGGAGCAGTTGCCAGGAGTCTGAGAGCGGGGGAATGGCGCATTATTGTTTCTGATATAATGAAGTTAATATTTCTAAAGATCTTATTTGCCTTTGCAATATGCAAGACTTTCTCCATTCAGCCTAAGACACCCATCTGTCTCTGCAGGAGATTTGGATTGTTATAGAAAAAATGCATAGAGAAAGGAGAGTTAATGTTTAACACCTGACATTCAAAATAGGATTTTGCAGCAAGACTTATGAGCATTTTTGAGAAACAAAAATATTTCTAAAGGAAACCCATTCTCTTAAGAAAGGGTTTGAAAGATTGTAAAGAGGAGAAAACCTAAAGAAAAGAGAAGGAGGTGAAAGAAACGGTCTGATGTGTCATGATAGAAGCAAGTCAGATAGGTTGAAGGGATTACTACATTATAAATTCCATGCAGGCAAGGATTTTTGTGTGTTTTATTCATTACTGTATCCCCAGTGCATAGAACAGTGCTCAGTACACAGCAGACACAGTATTTACTGAATGCACACAGGGCTTTTTGTTCTGCTCCCTGTTCTGAACTCTGGTTGTAGAATGCTATGCTAGGCAAAAAGGGTTGTGGGGGAGGGGGTCCAAAAAGAGGGATCCTAGAATGATTAAGAGGTTAAAGCAAGGAGATCAGTTACAGATAGGACCTGGGTTTCTGCCCCAGTACACATTTTATGGATCCACCATGACAGAGGTGAGGTCATTCCAGCAAAGGCTTATGAAATGGATGTCTTGGGTCTTGGACCAGGCGGAGAACATTTTAGATACTCAGAGAGGGGTCTGTAGTGAAAGTAGGATCAAGAAAGGCTGAGACAGTAGGGGAGGAGGGTGCCTTTAGACTCTGGTCAAGCCAAGAAAGAATGACCAGGAAGTTATCAGCTACAGACATCAATAGCTTGTGCCAACAGGATAACCAGGAACAGGACTAGATAGACATACATTAGGTGATGCCAGCCCCTGCACAACAACCAGTTTCAAGGTCACAGAGTTCAGCTCCTCCAGTGCAACCAGTTCATGTGAAATCCTGCTCCTTGTACTAGACATCTCTTAGAACAAAGTAGAGAGAGAAAGGGGCATCGAAACGATAGAAAAATGATTTCAAAGAGACTGGGTTAAAGAGATTATTTAAATAATTGGCTCAGAATTAGTTTCCAATCAGATTAGACTAAAACTATTTTTGTTTTCCCATACCTGCCTAGCAGTTAGGAAATGGTAAAGGAAATTGGAGAAGCTTTTAAGAATAAAATATACTCTCTTCCTTTCTCTGCCATCATGGTGTGTGCTTGACTCTGCTTCTTGCCATGTCTTCTCACAAAACTTTCAGGATTAAGCATTTCCTGGTCAAGAAACAAAAGCAAAATCATCCCATCCCCCAGTGGATCCAGTTGAAAACTGGTAATAAAATCAGGTAGAACTCCAAAAGGAGACACTGGAGAAGAACGAAGCTGGGTCTATAAGGAATTACACACGAGATGGCACACATATCTATGCTGTGTCAAGGTCACAACCATCTTACCATATCAAGCTGAAAATGTCACCACTATCTGGACAGTTGGACATGTTTTATTGGGAATGTAATATTTTCTCTGTGTATGTGCTGTTTATGCACTGGTAGGCCAGATTCAGCAATAAATATGTGAGACCTTTCATTTCAAACAAACAAAAAGAATAAAATATACTTTTCTTAGTATATCTAAGTAGTGTAAATAGTTTTATAATTCTGTTCTCCAGAGACAGAAAACACAGTCCCTGTCTTAAGAAATCTAGTGGGATAATGAGTTATTACACAACATGGCACAATATATCCACAGTAGAGGAGCTCCAGGGAGCACCTAATGTAGACCCATGGGAGGCAGGGCACAGCAGGCATAGATTTCCTGAAGGAGCTGTCTGAGATGATAGAGTCTTAGATTAGCAAGAATATCCTAGAATCAAGAAAACAGACTCACTGTTGGCATAGACATATATGAAGTCAACAACATTCCAATTCAATTTCTAAAACCTCATTGATTACCAGGCCATGGATGTAGCATCAGTGCCTCAGATGTAGGATTTACTGAACAGAATCACTGAGGATGCAATTGAAGTCACATTCTTTCACTTGCTCACTGTGATCTTAAACAAGTTACTTAACTTTGGGGACTCAGTTTCCTTGTCTTTATAGTGGGGGTAATAATAGTGTTGTTCTGGAAATTGAGTCAACTTAGAACAGTACCTGGCACCTCTTAAAAGCTCATTAATATTAGTTGTTGCCATTTATACAGCATGTATTAATTTTCGAAACACTTCAGACATTTTATTTCTGTGCTTCGTGGTAGATAAATTAACAGCTGAGGGATTAGTGCCTAAAAGAGGTTAAATGACTTATATTATGTTTGATGAAAGTACTTTTCCCTAATTCCTGTTTTCTTTGAAGAGAGAATGTCCCAAAACAATATCTTGGATTTTCTTTGCCCTTTAACTCGCTCCATTCCTGAGGAGGAAAAGTGACTTCTCTGGTTGGGAAATTGGGGAAAAATAACTGTGAGCTTGGCTCACCTCTGTCCTTCTTCCTTTTAGGAGTGACCATGAAGTGACCAAGCATGATTCTTCCAGTCCTTCTGTGACTAGAAGAAGTTGGCCCAGTTCTAGAGTTTAGTTTTAGCAAACTCATTTATCTGACAGATCTAAAGCATCATTCTCCAACAGGACTTTTTTTTTTTTTCAATGTGGTCAAGCTCATTAAATAATCAGTTTCTCCCCCACCTCCCCCCCATCCCTTGGAGACATTCCTCCAAGAGCCTTCCATTCTCCTGCTGCAAACTGTGTCACTTTGATAACAATTAAATTTTAAAATAAAATACCATGCAAACTGTGTCAGAGACTACTAGTTGTCTACCAAAATTATTCTATCTTTCCTGAACAACAAAACCTGGGTTTTAGCTAGTCTCATTGCTGCCTTCATAAAGGTTATATTTGCATGTACCTTGGGATTAAGTTTTAATTAACATGAGACAAGCAGAAATGTACAGTATTTTCAATAATTATCCTTAAAGGAAGAAAGTTCGCCCTTCTTTTTCTCTTCCTCCATCCTGATGCCTGAATTTGGATATGACAGCTGAAGTTCTGGAAGCCTTGTTGTATAATGAAGATGAGATCCACAACACAAAAGGGAGGAAGCTATGGGCTGAAAGGAGCCTGGGTTCCTGATAACATTATAGAGCTGCCCACCAGCTTTGAAGAGCTTACCTCTAGGCCTTTTTTTTTTTGAGACAGAGTCTCACGCTGTCGCCCAGGCTGGAGTGCAGTAGCATGATCCCGGCTCACTGCAGCCTCTGCCTCCTGGGTTCAAGGAATTCTCCTGCCTCAGCCTCCCGAGTAGCTGAGATTACAGGGGCACGCGCCACCAAGCCTGGCTAATTTTTGTATTTTTAATACAGACAAAGTTTCACCATGTGGGCCAGGCTGGTCTCAAATTCCTAACCTCCAGTTATCTGCCCACCTGGGCCTTCCAAAGTGCTGGGATTACAGGCGTGAGCCACCGGGCCCAGCATCCTCTATACTTTTATGTGAGAGAAAAATAAACTTATCTCTTGTTTAAGCCACTGTTGTGTGTGTGTGTGTGTGTGTGTGTGTGTGTGTGTGTGTGTTCCTGCCATCTGCAGCTGAGGTAATGCTAACAAATACAGCAAATCAGCTTGAAGTCCCCCTTTCCTGGTCCTTTCTCTTCAACTAGACTGCCAACCCTAAGCCCTTATATATGGAAACTCTGGAGCTCACAATTTTAAGAAACAGCTAAATGTACTCACAAGAGTAAAATGATTTCGTTTTTAAATTCGGGCCAAACAACATTTTAAAAGATCTACTCTAAGAAAAAAGGAAACATCACCACCAAAAGAAAAGCCTCTTGAGTGTCCTCCTGTCATGTATTCAAAGCATTCCATATATTGTTTTTGATTAATTTATTATATCAATGATCAGGAATTTTTAAAGGACTTTTCCTATGCAAACTCTAAGAGCTCAAGTTTTGTTTTGAATAGAAATACAACTATATTTACCACTCTTTATGTACATCTCAATACATTTTCTAATAAATATTTATTGTATACTGACTAATCCTCATTTCATTCCCCAATTTTCCAACCAGAGAAATCACTTTTCCTCCTCAGGAATGGAGCGAGTTAAAGGGCAAAGAAAATCCAAGATATTGTTTTGGGACACTCTCTCTTTAAAGAAAACAGGAATTAGGGACAAGTACTTTCGTCAAACATAATAAAACTCATTTAACCTCTTAGGCACTAATTCCTCAGCTGTTATTTATCTACCAAGGATCACAAAAATAAAATGTCTGAAATTCTTAGGTTCCGCCTTTCCTCTGTTTTCTAATTTGGGCTGAAACATTGGGCTCTGACTTTGCTCTCTGAATTCACTCTTATATCCCCTCTTCACAAAGTAAGAAACTTTCTGGAACCTTTGGCCTCTGCCATGCACTGGGAACCTTCTCTTCATCTGATTTGTCTGACTACCATCTTTAACCCAGCAAGGACAACTAGATGTAACCCCTTCTTTAAAAAAAAAAAAAAAAAACTATTACTAAAAGTCTACCATATGCTAAGTGCTAGAATAGATGCTTCATTTTTTCGTCTAATCTTCATGCCAAACTTGCAAGTGAGATCTTGTTCTCTCCATTTTATGGGTGAATCAACTGTGATTCAGAGTGATTAAAATGAATCCAAGGTTTGTTTGCCTCTGAAGTCTGTTTTCTGTCTCATTTTAAAAAGATCTCTCTCCAATTTTCCATACCTCTATATCATTATATTCAAGTCTTCCACTTCTCCAACTTCAACTCTATTTCTTTTCCCAGCTTCCCTTTTGCTTCTCACTGACTGTATCTGGATATTTCAAAAGTACAGAATAAATGGTTCGATTCGGAAGGGATTCTGAAAACAGAACTCGGAATTTTACAAAGTAAAATTATGACATGATAATAATGGTGTACTATGAAATAAAGTGCACAGAAAATGCCAAAGAATATAAAAACCAAATATAAGGCAGCCCCATCCATTTCAGATCCACAAGGTCACAGGATTAGGATCTAATTATAAATAATAACCCAAATAACTCTTTTCCTTTCAGAAAGCATACACGCATACACACAACCCTGGAGAAAGTCTTTTCCAACTACAGTCCTCCTCCCACTCCCCAAATGCATTAACATCAATGTTTTAGAAAGCACTAGAGTCACTGTCAAATAGTTGAGGTTATGCATCAGATGTTCCTCAAGGCGAGCCTTCTCCTGACAATGACAGCATGAGATTATTGTGTATATATAGATCACTGTCATGCACAGGACAGGCACATGACAAATGTGCATTAAAATGAAGGCTGCACATGGCACCACTGTAGCCCTAGACTACAAATTCATTGGCATTCCAAGAACTTCACAAATAGCACAATAATGTGACTTTTCTTTTTTAAAATAGACACTATGTAGCTTGTAAAATTAATCTTAGAGGCACATCATATTAATCATGGTTCCATTACTTAACAGTCTTCATTTTCATTCAAAATATGAAATTTCCAAGATTAAGATCGTTTGGATTTACAAATCTTGTAAAATTCAAGCATTTGTATGAGAATAAATCACTACTAAAGGAATTGATGTCATTGATCTCTTTTACTCCTTATGTCTAATTGCAACACTGGGCATTAAAGTGAGAGTTTTACTGGAGGAAGGACAGCAGGAAAGGCTAATTTTGGAGCCCCGGAAAACAGTGATCGACAGGAGGGCAGTGTAATGAGATAGTCATAGGAGAGACTGAAAGTGGGAGGGGGCATGAAAAGGGAGAACTTGAAGACAAACGTAAATGTGATCTGTTTTCACAACATGGTCAGGGCCTCACTCTGCTAACATTTGTTTGTACACTAGTACTTAGTCTCCATCAGGCACAGTTCTAAGCCCTCACTTACTTAACAACAGATACTACTTTCATCCCCATTTTACAGTTGGAAAAACCAAAGCCCAAAGAGGTTGAGTACCATCCAAGGCTTCACAGCTAGTTAGTGGCAGATCTAGGATTCAACACCAGGCACCACTTCATAATCATGAATTCTCATTTTACACAGCATGCAATCCAGAACAATCACTTTCAATCTTGTAATCTTGTTTTTAACCATAATCCTTCCAGTAAGAACACATGACTCAGTACACCAAAACATTAGTAACAGACACAGAAGCTTTGTGTCTGTATTATTAAAAATAATTGTATATATTATTAAAAATAATATTTTTACCAAATGTAATGCATTTGGTAGTCCCAGCTACTGGAGATGGATGAGGAAGGCTGAGGGAGGAGGTTGAGGCTGCAGTGAGCCATGATTGCATCACTGCACTTCAGCCTGGGTGACAACAAGACCCTGTTTCAAAAAGTAAAATAAAATAAAATAAAATAACTTTTTCTATTGGTTAGATGTTGAAATGATGTCTTGGATATATTAAGTAAATTATATTGCTAAAATTAATTTTACCTTTTTCAAAACTTTTTTTTTTTTTTTTTTTTTTTTGAGACAGTCTCGCTCTGTCACCCAGGCTGGAGTGCAGTGACATGATCTGGGTTCACTGCAACTTCCACCTCCCAGGTTGAAGCGATCCTTCTGCCTCAGCCTCTGGAGTAGTTGGGATTACAGGCATGTGCCACGACGCCTGGCTAGTTTTTGTATTTAAAAAACTTTTTTGATGTGGCTACTTGAAAATTTTAAATGACCTATGTGGCACTTAATATTTCTATTGGACAGTGCTTTCTGGTCGTTCAGGCCAAAAACCTTGGAATCATCCTTGACTCCTTTCTCCACTAGCCAATTCTGTAGGTTCTACCTTCAAAATAGTCCAGAATTCAGCACCTGCTATACCACCTCCCCCCCATCCCCCCAACCCCCGACACACACAAAACACACACAAGTCACTTTCTCTTGCTTGGATAACTAAAATAGCTTTTTAACTGGTCTTCTTGCTTCCTTCCTTGCTACACTCTACAGTTTATTCAACTATTTACCATAAAGTTGCAGAGCGATCCTTTTAAAAGGTCATATTATGTCACTCCTCTGTTCAAAATCTCCATGGCTTTTTTTCCAAAGTTTAAAAGCCCAAGTCCTTGCAATGGCCTACAAAGCCTTATAAGATCTGGTCACCTGCCCATGCTCCTGACCCCCTCTCCTGCCCCATCTGTCTGTCCTAATCTCTTACCACTCTCTTCTTCACTCAGCTATGGTGACCTTCTTCGGTTCACCAAGTATGCTCCTGCCTCATGGTCTTTGTACTTCCTATACCTCTACATGTAACCCTCTACCTTAGACATCCTCTACCTTCTTTCTCTCAGTTTGGCATCACTTTACTGAACGTTGTATTTAGAAATGCAAACCTCTCTCTGCTTACTCTTCCACATTTTCCCCTTCTTATTCTATATAGGATATAATACATCCTTATTATATAGGATATATCATATCCTATATAGAATAAGAAGGGGAAAGTGTGGAATAAATTATACAGTATATAATATATATAATATATATTATAATATATCCTGTATAAATATATAATATATCCTGTATAATTTATTTAATTTATCCGTCTCCCACCAATAAAACGTAGGAGTTCTCTGAGGGCAGTGACTGTTTTATTGTTGCATTCCCAGCACTTTATGTGCCTGGAAAATAATAGGGGCCAGAAAATGAGCTGTGGGTTCCCAAAGTCAGTTATGGACCATTTGCAATTAGCCATTCTCAGAAATCTACAAAACAAACAAATACTTCAGTATGGGTTTTTTTTAACCTATATCCTCTTTGGACCTACAGTCATACCACAACAAAAAATGCAAGAATCTTCTCCACACCCCACAAGGCTTAGTTTACCAAATCTTCTGTCCATTTTCTCATGATCATTAGGAACCCTCCAAAAGCCCTGTTAGATGGGTTTTCCTTTAGCCTCAGGCATTAAATCTCCTTAATCATCTGCAAAAAGTTGTGTTACTGGCCTAACATAAGTGCAACTTAATCTCAGATGATCTCCAGGTCTATCTAGGGTAACTTAGGTACACGCAGCTATGTATCAGTAGGTTCTAGACACCGTTAAGTATCAGTGGTGTTTGCATGCTCGATGGTTTGCAGACTGGCCATACCTTACCTATTGTGTCTGCATGCAGGAACATGTGTCCTATCTGTTAGCACTAGAAATGATGGACATGTGTTGGATGGAATGTCAAGGCTGCAGCCAGGACTCTTATTTTAGACACTTAGAAATCAGGGCTCTGAGAACTTAGGCCAAGTAAAAATTATCAAAATAAAGAAATACATCACGTGGTGGTACAAAAGGCACCAGAAGCCAGGTCGTTTACCCCTCACCATTCAGCCCTTTCCACCAAAAAATCCTACTGTGCAGCTCCACCTAGCTCGCAGCCTGGTACCGCGGGATTTTAATGTGCAACTATGAGCTCGCAGGTTGTTAAAGGAAGGCCGCGCCTTGGCCGCTGCACCCTCCCGGTGGCGAGGAGAAAACGTGTCTCCCGGCCTCGGCCGCAGCCGGCTCCAGGTCTCTGGGCCCGGAGCCGACTGAGACGGTGCGGTGACCACGCTCTCGCGAGACTAGCGGTCTGGGCGAGCGGGTCGAGCCTCCCGGAAATGGGCCAGCGGACTGGTCTGCTCCCACCTGGAGGGAGTGTGCGCACGGCCCGGTGGGGTCCCAGGTGTGCCCCGGCACCCGCGCGAGGCGGAGTCGCTGAGACGCCACTTGCTCCTCACCCAGCCTCCTCGGCCCTGCCCCAGCCGCCCGCCGCCCCTCCCTTTGCCCTTCAAGGCGCCCGGCCCTCCTTGGGCTGCAGCTTCTGTGCGCGGCTAGGCAGCCAGCCTTTCCCCTTCTGTTTCTCCTGGTCCCCTCCCCCGACAGTAGCACCAGAGTCGCGGGTCCTGCAGTGCCCCAGAAGCCGCACGTATAACTCTCTCGGCGTAAGTGCTAGGAATGCCGCTGGCCTCGCGGGAAGCGCATTCTTTCTATCTATAGTTCGCTCTGTACATCTTCTGTCTACGGCAACTATTCCAGAGGCAACAACTGCTTCCCTCTGTTCTCATCTCCCCATTGGTGGCTGACGACCCGAATTTGGGAATGGGGAGATCGCCCACCTGTTATCTTCGAGCAGACTAATCTCTTGTAAGCAGAAGTGCCATTCGGAGTCTCCAGAGCCCTGTGGCTTGGGGCTGGGAATGTCCCCCTGACTTCAGGCTTTCCTGAATGTATTGCTTTTCTCTGAGAATGCTCTAGGTTTTTAATTTTTTTTAATTGTAAGACTCTATAATACAGCATTTTTATTTCGGTTTTATTCGTTGTGCTCAAAGGCAGGAAACAACTATTAATTTGCCTTCTCGAATCTTATTAGTTATAAGATTCGTTCTCTTTCGTTGCTTTGCTAGGCATAAAACACACTTCGAACATGTAAGTGCCGCTGTCAGCTCTGGAGAGTTTAAGTCAATAGTTATTTTCGATATTTTAATTCCTTTTTGTTTCATAGGAGTAACTCATTCGACTGTGGAGTTCTTTTAATTCTTCTGAAAGATTTCAAATCCTCCAGAAGCCAAAATGGGGCACAGTAAACAGATTCGAATTTTACTTCTGAACGAAATGGAGAAGCTGGAAAAGACCCTCTTCAGACTTGAACAAGGTCAGTAGCAAGTTGTTTGACTTGCTCATTTGCATCTTTTAAACTTTTAATTCATTGGCAGTCCTGTTAATTTTTTTAAACGTTTAAGATAAATATTATTTCCAAGATCTAAAACTTCATTTGTACAAAGATGGTGCTGTGTTCTCCATATATCACTAATGAATGTTGATTTGAATTAAAACTATTTTATATCCCTCATGTTAGGATAAGGATAAAATAGCTCACTTTTCTCTGCATACTAATTCCCCTTAAGATTGAAGTTAAATATATGATCAGAAAATTGACCATATCATTTCTAATAACATTTACTATTAAAACTTGATAAATTACTTCGTATGTAATTTTGCTTTGGGTATGTGTGTAGTTTTGCCTTTATATAGCTCTTTCTCTTTTCCTTTGTTGAACCTTTGAGTTGACAAAATAGATGTCAGCAAAAAGTATAGTAAACTATTGCTTATGTATATCAAAAACCTCTCAAATGTGGAGAAGGTAAAAACTGAAAATATTTTCTTACCAAATAAAAAGTGCAATAACTCATCTGGTTATGTTGAAATATATTTGATCTGTATTTAAAAGATCAAATTACTTTTCTACAAGACTAGTTAATAGATGTTTTGTTTTCTTCACCTTTGTAATTTTTCAACATTGAAGAAGTGTAATATATGAAAAATGCAATCACCCTTATTAATGTACCAGATGGATGTTGATAGTCATAAACACTTCGAAGGAATTTTTTAGTTTCCCTAATGTTTTAAGAGTTAAATTTTTGGAAAAAAAAAATGTCACACATACAATGTGTTATCTTCATGCCAAATCCGTGTCTTTTTCCAACTTTGGCATTTAAAATCACTAAGTACCTACTCCATTTTTGGCTTTCCTGACTCTGCACTTTTCTGGTTTTGATTTTTTTTTTTTTCCCCTACCCTGTTGCATATTCTTGTCAACTTGGTGTCTCTTACTGGGCTCTCATCCTTTCACTTTTTAATTAATTATGGGTATCTGCTAGGAATTCTTTCTTTTTCTGTTCTCCTTCAAAGAATGAGTTACACAGTCTCATGGCCTCAACTGTTGCCTATGTGCTGACGACTCCTTTTGGAGGAAAGGCCTTGAGCTTTCTTCTTCTTGGAAGCTTTCAGTGTTTGATGGCAAGGGTAGAGAGCCAGATTTCTCCTGGCTCTGCTGCTAACAAGTTGACTTGGGGCAAGTTACATTAATTAGGAGCGTTCATTTATTTTTCTTTCTTTTCTCTTTTTCTGAGACAGGGTCTTACTCTGTTGCCCAAGCTGAGTGTTGTGGCACGATCACGGCTCACTGTGGCCTCGACTTGCTAGGCTCAAGCAATTCTCCTGCCTCAGCCTCCCGAGTATCTGGTATGACAGGCATGCACCACTATGCCCAGCTAATTTTTTTTTTTTTTTGTAGACTGGGTCTCACTATGTTGCCCAGGTTGATTTTGAACTCCTGGTCTCAAGCCACCCTCCCTCCTTGGCCTCTCAAAGTACTGGGATTATAAGCATAAGCCACCGGGCATGGCCCCAATTCTGAGCATTAATTTATTGGTGAAATGAAAGTGGTAATTTCTGTTCTACCTTTCTAGGTTTTGAGACTCAAAATTAATAATTCATGAATTTCTAGTGACAAAGCCCTAAATAAATATAAGGCATTTGTATGAATCACTCCATGTATTCCCACTCTGGACCTTGGCTTCAACCTGATATTATGCAATAGAATAGCATCAGGATAGCTCAACTTGGATATGCTTAAATCTGGCATGTCCAAAAATATCCCCTCCCCATTCTCAATCCTCCTTTATTTCTCAGCTTCCCTGTTTATTTCGTGGCGTCTCCATTTTTATAGTTCTCAGGATAGAAACCTTATATTCTTCTTTGATGATTTCTTCTTTTTTCCTGCAGTCTCTTTTTAAGCTTGCAATTTCTTTCCAAATATCCCTGATTGCCTGTCTATTCTGTATGGCTGAATATAGATGCCAGAACAATCTTATGCAGTCTCTTCCCTTTTTATTAAGTGGTATGTATAAAATCAAATTTAAATACCTCTGATTTCCAAGACATTCTGTAATGAGACTACACCTTCCTTAACCAAGATTATGTTTCATTATTCTCCATCATTAATGTCATAGATCTTTACAGCTGCCCAAGTCGTTCCTATTAATTCCCTTCTCAGCAGCTTTTCTCATGCCTGTCCTTATACCCCTGTTCCCATCAGATTCCTTTATATCTGTTAAATCCCATTTACCATCACTTAGGCAAGTTTCAACTTTCAGCTAGAATTCTACCTACTTTGTGAAGTCTTTCCCTAGTTTTTCACTGTCTGCTTCCTTTGACTTCCAACTACACAATGAGCACAGAACTATTAAGTGCTGAATAATGAAGCAGTGTCTAAAAGCTTGTTAGTCTTACAGTGGCAGACTAGGGTTAAAATCTGTAAGAATTGATGAGGGCAGGTGACTCACACTTGTAATCTCAGTGTTTTGGGAAGCTGAGGCTGGAGGATCACTTGAGGCCAGGAGTTCATGGTCAGCTTGGACAACATAGTAAGACTTTATCTCTACAAAAAAGAAACAAAATTAGCTGGGCATGATGGTGCTTGGCTGTGGTCCCCAGCAACTTAGGAGGGTGAGGCAGGAGGATCTCTTGAGCCCAGGAGTTAAAGGCTGTAGTGAGCTATAATCCCAACATTGCCCTCCAGGCTGGGTGACAGAGTAAGACTCTGCCTTTAAAAAACAAAAATAAAAGGCCTTGGCGCGGTGGCTCACGCCTATAATCCCAGCAGTTGGGGAGGCCAAGGCAGGTGGGTCACCTGAGGTCAGGATTTCGAGACCATCCAACCTGGTCAACATGGTGAAACCTCGTCTCTACTAAAAATACAAAAATTAGTCAGGTGTGGTAGCGCATGCCTGTAATCCCATCTACTTGGAAGGCTGAGGCAGAATCACTTGAACCTGGGATGCAGAGGTCGCAGTGAGCCGAGATGACGCCATTGCACTACAGCCTGGGCAACAAGAGCAAAACTCTGTCTTAAAAAAATATATAAAATAAAATAAAAATTCTGTGAGGATAAGGACAGCCTTACAAACCTAGTGCAGTGTGCAACAGTTAAATACTTGTTGATTTATTACTAAGACTCTAGTTAAAACTAGCAAAAATTATAAATTCAGCTAACTTATTTGAAGAGGCAAATGTGAAGAATTTATGAAAAAAGAATAATGTGGTTTATTTTATAACTCTGGTTAAAATCAGTAAATACATCCAAATGTTATAAATGAGAATATGTCACCTATTTTTGCAGTAATAGTGTGATCATATTATTTTAGAAGATAATTTGAAATGTGAAAGATGAGTTGAAGAGAAGGGACATTGGAGACAAGAAGCATTGAGAAGGCTATTTTAAAAACACATCTGGTTAAAGAAAAGGGTTTAACAGTCTGAGTTGAAAAAGAGAGGACAAGGCCAGGCGCAGTAACTCACGCCTGTAATCTTGGCACTTTGGGAGGCCGAGGCAGGCGGATCACCTGAGTTCAGGAGTTTGAGACTTGCCTGGCCAACTTGGTGAAACCCTTGTCTCTCCTAAAAATCTAAAAATACAAAAATTAGCTGGGCATGCTGGTGGGTGCCTATAATCCCAGCTACTCGGGAGGCTGAGGCAGGAGAATCGCTTGAACCCAGGAGGCGGAGGTTGCAGTGAGCCAAGATCACGCCACTGTACTCCAGCCTGGGCAACAGAGTGAGACTCAGTCTCAAAAAAAAAAAAAAAAAAAAAAAAGAATGAACAAAGTAAGTACTTCCCAAATCTGAAATTCTTACATCTTTTAAATAGGTTGATGAAATTTATAATTTTTACTATTTTTTAAAGAAAACATTTATACAGAAAGGTTCTTTGATTAGATTGAGTTTCTATAAATTGAGTGGAGGGGAAAAGATAGAACATATTTATTTACAATAATAGTTTAATCCCTCATCATGCTAGTTGCCTACGAGAGATATGGCTAATACAAGTAAAGTATCCTAGCATTAGTATGAGGAATAAGATAGCCACACCATGTACTGCTATGACCTCAGCTAATTTTAACAAACTTAGTCATGGAATCTGACCTACTCTAGGTCCTCTGATGTTTCATTTACTGTATATAAAAATTTTAGTTTCAGTGATTTGCATTAGAGGTCTACAGAGTGGCTGTGTATCCCTTGTGGTATGCGCTGATATATCTATTGGGCTACCGAAGGAAAATGTAACATCTGTCCCTCCCTCCCTCCCTTCCTTCCTTCCTTCCTTCTTCCCTTTCTTTTATTTTCTTTCTACCTATTTTAGTTTTTCAGTCTGTGTTAACAACATATGAATTACACTCTCAGTTTGTATGTCAGATAAGTTATAAACAAAAAAGGCATACTCAGAAGACAACCTAGAGGTTATAGGTCTGGAAGGGGTTGACAATCACACCCTCATTTGTTTGCAGTATGTTGCCATGAATTGCACTTTTACTTAAGCTAGGTTAAGTAGCTTTGTATTATCTTAAATAACGGAGTCTCTATATTACTTTATAAGGAGAGGTAGAGTAACCAAGAATAGTTCTTTTACCTCACAGAAGTGATCAAACTTAAAAGATGAGTTAGAAAGTGTTTGAGATTTGTCCTTTTCAAGAATAGCATGTAGTCTTAGATAGAATAATACTTAGAAAATATTTTCAGAAAAAATAAAAACTTAACTCTTTCATGTAAACATGAGTGAGAAAGTTAAGTGCTTTTTTGAAGGAAATTGATGCTGTGGAGCAGAGTTTGGCACATATTTTCCTGTAAAAGTTCAGATCGCAAATCTTTGCAGCTTTTCAGGCAATGCACTCCCTACTGCAGCGACTCAACTCCTATTGTAGCAGGAAAGCAGTCATAGGCAAACATACATGAATGGATGTAGCTGTGTTCCAGTAAAACTTCATTTACAGAAATGGGGATTGGGCTGGATATACTTTGCCAGCCCTTGCTATAGCGAAAGCATTTTGAATATATAGTTTTAGAAATGCTTCTTCCATCATTATATGATTTTACCCAAAATAAACAGAACTTGAAATCTTTGAATCACTTTATTATAAAATATTAAAATCAAGACTTTTTAAAATAATGAAATTTATTTAGTTACATTGTTTTCACTGAGAGATATTATCAGTATTAATTTTTAGTGAGAACTAAATAAAGTGTATTATTTATTTCATTTATATCTTATCTCATTAAGTTAACTTTTGTGTTTTGTAATTTACATAATCTATTAGAACATCATACATATATATTATATAAATAAAGGACTTAGTTTGGGAATTATTGAGGTTTTTTCTGAAGGTAGAGCACTGATCCAGTACTATTTTGGAGATTTTAGATGAGTTTTAACCTTTGCACTGCAAGTTCTCTGAATCTTTGTGTAATTGTAAAAACAATATTTGTATAAAGTTAACGGGGGACAGGTTGTACACATATACCTAGACAGCTAATCTCTGCTATTTGTACTTGTTCAAAATGACACTATTTCTCCTAATGATAAATTTAGTCATTCTTGTGAGATGTAAATGTTTATGCTTCTCAGTCACTAAATATTTTAGTTCATGTTTTAATTCTTTGTGTAATTATTTCTTAGTCTATCCCTTCATAATTGTAGCTCTAATTTTAAAATGATTTCCCCAATTATAAAATCGTGCAAATGTATAAAAAGCATTTTTTCTGTGTTTTGTTTTTAAAAATTTAGGATTATACTATCTAAACAATGTGTAACCTGCCTTTTTCCCCTATGTGTAGTAGTATTATGGTGTACGTACTCTACCTCCCTGCCTACTGCCACGTTTCAGCCATACTTTTTTCCAGAAGATATTTTAAAAGCTCTACATAAATATGTAAAATGTAACAAAATAAAATAAATTAAAAGTAGTTATTATTATTACTTTTTTTAATGGAGTCTTGCTGTGTCACCCATGCTGGAGTGCAGTCGCACGATCTTGGCTCACTGCAACCTCTGCCTTCTGGGTTGAAGCGATTCTCCTGCCTCAGCCTCTTGAGTAGCTGGGATTACAGGTGCACACCACCACACCCAGCTATTTTTGCATTGTTAGTAGAGACAGGGTTTTGCCATGTTGGTCAGGCTGGTCTCAAACTTCTGACCTCAGGTGATCCTCCTGCCTCAGCCTCCCAGAGTGTTGGGATTACAGTCGTGAGCTATTGTGCCTGGCCAAATATCTTTTGATAAGATGCTTTGTAATGGCTTTATAATATGCCAACTTGTAGATTTACTATAATTTATTTAATCATTGCCAATCATTAGATATTTAGGTTGTTGTCAGTTTATTTAATTTCAATAAATGAGGCTGTGATAAATATCTTTATACATAATCGCTGTTTACATCACTGATACTTTTCTCAAAAAATCTGTATAAAATTCCTAGATCAAAAAATATAAACATTCTTAATATATTAATACCAAATTATATTATAGAAAAAGTACATGTAGTTGCTTAGAGAAGAAATTCTTAGTTTCATTATACAGCATTCTCTTAGTGACTCTTACCGAAATATTTTGTTCACAGAAAATATTCCTGTTAGCATATCCTCTTTTATTACTTTGTTGGATGTTTAATAAATTAAGGATTATAAATTATAAATAATATATATTAAATATATAAAAGTTTTTTTCTTCTCAAAGAAATTCCTTAGATATTAAAGATTTTACTCAGTGGAACTAAACTTCCCTGCCTCATCAGTTATTATTGCCCATTATTAATTGAAAGTTATATTCATGTTTAACATTTATATGTATTGTATTTCTAATAGACTTGACCATAGTATTTTCATATTGTAATAATTATAAAGAAAGTTTAAAGTCTGCTTTAAACCAACCAAAACGTTTCTTTCACAGTGCAGTTTTAGCTGTAATGTGCTTATTTGTTTTCTCTTATGGCAAAATACTTGTAGCACAGTGCACGAGTCTAAGGTATGTTTTTTAAAAAATAACCTAACTTGGGCAAAAGTAGAAATGCATTGGCTCTCAGGATTACAAGAACAGCTTTGATAACTAAACCATGAAGCATAGGGGTATAGGCAGTAGTGTGTTGGAGGTGCTGGCGCACAAGAGCTGATTGTGCACATCCCTTCCCACTTCCACGTTCAATGTTGTCGTGTTGGTAGCTTAAGATTGTCCATGTTGGGATTATTTCCACCAGAAAGTCAGCAAACACTCCAAGTCAGAGGTTCCCACCACCCTAGTCAGTTGCTAAATCTTTATTAGCACATCACTGGACTTGAGCAGACATCAATCGGGTTCAGTTGCCTTCAGAACTCCTGTTAGAATTCTGAATTCTGCCTCTATAGAGGTTGACTTCTGTCAGTGAAGACTAGCTGTCTCAGTATGGTGAGATAATTATCCCATGGTAGCTCCCAAGTTTTACATACTATCACATACTTTCTGACACCATAGAGAAACCAGCTTTCTCTGTTGCAGTTAGAAAAATACTAGAGAAGGTCTCTCCTCAGATGCCCACCATTGGGTACTTAATTCAGGGTTGAGGATGGGGGATCATGGTAAATCGGGTTGTATAAGAATTTGCACATCCCAGAGTTGCTATATGAATGGGAATGAGTTTCCAGGGGAAGGAGAAAGAGACATTATAGAGCAGACAGCTCTATGATGTTTACTATACTTGCTAAAATATGAAATTCAGCTAAATTGGAATACAAAGTAGTGCCAAAACAGCATTAGGTTTGTGGAGTTATGTTAAACATAATTTGAAAATTGAAGGTTTTTTAAATAAAACATGTATTTTTTCAATCATGGTAATTTAAGCCCTACAATGAGTTTATTAAAATGTGCTTTTTATTTAGGGTTTGAACTACAGTTCCGATTAGGCCCAACTTTACAGGGAAAAGCAGTTACCGTGTTTACAAATTACCCATTTCCTGGAGAAACATTTAATAGACAAAAATTCCGTTCTCTGGATTGGGAAAATCCAACAGAAAGAGAAGATGATTCTGATAAATACTGTAAACTTAATCTGCAACAATCTGGTTCATTTCAGTATTATTTCCTTCAAGGGTAAGTCAGGTGTTTTGTTTGCGAGAAAAAAAGTTAATTTATTCTGTAATTTGAAGTTACGTAATTTGTAAATGTTACTGTATGAACCATGGCAGTGCAATTTTTACAGTGCTTCCTTGAGATGCAAATGGAACATTCTTTGATTTCTAGGAGGTAATTGTATGGCCCATTGCAGAGCTAAAGTATCATGTAAATGTATTTTAAATAACATCTTAAAAACTGTAGTCATTTCATGCAATCTGATTATAGGTTGCTGTTTATTTGCATGCCCTTGTTATTACTGATAGGTTTTAGTATACTTATTTTTCATTAAACCAACATTATTGGATATTTTGTGTATTATACATGTAATTATGTAGATTGTGAAAGGGTAAAAGTAGCTTTTCCATTAAGTTTTGTTGCAACTTTTAAAATGATTTTATGTGCTTAGAAATAAATATATTTTATTTGGGACAATTAACCTTTTAGTTAGAGTCAGACTATATTATATGAGGATTTTTTTTCTCTCAATGACTGAAAAGTTTTGTTTTGTTTTTTCCCTTAGAAATGAGAAAAGTGGTGGAGGTTACATAGTTGTGGACCCCATTTTACGTGTTGGTGCTGATAATCATATGCTACCCTTGGACTGTGTTACTCTTCAGACATTTTTAGCTAAGTGTTTGGGACCTTTTGATGAATGGGAAAGCAGACTTAGGGTTGCAAAAGAATCAGGTAATGTCAGCTTGCTTTCTTTTTCTTATTTAAAAAAATAAACGTAATTATCCTCTGTGATACAGATTTCAAAAGTTTTGTGTATTAGTCCATTCTCTCATTGCTATAAAGAACTACCTGAGACTGGGTAATTGATAAAGAAAAGAGGTTTGGCCGGGCGCGGTGGCTCAAGCCTGTAATCCCAGCACTTTGGGAGGCCGAGACGGGCGGATCACGAGGTCAGGAGATCGAGACCATCCTGGCTAACACGGTGAAACCCCGTCTCTACTAAAATACAAAAAACTAGCCGGGCGAGATGGCAGGCGCCTGTAGTCCCAGCTACTCGGGAGGCTGAGGCAGGAGAATGGCGTGAACCCGGGAGCCGGAGCTTGCAGTGAGCTGAGATCCGGCCACTGCACTCCAGCCTGGGTGACAGAGCGAGACTCCGTCTCAAAAAAAAAAAAAAAAAAAAAAAAAAAAAAGAAAAGAGGTTTGACTCACAGTTCTGCAGGCTGTACAGGAAGCATGGCTGGGAATGCCTCAAGAAACTTACAGTCATGGCAGAAGGCAGAGGGGAAGCAGGCACGTCTTACATGGCCAGAGAAGGAGGAAGAGAACAAAATAGGAGGTGCTACATGCTTTTAAACAACCAGATCTTGTGAAAACTCACTCACTATCATGAGAACAAGGGGGAAATCCACCAGCTTTCTCTCACCAGGCCCCTCCTCCAACATTGGGGATTACAATTTGAAGTGAGATTTGGGCAGGGACACAAATCCAAACCATATCTTTTTGCCTCTATGTTTAATTTTGTTTCTTATTATATTTGGTATTATAAGTAGATAGAACCATATTTTTAAAAAATTTTTTTTTTTTTTTTGAGATGGCGTCTTGCCCTGTCACCTAGGCTGGAGTGCAATGGCACAATCTTGGCTTACTGCAACCTCCACCTCCTGGGTTCAAATGATTCTCCCGCCTCAGCCTCCTGAGTAGCTGGGATTACAGGTGCCCACCACCAAGCCCAACTAATTTTTGTATTTTTAGTAGAGACAGGGTTTCACCATGTTGGCCAGTCTGGTCTCAAACTTCTGACCTCGTGATCCACCTGCCTTGGCCTCCCAAAGTGCTGGGATTATAGGCATGAACCACTGCACCCAGCCCATATTAAATTTTTGATACTTAACCATTTTTAACCTATAAAAATGGCAAATTTTGTGGTTCAGCTTAAGAAATGAAGGAACTCCATAATGAAACAATTATCATTTCTAAGACTTTACCATATAAAAATCGGAAGTAAGCTATTGAAAAGTGAAGGAAAATGTGTTATCATTATTTATCATTTTAATTCAACAAGCATTGCTTAACCATCTTTTGTGTAGAAGATATGTGCTATCATACATATCAAGAGCAAAATGAAACTTAAGTTGTATATTACTCTTAAGCAAAGGGCAATATTAATTTTTTCTTTTTTCTTTTCTTTTTTTTTGAGACAGGGTCTCACTCTGTCACCCAGGCTGGAGTGCAGTGGTACATTCTCAACTCATTGCAGCCTCCTGGGTTCAAGTAATTCCTGTGTTTCGGCCTCCCTAGTAGCTGGGATTACAGGCATGCACCACTACGCCTGGCTAATTTTTGTATTTTTAGTAGAGATGGAGTTTCACCATGTTGCCCAGGCTGGTCTCAGACTCCTAACCTCAAGTGATATGCCCACCTCAGCTTCCCAAGGTGCTGGAATTACCGGCATGAACCACCGTGCCCAGCCATATATATATATTTTAAGACAAGGTCTCACTCTGTTACCCAGACTGGAGTGCAGTGGTCTGATCTATTTTTTGTAGAGACAAAAGTCTCACTGTGTTGCCCAGGCTGTCCTTGAATTCCTGGGCTCAAGCAGTCCTCTTGCCTTCGCCTCCCAAAGTGCTGGAATTACAGGTGCAGGCCACTGCACCTGATCTCAATTTTAATTTTCTGCTTTTGAGTTGAATAATATATGAAGAAAGGAATGAGAAGTTCACTGACATAACTAAAACAGAATACAAGTACTGTGGAACATTAAAAGTAGCTGATGGCCGAGCACGGTGGCTCAAGCCTGTAATCCCAGCACTTTGGGAGGCCGAGACGGGCGGATCACGAGGTCAGGAGATCGAGACCATCCTGGCTAATATGGTGAAACCCCGTCTCTACTAAAAAATACAAAAAAAACTAGCCAGGCGAGGTGGCGGGCGCCTTTAGTCCCAGCTACTCGGGAGGCTGAGGTGGGAGAATGGCATAAACCCGGGAGGCAGAGCTTGCAGTGAGCTGAGATCCGGCCACTGCACTCCAGCCTGGGCGACAGAGCAAGACTCAGGCTCAAAAAAAAAAAAAAAAAAAAAAAGTAGCTGAAAGACATGTAAGTATATAAATTTTGTAATAGGCAGTGTGTGTGAATTTTTTCAAATATTGCCTCATTATCTCTGTCTTGTGTATAAGGACACTGATATCTTGAAAGATTTAAATAAACTTGCTTAAAGTCTGTTAAACTCTTGGTAGTAGAACCCAAGTGTTTGACTTCTTTTTTAGTAGCATGCTTGCCTTGCTATTTATAATTAAGAAAGTTTAAATTTATATTTTCTTCATTTTAGGCTGATTCTGTTTGTTTGTTTTTACAGTGGTTTTTCTTTGCTTTGCAGGCTACAACATGATTCATTTTACCCCATTGCAGACTCTTGGACTATCTAGGTCATCCTACTCCCTTGCCAATCAGTTAGAATTAAATCCTGACTTTTCAAGACCTAATAGAAAGTATACCTGGAATGATGTTGGACAGCTAGTGGAAAAATTAAGAAAGGAATGGAATATTATTTGTATTACTGATGTTGTCTACAATCATACTGGTATGAGCTTCATTGACTGCCTTTATTAATTTTGATGAGAATTTATACACACACACATACACACACAAACAGGAGAAGGGAAGGGACGAAAGAAAGGGAAAGGAAAGGGGCTAACATAAATTTTAAAAACACAAATGATGATTAGGTGTCCTTCCATTTAAAAAATTAGTATTTTTCCTTTCAAAGAAAACATACTTAACTGAGGATCAAGTCAATATATATGTATCTTGCATCTGATGTTTATAAATACAGGAGAGTGATCATAGAAGGAACATAATGATCACATATTTCAACTTAGAGTACAGTAGTCCCCCTCTTATTCACAGTTTTGCTTTCTGAGGTTTCAGTTACCTGCAGTCAGTCACATTTCAAAAATATTGAATAATTCCAGAAATAAGCAATTCATAAGTTTTAATTTTCATGCTGTTTTAAGTAACATGATGAACTCTCATGCCATCCTGCTCTCTCCCACCTGGAATGTGACTCATCCCTTTGTCCAGTGCATCCATGCTGTAAACACTACCTGCCCACGAGTCACTTAATAGCCTGCTCAGTTATCAGATCAAAAACACAAAATATCAAAAAATATATATGTAGGGTTTGATACTATCTATGGTTTTACACATTCACTTGGAGTCTTGGAAGGTATCCTTTAAGGATAAGAGGGGACTACTCTATTAATACTTTCTCAAGTAACACATGGATCCTATATTAGCAGGAGCTCTAGTACTGTAGTGCTATAGCATATATTAAAAAACTAAATGATTTCTATTATTTGGAGAGAAACTTATTAGTAAACTCTGAGAAGATGTATCTGGAAATTATGTCATCTACGTGTTAAAAGAGCTTATTAAAGTTAGTCTGTTTTGGTTCCCAAGATTCCTTAGTGATATATAATTCTATTAAAATATATCAGATTTTTCCAGCTAGCGATCCTTGAGGAAATGGTTCCTCCCCTCACCTGTCAGAGGAGCTGAGCCTGGCCTGGCCTAGCCTGATAAGGCCTGGTCGTGAGCAGCTTTGGGTTTAACCCAGTTTACCTTACAAATGTTTTCTTGCATGTATGCTACAATGTAGAAAAGTTTGGAAAACACTGTTTTGCTTATGTAAAGAATAAGAATTCTAGTTGGTACAAACATTTAAAAGATATAATCTGCTGTTTCATAAAGCAGTTCTCCAAGTAACCATAGGAACTATGTAGATATTTAAAAGCTCATGTCTGGTTCATCAATATAAATAAAAATCTCTAATCATAATGGCAAAGTTAGGTAAAGAAATAGGTACATTCTAAAATTTGGTGTTTCTGCATGTACCTAGAAACCAAGCCTCCAATTCTACAGTGAAAACTTTGCAATACCCAATAACTCAGTATTCTTCACTTGAGTATTTGACATTATTAAGCCAGGTGCTGTCACTTGCACCTGTAATCCCAGCCACTTGAGAGACTGAAGTGCAAGGATCACTTGAGGCCAGGAGTTTGAAACCAGCCTTGGCAACATAATGAGACCCCGTCTCTTACAAAATAATGTAAAAAAATTAAAGGAAAATTTGACAGTCTTGATAATCACTTTGAGATCTGTAATATTATTGAAATCAAATTTATCAAACCACATAATGGCATTTTATGAGTTACAAATTGTATGAGTTAGGATATGGCTTAAGCAGCCATAACAGAAAAATATAGGGACTAACGGCTAAAATTGTATTTATTTCTTACTAAAAGATTAAATAGGCATTCCTGGACTAGAATGGTACTTCAATGGTGATAGGGAACTAGTTTCTCTCATGTTGCTCTGCAGTCTCCAACACTTTGCTTCAAATTCTTAGTCAGATATGGCTATTCCAGCTCCTGCTACCACATTCTCCCCAGTGGAAATGGGGAAAGGGCAGGCCTGTCTTTTTGGGTATGATATGATATATATTCCTGTGTTCACATTGCGTCACAGGAATTTGTCTCTTGCCATACCTACCTTAAAGGAGACCTGCAATGTAGTCTTGAGTTTGTCAGCTATGTGTAAAGTTGAACCTTGGGAATTTTATTACTAAAGAAAGAATAGGAGAATAAAATTGAGTACAGCAGCAGTCTCTGCCATAAACTATATTTCTGAGACATTTGAGAGATTCTGTGCAATGTAAAGGAAGTAAACCTTGCCGCAGCCTTACTTGAAAAGTGTTGCAAATCATAATATCCTTTCTGTGAAACAAGTTTTCTTTAAAAAAAAAAAAAAAAGTATTATCCAGCAGAATTCAGCCTCCAGAATGGTTATGTGAAGGCTTCACACACTTTATGCAGTGAAACAACCCTAACTGGTGAAAATTATTTTAAGACAATCACTTAAATCCCCTGGAAATTGTCCTATGGATATTTAGCATATAGAGAAACATACGAAAATCTATTACATCCTAATAAGAACAAGTGTCCTTGGTGATTGAACCAAGACATACTCCGTTATCTTATACAAATGCCTCTGTTATGGAAGCTCTATCACAGGCACTCCACTCCTGGTAGGTGTGGCCAAGAGGAGACATTCTCTCCTCCCAACTCCCAGCCTGGGGTTATAGTTTCACCCTAAGAGGCACAGTCTATGAGTGTTTCTAATTCTCCCTGCCGGCCCTGTCTTGCAGAAGTTCTTTTTTTTTTTCTTTTTTTTTTTTTTTTTTTTTGAGACAGGGTCTCCTTCTGTCACCCAGGCTGGAGTGCACTGGTACAATCTCGGCTCACTGCAGCCTCCACCTCCCAGGTTCAAGTGATTCTCATGCCTCAGCCTCCCGAGTAGTCAGTATTACAGGTATGAGCCACCACGCCTGGCTAATTTTTATATTTTTAGTAGAGATGGAGTCCCGTCATATTGGCCAGGTTTGTCTCAAACTCCTGACCTCAGGTGGTCCACCCCACCTTGGCCTCCCAAAGTGCTGGGATTACAGGCGTGAGCCACCGCACCCGGCCATGTTGCAGAAGTTCTATTCCAAGTAGGCAGGTGGAGAAAAAATCTCCCTTTCTCCACCCAGCCCCTACTTGCAGAGCTGACATCCTTTCCCAGATGTAGCAGGCCAAGAACACTGGAACCCAATTGCCCTGGAAAAGGTCTTGGTTCAAATGCCAAGACTCTTGTTGTTCTTATCTTAAATAAATGTTTCTCCTTATGCTGAATGCCCTAGGATAATTTCCAGGGACTAAATGATTGTTTTTAAAATATTTTCACGAGTTAAATTGTTTTGCTAGGGACAGTGTTTGTTGAGTTTCTTACTACATCACTCCAAAAGTCCATATTTATTTCTTAATGTTGATGTGTGTTAAAACATAGTTTGGAGTTTGACTCTTCTTTCATGTAGAATTAGAAAAAAATATTTTCACTACCTGTTGTTTAGAATTCTTTCATTTTACAGTTGATTTTTGTTTCAAAATATTGAGAAAAGAAAGTTTTAGGATTTTGCTATTTTAAAAATTGGGGATGGATGGAATGGCTCACACTGGTAATCCCAGCACTTTGGGAGGCCGTGGCGGATGGGTCACCTGAGGTCATGAATTCGAGACCAGCCTGGACAATATGGTGAAAACTCATCTCTACTAAAAATACAAAAATTAGCCGGGCATAGTGCCGGGTGCCTGTAATCCCAGCTACTCCAGAGGATGAGGCAGGAAAATCACTTGAACCAAAGAGGTGGAGGTTACAGTGAGCCGAGATCGTGCCACTGTACTCCAGCCTGAGTGACAAAGCAAGACTCTGTCTCAAAAAAAAGAAAAATTTAAATTAGCTGGGTGTGTTGGCATACACTTGTCATCCTGACTACTTGGGAGGCTGAGGCAGGAGGATCACTTGAGCTCAAGGCTGCAGTGAGCTATGGTTGCACCACTGCACTCCTGTACTTCTGGGTGACAGAGAAAGGCCCTGTCTCAAAACTGAATGAATGAGGGCAGCATTGGTACTTACTCTTTTTTTTTGAGACAGGGTCTCATTCTATATGTCACCCAGGCTGTAGTGCAGTGGTACCATCTTAGTTCACTGCAGCCTCAACTTACTGGGCTCAAGCAGCCCTCCCACCTTAGCCTCCTGAGTAGCTGGGACTTTAGGCATATGCCACCATGCTGAGCTAATTTTTAAAAGATTTTGTAGAGATGAGGTCTCACTATGTTGCCTCCAGCTGTTGCCTCCAGATGTTGTCTCCAGCTCCTGGGCTCAAGTGATACTCCCTCCTCGACCTCTCAAAGTGCTGGGATTACAGGCTTGAGCCAGCGCACTTAGCCCCAATATTTATTCTTTATAAGTGAAAATCCTATTTGGATATAAGTTATTACTACATTTTGTGTTTTTGAAAAATACCTTGAATTTCAGTGATTGTGTTGTGAATCTCAGAGGAACTATCTTGATGCAAGTTTTGAGAATTACCAATTTAACTTTTATTACAGCTTCTCTGCTCCTTACATAGCCTCTCTTCATCTGAGTGTTTATTATGGGTATGAATAAATACTAAGTAAATAAATGATTTACTAAATAAATGACTGAAACTAGAAATAATAATGACTCTAAAATTATATAAGAGTGCTCAGCCGAGTGAATGAAGCATGAACACATTCATTTCAGCAGCAGAGCAATGTGGTTAAGATTGCACATTTTGAAGAGGGACTTGGCCAAGTTAATTCCTGACTGTATGACTTGGGCTGAGTTACTTAACTCTCTGTGCTTCAGTTCCTCATTTGTTAAGAGAACTTAACAATACGTCCTAATTTGTGCGGTAGGAAGTGAGGAATAATAAATTGGTGTATTTAACTGCTTAGAACAATCTCTGGTATGTGGTAAATATTCAGTAATTGTTACTACTTTTTGTTTTATGTACATTAATCACTCATGCTCTTCAATATGAATTCAGGCATAATTAGTCCATTTTAAAGATCAAACAAATTCCATGTAACTTTCATTTTTTTTTATTTTAAAATTAAAATAAATATCTTTTTTTTTTAAATAAATAGATATAAGGTTTCACTGTGTTGCCCAAGCTGGTCTTGAACTCCTGCAGGCTATCCTACCTCCACTCCCACAAAGTGCTGGGGTTGAGCCACCATGCCTGGCCAAAACAAATTATCTTCAATGCTGTAAATATTTGGAATACTTTGCCAAACTCTTGATTCTGATTCTGAACTGTAAGCTACAGGAATTCATATTCCTTGAGCGTATTTCTTTTAGCACTTTCTCAGCCTCGCTCTTATCCAACTTATCAAAACAACGTATTTCATTAATGCTTTAGGATTAGCCATACAAAAGTATTACCTATAAGAGAGGTGCTTTTTGTTTCATCGGATTTTCTAAGCAGAATTAAAGTTAAAAAAAAAAAAAAAAGAAGTATGGTGAAGCAAATGATAGGATACCATAACCAAAGAAAAAATGTTTCCTATAACAGTATCATTGTAAAATATTGATGTCTAATATAGAAAAAAATGAGTGGTAGATGTTTCTATTTTATTTCACCTCTAAACTTAACATAGATGCAGTTTCAATTTAATTATGAGATACTCCTTTGTGTCTCCTTTTTCCTTCAGCTGCTAATAGTAAATGGATCCAGGAACATCCAGAATGTGCCTATAATCTTGTGAATTCTCCACACTTAAAACCTGCCTGGGTTTTAGACAGAGCACTTTGGCATTTTTCCTGTGATGTTGCAGAAGGGAAATACAAAGAAAAGGGAATACCTGCTTTGATTGAAAATGATCACCATATGAATGTCAGTATGTACAGAGGAGTATCACACTAAAACAGAAAAAATTTCTAAAGTACACATTAAATATATGTTTGAAAATTACTTAGAATCTGTATTTTAATATGATAAACAGTATTTGGTTAAATGATTTTAAATAAATATATGTATATATGTATTTTTTAACTATTGACATTTTTCAGTCCATCCGAAAAATGATTTGGGAGGATATTTTTCCAAAGCTTAAACTCTGGGAATTTTTCCAAGTAGACGTCAACAAAGCAGTTGAGCAATTTAGAAGACTTCTTACACAAGGTAAAGGATATATGCTAGAATGTTCCTATCAATTTTAAGAAATTTAATATTATAACGGGAAAACTCTTCTGCGTAATGTCATTATTAAATATGTCATTGTATGATATTTGTGTTATTGTTGATATTATAGAACTGTGATTCTTTAAGCTGAGAGCAGAGACATCTAAAGGGCACGTCATAATAACACATAACACAATTATTTCCCCTGGGTACTGTATCTTACTGTTAGTTCCATAGAATGCTCAGAATTTTGTGGAACCCAGTATATAGTTATTAAATGTATGAATGGGAAGTAAGTAGAACAGGTTATTTCAGCTGAGAATGGCTTGAAACAAGTTTTGAAACTGAGAGATGTGATAGTCTCCTGTTGTCTATAGTAAGAATCTTAACTGACATAGAGGGGTTTCCAGGTGATTTTCCCCACTATTAAGGCCACCTAACCACTAGTGATACTGAAGCCAGATATTGGCGAGATAACAAAAGGTAACGAAGTGAGTCTTCTGTTAAGGACATAACTAATCAAGAAGGTAATATGCCCCCAACAAAATAGGGTAGGAAAAAATAGGTGAAATGAGAAAGTAGGGTTTGTAGGAGACAAATTAGAAAGGATTATTAAGAGCTATCTGCATTTCGTATAGGACAACCTAGCAGTGAGGATTTGGAGAAGATTTTAAAATAATTATTTTTTTCTCTTCCAGAAAACAGAACTAGAGTAGGACTCAGAAATAGTGCCTTTGACGTAGAATGAGCTCTAGGATACTCAGTCAGCTTCATACATCAACTTTTGCAATTGTGTAACACCTTAGTACAGGAATTTTTAACATTAACCTTTCTTCCTGTTTCATTTTACTAAAGGGCCTCTATCTTCCCTTCCCCCAGTAAACTGTATTATTTACATGAAATAATATGTGCTCACTGTAAAGAGAAAAAGCCCAATAGTTCAAATGTGTAAGAAAACAGAATGTATGACCGCCTCTCTCCCAAAACCCACATCTCAGCTACTACATATTGTTTCTTGTATTTAAGACTCTTCTTGAAAAAAATTCAATTCGATATATAATTGTATGTAATTCTGTATATGGTATGTACATAAGTTTTATATTTATATTATTTTTACACATGCAAATAAGACTAGAACATAAACCGTCAACAACTTGTTCTTTTAGTTGACAATATAAATTTATTATAGCTAATTATTTCTTTTAACCTCTGTATAGCAATATGCTGTTTTTAAAGTACTTGAATTTATTTAGCCTTTTTGATAGGTTGTTTCCAGATTTTTCATTTTTCATTCATTCATTCAATGCATATTCATTGAACCACCTACTACTGTGTGCTAGACATTCCTCCAGGCATGAGGATTCATTGGTAAACAGAACAAAGTCCTTTCCCTGGATAAACTTCTAGTCTCATAAGCTGTACTGCAGAAAATACATCCCTGTACATGTTATGTTTACTTGCTTACGTGAGTCAATCTGAAGGATAAATTGTTAAACATGGAATTATTGAGTCAAAGCGTATATAGATTTCAAATATAATAAATTTATTTTCACAGCAAGTTATACCAAGTTAATATTATCACTAACATTAGATATCATTTTTATCATGTTTGTCAATCGGGCGAAACATACCTTGTTTTAATTTACATTTCTTTCTTTTTTTTTTTTTTTTTTGAGACTGAGTCTCGCTCTGTCACCAGGCTAGTGCAGTGGTATGATCTTGGCTCATTACAACCTCCACCTCCCAGGTTCAAGTGATTCTCCTGCCTCAGCCTCCCAAGTAACTGAAACTACAGGCATGCGCCACCACACCCAGCTAATTTTTGTATTTTTAGTAGAGATGGGGTTTCACCATGTTGGCCAGGATGGTCTCGATCTCTTGACCTCATGATCCACCTGCCTCTGCCTCCCAGAGTGCTGGAGTTACAGGCGTGAGCCACCGTGCCCAGCCTTTTAAGTTACATTTATTTGCTTATTAATGAAGTATTTTTTACATGTTAATTAGCTATTTATATTTCTTCCATTAATTGCCATTAATGTTTCTTCTCATTTTTCTATTGAGTTGTCTGTTTTTTATATTGACATTATTATTGATTATTACACAGGCCTCAAATATATCCTCCTAGTATGCTCTTTATCTTTCAACTCTTGTTTATGGTGACATTTTTTTTCAATGTAGTCAAACTTTTCAATTTCTGATGGCTTCCAATTTTATATCATGCTTAGGAAAGACCTTCCATCAACATTCTCTTTTCTTCTAATTTGTATTTTTACATTTGAATATTTAATATACCTGAAACTTATTTTTGTATATTATATAAAGAAGATATTTAACTTGATCTGTATTTTTAAAATTATATTGAGTTGAAAATCCATCCTTTTATACTGATTTGAAATACCACCGTAATACTTCATAGTGTATGGTAATATGCAAAATATACATCTGTTATCTGTGCTCTTCCACTGATCCATCTCTTTTATTCTATCAATACTAAAGACTAAATACTAAATACTAAAGTTTATACTGATGGCATAGCTTTTCAAACATTTCATTTCTTGGCAGTGTTCTTTTTTTTTTTTTTTTTTTTTTTTTGAGATGGAGTTTCACTCTTGTTGCCTAGGCTAAAGTGCAGTGGCGTGATCTCTTCTCACTGCAACCTCCGCTTCCTGTATTCAAGCAATTCTCCTGCCTCAGCCTCCCGAGTAGCTGGGATTACAGGCATGTGCCACCACACCCAGCAAATTCTGTATTTTTAGTAGAGATGGGGTTTCTCCATGTTGGTCTCAAACTGGCTGGTCTTGAACTCCTGACCTCAGGTGATCCACCTGCCTCAACCTCCCAAAATGCTGGGATTACAGGTGTTAGCCACCGTGCCCACAGCAGTTTTCATGTATTTACTCTTGCAGATGAACCTTAGAAACTGGATTTTAAGAATCGATTTGTATTTTATGCTGTTTTGTGAGGTGAACATGAATAACCACTACACTATGGAAACCCATTATTTTATGTTTTTTTGTTTGTGTTTTTATAAGTCATTTCAAAGTCTCTTTGGAATAAGCCAGATACAAATTAATTAGTTAATATAAAATCAAGTTCAATGGAGGCAATCCTGTACCAGTTCTTAATTTTATTACAAACAAGTTCCAGAAAAAGAGTGAAACTTTCCTCAAAAACCATTTATTTCCCTTTTAATTTTTAAGTTGTTACCTGAGGAATATGGCTGATGAAAAGGGAAAGAAAGTATTAAGTCTGTGCTTCTTTTAGAGAATACAAAGAAAGTCAGGTTGTTAATAAGACTTTAGGAAGCAAACTTTGAAAGCAATCTTGAAAAAGAACTCCTGAGGTTTGAATATTTGGTAGCACATGGGAGGAAAACACGTTCCACTAAAGTCCTTAATGTGTTTTAAAAAAAAGAATAGAATAGAATAAGTGAATGCTGATGTAGGCAGAAAAGTGGTGCTGGGATTGAATTGATAGGAATCCTTGTGTCTTTCTTTTATGTTATTTTTGTCTCTCTGTGTTTCTTTCTCCACACACCTCGTGTGTGTGTGTGTGTGTGTGTGTGTGCATGCGCGCGCACGCGCGCGCACACACAGCAAGATGAGAAGGGGAGGAGGTAGGATACTTGTGAAATATTTGTTTTATTTTCATTGAAAAAATTATAGGCCCGAAATTAGAAAATAGTGACAGTTATAATCTTTGTGGATAGTTGCATTTAAGATACCATCTTTTTTTCTTTTAGAAAATAGGAGAGTAACCAAGTCTGATCCAAACCAACATCTTAAGATTAACCAAGATCCTGAATACAGACGGTTTGGCTGTACTGTAGATATGAACATTGCACTAACGACTTTCATACCACATGAGTATGTAATGTGTTTTTTTCTGTGAAATAAAGAATATTACTTATAAACCTTTATGGTTAGTATGATTTTCATACTACTTATTAAAAACGCTTAATAGAAAATGAAATAAAGTAATTCACTGTAATTCTATTTCAACACATGACGTTTTCCCACTTTTTCTGTGCGTGGGCCATGTTTCTATATTTGTATATAAACATTTTTACAATTGGAAAACATCATCAGCCATAACTGAAATCCTGATGAATATATTTAAGGTTTCTGTGACCTTTGTTAGAAAGTTTTTAAGTGTAGAAGCTGTAAAGCCATTAAATACTATATCTGCATTTCTCCATCTGCTCTAGCAATGGGCCAGCAGCAATTGAAGAATGCTGTAATTGGTTTCATAAGAGAATTGAGGAATTAAATTCAGAGAAGCATCGACTCATTAACTACCATCAGGAACAGGTTTTACTTATTTTTGAACTGCTTCATTTCCTTGCATCTTATTACTATTTTTTTGTTGTCTTGATGATGATGATGATCTAACACAATTTAATGTTTTTCAGGCAGTTAATTGCCTTTTGGGAAATGTGTTTTATGAACGACTGGCTGGCCATGGTCCAAAACTAGGACCTGTCACTAGAAAGCATCCTTTAGTTACCAGGTGTTGCATTTTTTTTTTTTTTTTTCTTATTGATGGTTGAACATTGAAAATTGTATTTAACATCTGAAATTAACCTAAATGTTTTCTTTAACATGTGACTTCAGTACATTTCTTAAATTGAAATAGAAGTTTTGATTTGGATATAGGCTTAATATTAACTCATTTTGTTAGGCAAATATTTTGTTAGAGAAACTGTCATCAGTATGAACCAATTTATAGTTATCATTTACTTTAATGTTTCTGGAGGACTGCATACTTTGTGATAAATTCAATATTAATCAATTTAAGCAAGCATCTAGCTCCTTACTTTGTAAGTGACATGAAGCATAGGTTGGGCAACTAGAGTGTAGTAAAAGCCTTTGCATAACTTTACTTAAGAGTCTTTTTTTAAAATGTCTTTGCAAAGTAACATCAATGCCTCAATTTTTTTTTTTTCTTTGAGATGGAGTCTCGTTCTGTCACCCAGGCTGGAGTGCAGTGGCATGATCTCAGCTCATTGCAACCTCTGCCTCCTGGGTTCAAGCGATTCTCCTGCCTCAGCCTCCCAAGTAGCCAGGCTACAGGGGTGCACCACCATGCCCAGCTAATTTTTGTAGTTTTAGTAGAGACAGGGTTTTCCCATGTTGGCCAGGCTGGTCTCAAACTCCTGACCTCAGGTAATCCGCCCGCCTCAGCCTCCCAAAGTTCTGGGATTGCAGGCGTGAGCCACCATGCCTGGCCACCTCAATGATTTTTTAAAATAATTTTATGAAGTTTTAAACATTATTTAAAATGTTAGCCAGCTATGCTGTTGTGTTAACTCCCTGTTTCTCACATCCTCTAGGTTTACTCAAAAAGTCTATTGAAGATTTTTGACCTATGTTGAACTTTTTTTCTATAAATAGCATCAAACTAATTTTATTCTATTCATTAGAGAAGAAGTTTAGTTTTAATGTTGCAAATTTATATTCTCTTCAAGGAGTTTCTTTGTATGGATTTAATATTTAATTATATGTTCATAGGTATTTTACTTTCCCATTTGAAGAAATGGACTTCTCCATGGAAGAATCTATGATTCATCTCCCAAATAAAGCTTGTTTTCTGATGGCACACAATGGATGGGTAATGGGAGATGATCCTCTTCGAAACTTTGCTGAACCAGGTATATAATTTTTAACTTCTCTATGGATAGGGAAAGAATAGTTCATGGCAAGGTCAAAATAAAATCTGCTTTATTGATTTTCTTCCCTGTTATTATATTGGTTTTTAAACTATTTCACCAATAAAGGTACCAGAGGTACATACAATTTGAGAAAGAAAACATGGAGTCAACAAATAATAAATTCATCTTCTTTCCTCTCCTTTGCCTTCCTACCTTTTATCTTCTCAAACAGAATAACTTTTATGTATCTGTTTTCTATATTGTGGGTCTATGTAAGCTTTTATTTGGACAAAATGTTATTGCATTTTTACAAAAAAACAAGTTTGAAACCACTGTTATTACAATTACATTGCCATAAGAGATATTTTCACTCATTGGCCAGAGGTATTAAGACATTTCAGTGGCAATTAAACTAGAACCTAATGGTTTGAGATCCTCCCTCACTCTTAGTGTCTTGTTTTTCTATAGCTATTTCATTACCAGGAAGAATGTTGCAGGAGCTCATTGATTTATTTATTTTTTAACATTTCAAAACTAGGAGTCTATTTTAGTGACATCAAAATTTATTCAGAAATCTTATTTTTTTTTTTTAAGAGTATAAATTTGGGTGTAGGTATCTCTGCCCTCTTTTTTCCAGCCATTCTAAACAAAATCAAGCCATTCTGCTGTATGCCATGGATCTAATATAACCTGTTGCCGAAAATAAGTAGGAGGGTGGAAATGGAGCTTTAAATGTTTTTGGTAGAACTATGGTTTTGAAAGGCCTATGATATTAACATTTCTGTTTTCCCTTATGGAGTGACTTGGGTTTTTGAAATTGAGGACAAATTTTTAGAAGAGACTATAAGCTAGAGTTTTTTCAGAGTAGCTATGAGAAATAAATTATTATTATTTTTTTAAAACATTATCTTATACCACTTTAGATACAGTTTTAACCAATGTATCATTCATGGCAGAAATGATCAAAGCAATTTAAAAATCAGTGTTTCCATGAAGTAATTGTTTTCATTTTATTTCTTGAACTATTGAAAGCAATCTCTTTTCTGAACAGGCTCAGAAGTTTACCTAAGGAGAGAACTTATTTGCTGGGGAGACAGTGTTAAATTGCGCTATGGGAATAAACCAGAGGACTGTCCTTTTCTCTGGGCACACATGAAAAAATACACTGAAGTAACTGCAACTTATTTCCAGGGAGTACGTCTTGATAACTGCCACTCAACACCTCTTCATGTAGCTGAGGTACAGAAAAACAATTTATCTAATATTAAGAAAAGAAATTCAGTGTTCTTTCCTAGCTTTCCTTAAGTAGACTATGCAGGTAAATATAGTCTTTTGCTAGTTGGACACTGGCATTGATTTGGTGGTAGTATTTATCACTATTGCATAATTAGCGTAATTCTAACAATCTTTTGATGCAGTTGTTATGGAATACTGGGTTATAAAATATTTAACTAGTTAATTTTAAAATTTTAATTTAGGGAAGTTGATCATATTGTTTCTGATAATATGAAGCGCTATTGTAAATACATAAAATGTGTTTACAATACATAAAATGTATATTGGCTACTGTAAATACATAAATGTTAATTTTTCTTATTTTTAGGTTGCTTTCAATATATTTAGAAGTGACTGTGAAAGTGAATAGCTTATTACACATTATAGTGGTGTGCGCCTGTAGTGCCAGCTACTCGCAAGGCTGAGGCAGGAGAATCGCTTGAACCCGGGACGCGGGGGTTGCCGTGAGCCAAGATCACACCACTGTACTCCAGCCTAGTGACAGAGTGAGACTCTGTCTAAAAAAATAAATAAATAAAATAAAATAAAAAAATAAACTTTAACGTTATAGCATATTGAAGCCAGTCTAGCCTCGATTTAATTTTTATTATTTATAAAAATATAAGTGTAAACATAAACATTGTCTATTCCTCTTTGAGCTCTTTACAATAACTTCTGAACAATGCCAATACTTATAGTATTACCTTCTATCTAATACAACTTTGTAATTAAACTCATAATTTTCATCCCGCTTATAAAATTTTTTTTTAATTTATTATTTTTAGAAACCCTACAGTAGCACTGCTTATAAGATTTTTGATAGCTTCCTAGTGACCATGTCACCTAGGTGTTCTTTGGAAATGTGTGTTTACCTGAAAAATATCTTATTTCTATAATATTAAAGCAGTATTATAATGTGTATGTTTCAAGTCCTGTGATGAAAAATTGATTTGATTTGGAGGGATTTAGTGAACATTAGTTAAGCTGGTAGAACATTGTCTAGTTCCAAAAAATGACGGCTTTATTTTATGTGCTTTTAGCAACAGCAAAAAAAAATATGCTTCTAAGATTGTTACATGGCAGAAAAGAATGTTCAAACTTAATTTTAAATGACAAAATCTAGGATTCTACTTGTTAGCTGATAGAATTTCAAGTATTTTATTAATCTTTGTGCAAATGCTATGTTTAACAGTTTGGAACCTATCTGATTTTTTATTATAAACCAGTGTTTATAATAAACAGCTAGATAGATAGCACCAGTGTTAAATGTAAATCACACAAGTGAAAATTGTAAAGTGTAAGAGTTTTTAAGAATTATCATCATCTGTAGGAGAAACTGGCTTCAGTCTGGTCAGGCAGATCTAATCTTTCCAACAGCTAAGTAATTCATCAGGGAATTTGTGAATAATTGTTCAGTCAACCACCTGGAAATTAAGTCTGATTAAAGTTTTAAAAATAAGCACATAGGCCCTGGCACAGTGGCTCACGTCTGTAATCTCAGCACTTGTAGGCCGAGGCAGGCAGATCACCTGAGGTTGGGAGTTTGCAACCAGCCTGACCAACGTGGAGAAACCCTGTCTCTACTAAAAATACAAAATTAGCTGGGTGTGGTGGCACATGCTTGTAATCCCAGCTACTCAGGAGGCTGAGGCGGGAGAATTGCTTGAACCTGGAAGGCAGAGGTTGTGGTGAGCTCAGATCACGCCATTGCACTCCAACCTGGGCAACAAGAAAAAAACTCAGTCTCAAAAATAAATTAATTAATTAAATAAATAAGCAAACAGGGAGAAAGCCTAACAGAATTGTAGTGTTATGATTTACATTTAGTAATATGAAACTAACATTTTTCTTCTTCTTTTTCTCTCTCATGTCTCAATATCTTTGCAAAATCTAATCTTCCTTTTTAACTGTTAATTCTCTTTATAAATTCTCTTGTTTCTATGTGTTTTGGTATGCTTGATATTTTCTTACATATGTACAATGAAATTTTATTTGGAAATTCTTCTTGAATTTCCATTTTATCTTGCTGCATATTTTTCTATGTCAAATCCATGCCTCCTTTTGTCTCCTTCCTTCCTCCTATCTTGCTTTTCTCTTTGTTACATTTATTTGTTACATTTGTCGCTGTGCTTTTTACAGTACATGTTGGATGCTGCTAGGAATTTGCAACCCAATTTATATGTAGTAGCTGAACTGTTCACAGGAAGTGAAGATCTGGACAATGTCTTTGTTACTAGACTGGGCATTAGTTCCTTAATAAGAGGTAGGCTTGTCGGAATGTATTTCCCATCTAAAACTTTAGCTTTTGTTTAAGTAGATTAAAGGATTTAATAGCTTCATATGCGATGCTTAATAATTTTTTAACACAGTTAATGTTCTTTTAAATAGTTTGTATGACATATTCTAATATGACTCATTCTATTTTTATCAGTATAAATTTCTGCTTTGGGGTAAGATACCTCATTTCAGATTGAAAGACCAGTAGGATGAACTGAAGACTCACTAATAAAACCATTTGTTGTTGCTGAAAATATGTGAACCTGTTTTTCATCTTCTACTGGGAGATATGATGTAAAGTTTAGATGTTTTACACTGAATTTTGTGTAGCTTACATCCCAGTAAACAACATATATTCCCTTTTCCTTACATGAGCCATTTCTCCAGTTAAGTTATGGGGAAAACTTTTTTGTCACTTAAACTAGTAGACATTTGTTTAAATCCTTAAAGCAGTTTTTTTTTTTTTTTTATAATATTGATGTGGTCTTTATTTTGAAAGTCATTTATGATAAGAAATCTAACCTCTTCCTGGACATAAATAATGAAGATTGTTAAAATATTCTGTAATGCTCTGCAGAGGCAATGAGTGCATATAATAGTCATGAAGAGGGCAGATTAGTTTACCGATATGGAGGAGAACCTGTTGGATCCTTTGTTCAGCCCTGTTTGAGGCCTTTAATGCCAGCTATTGCACATGCCCTGTTTATGGATATTACCCATGATAATGAGTGTCCTATTGTGGTAAGCACCTAATCTTTTTCATGTACTTATTTTGCTAAATGCTTTGATACTTAACTCTCTGACACTTGGTCACAATCATTTCCATATACTTCAAATTAGTGTCTTAGATTTATAACTGATTTATAATACATAGTTTTCAGAATGTTTTGCTTGTTTAAAAGCAAATTAATTTACCTTATGAATTTATTTATGTAATTATCCTTTTACTTCATTATGCTGTAGAATGGCACTTTGCATTTGAAAGAAAGCAAACTTTTGCTTTGTTGTTGTCTTCTAGCATAGATCAGCATATGATGCTCTTCCAAGTACTACAATTGTTTCTATGGCGTGTTGTGCTAGTGGAAGTACAAGAGGCTATGATGAATTAGTGCCTCATCAGGTTTGTTTATATGTTGTTTTTTAAAACCTACATGGCCAATAACTTTGGGCATTTTTATCAAAAAAATTCATTATAATTAAAATGTATCCATGCTGAATTTTACCTTTATCTAGATTTCAGTGGTTTCTGAGGAACGGTTTTACACTAGGTGGAATCCTGAAGCATTGCCTTCAAATACAGGTGAAGTTAATTTCCAAAGCGGCATTATTGCAGCCAGGTGTGCTATCAATAAGCTTCATCAGGAGCTTGGAGCCAAGGGTTTTATTCAGGCAAGAAATTATTAAATTTGTTTCTTCAGGTTCAATTTCAGAGTAAGTCTTCCCAGTTTGAGAGCTAATCTAGTTGCTCTTTCTGCTTCTCAGGTGTATGTGGATCAAGTTGATGAAGACATAGTGGCAGTAACAAGACACTCACCTAGCATCCATCAGTCTGTTGTGGCTGTATCTAGAACTGCTTTCAGGAATCCCAAGACTTCATTTTACAGCAAGGAAGTACCTCAAATGTGCATCCCTGGTAATGCAATCTGAAAATTGTTATTGTATTTGTATTATATCATTATATTAAATTATACTGTAATGTTATGGTTATAGATCATGTATATATCATATATATTATAACACAGTGCTACTGTGGATGTACTTGAAAAAAAGAATTTAAACTTTTTGGTAACTTGGCCAGGCATGATGGCTCACACCTGTAATCCCAACACTTCAGGAGGCTGAGGCAGGCAGATCACTTGAGTTCAGGAGTTCAAGACCAGCCTCAGCATTATGGTAAAACTCTGTCTCTATCAAAAAAAGTACAAAAAATTAGGCGGACATGGTGGCAAATGCCTGTAGTCTCAGCTACTCCTGAGGCTGAGGTGGGAGGATCGCTTGAGCCCAGGAGGCAGTGGTTGCAGTGAGTCCAGATCCCACCACTGTACTCTAGCCTGGGTGGTAGAGTGAGACCCTGTCTCAAAAAAAAAAAAAAAGAAATTTCTGGCAACTTATATTTTTACTGGGTGGAACAAAACCTAGACAGAAATACTTTCAAATATTAACATTTTTTGAGTTGTGAAATATTTTTGTTTATATTTTATTTCCTAATTTGTATAAAATGAACATTTATTTCTCTTCTAGCAGAACAACATATATATTTGTGCTAGTGTATATGTATATACGTGTATAAATATATGTCTGTGTATATGCACAGACATACATACAAATATATAAACTAAAATGGAAAATAATATAACCTTATGTTTAAGGCTTTTCATAATCCATCCTTATCTACAATCCTAGCCCTATGTCAGTCCACTATTTCAGCCAAATAGGTATTTTTACTTCTTCCCAAATACTGTGTGAATTGTCTGGATCTTTCAAGGTCTAAAGTTGCACCTTCTTTGTTCAGTGATCTCTCTTTCTTCTGAACATACAGCAATTATAGTCTCTATGTACTCCTTTGGCATAAAGAGTCAAAAATTATAAAATACATCCCTGAGATATGTCCTTAATGTTACTTGATATTTTTCTGGATATGTGTATTTTATTGTCTTACTATTATATGTGGTATAGCATAACGTGCTCCTGTTCATGCAGCAGCTGTCAAAGGTTGTTGATTGATTGACCAAATGAAAATTCCCATAAAAATCATCATATTCTATATTGGTTGCTTGTTGCTGAGTATGCATACTTCCTGTTTTTAAAAATTATCAACCTGAATACCTGAAAGTTTCTTTAATTGTTCACAAATTTATATTCACTATCCTTATCTGATCTTTGCTAATGTACATATTTAGTTTTATAGGACAACAGTCACAATGTACAATATTATATCTGGTTTCGTTTTGGTCACGGATCATTCCTAAAATATTTCCTCTTGTCCACAAAATTGTGATTATTATTTTGTTAAATGTTGCATACGTTGTTATTATGCCCTTTTTAATATTCTTTAGTATGTTTAGTAGTGTTATGAAGTTTTAAATATACACTAAGGATAATTGTTTTTTCTTTTAAACAATTTTCTTAGTGTGTATTTAGAGAGGTAGAATTTCTAGATCAAAAGGTTCTGTTACCTGTTGCCAGATTAATGACTTAAAGCTTAAATTATTTAAAGTAAGGTTGTAATTTTATATAATCCATTGACCCTGCGGTTCTATCCCTAGGTATATATCTGGGAAATTTTCATACATTTCCATTTGAAGATATGCACAAGAATATTTATTGCAACATTGTTTATAATAGAGAAAAATTAGAGACAACCGTAATAGAACAGATGTATTTTGGTATATTCATACAGTAGAATATTATTTGACATTTGAATTAAATGTGCTAGAGCTGATGTAGCAGTGTGAATGAATCTAAAAAATACATTGTTGACCAGTAAAAAGCAAGTTGCAAATATATGTAACTTGAATTCATTTTAATAAAACTTGGAAATAGGGAAAATAATATATGTTGTTTAAGGAAGCAGGCATGTGTAGTGAAAATGCCAGGAATAGTGAGCACCAAACTGATTTGAGGTTACCTCTGAAAGTGAAGAATGGGTACACGGATGCTTTACTTGTATTTGTAAATTTTTCTTCAAGTGAGGAAGTGGAACCTGGGTTTTTAATTTTTTTTTAATCTGAAATATTCCAATTTTTTAAAAAATGTAAGCCTTTCAAGTGATTTGCTTTTTTCTGCTCAAAATTAGGTAGTTGTTCGCCAGAGCTAAACTATTATTTTGATACATTTCTACTTCAAAAAAAGCTTTGTTAACTAAGTCGTAATTTTTTTTTTTTTTTAATATAAGATGCACCTTGGGTAGAATCGTCTACTTTCAGACTTCTAAAAAAAATTAACTGATATTTTCTTTTCAACTTTAAGTTAAATGATTTGAAACCACTTTTGCCTTCCTAATTTCGATGATTCCATAAGAAATTTTGTTAAAATGTTTTTATATATTCCTAGGCAAAATTGAAGAAGTAGTTCTTGAAGCTAGAACTATTGAGAGAAATACGAAACCTTATAGGAAGGATGAGAATTCAATCAATGGAATGCCAGATATCACAGTAGAAATTAGAGAACATATTCAGGTATTTAGGACTCTCATCTTACTACTATGTTTAGCATTTTAAGAACATTAGAACTGTTTGTTGAATGGATTTTTTTAATGTATTTTTTTTCAAGCTTAATGAAAGTAAAATTGTTAAACAAGCTGGAGTTGCCACAAAAGGGCCCAATGAATATGTTCAAGAAATAGAATTTGAAAACTTGTCTCCAGGAAGTGTTATTATATTCAGGTATGTTAACTGAGCTCAAACTGTTGACTTATATTTAAAATAGTTTGCATATCCTGTTAAATTTGAATAAATTACTCCTAAAAATTAACCACTTTTTAATTAACTTTTTCAGAGTTAGTCTTGATCCACACGCACAAGTCGCTGTTGGAATTCTTCGAAATCATCTGACCCAATTCAGTCCTCACTTTAAATCTGGGAGCCTAGCTGTTGACAATTCAGATCCTATATTAAAAATTCCCTTTGCTTCGTAAGTATGCCTTGTTTGATAGAGATTTGCCACTTTAATAAGTAAGTTACCACTAGACTGAATTAAGCAGTTTTAAGGGTCCTCTATATCCTTGCTACTCAAAGTACGGTCCAAGGACCAGCAGTGTCAGCATCACCGGTTATTAACATTTTACCGTATTGCTTCATAATTTGTGTATGTACCTGCATGTGTATTCTCTCTATAGATATAGATACACACATGCCTACATGCATACATACACACACACATGCATCTCTCTGTGCACACACACACAATTTATCCGAAGTATTTGAGATTAAATTGCATACCTCATACCCTTTACCACATCATTTTTTAAAAATGTCAACATATGATTCTACTTTATGGCTTTACTGTAATTTATTTAAACAGTTTCCATTTTTGGACATCTAGATTGCTTCTAATTATTCCCTATTATTATGTCTTTGTACATTCATCCTTAGTTATTCCCTTTCTAGATGTCACTGCATACTACAGAAGAATATCGGTTTTGAGGTTTAGACCTGGGTTAAACTTTAGCTTCATTACTGTCAGTATGATCTTGGATAATTTGTTTAGAACGTTCATCATCTCAGTCTCCCATCTGGAAAATTTTGTAAGAATTAAATAGGATAACACATATAAAGCACTTAACACAATGCCTGGCACATAGTAAATGCTCATAGTTTGCCATCATTAGTACTAGTATAAATTTTCAGAAATGGAATTTTTGGGTTAGACAAGGGGTCCCCAACCTCTGGGCCACAGACCAGTACTGATCCATGGCCCGTTAGGAACCAGGCCGCACAGCACGAGGTGAGTGGCAGGTGAGCTTTATCTGTATTTACAGCTGCGCCCCATCACTCGCATTACCACCTGAACTCTGCCTCCTGTCAGATCAGTGACTGTATTAGATTCTCATAGGGGCGTGAACCCTATTGTGAATTGTCCATGCAAGGGATTTAGATTGCATGCTGCCTATGAGAATCTAATGCCTGATGATCTGTCACTGTTTCCCATCACCCCCATATGGCACTGTCTAGTTGCAGGAAAACAAGCTTAGGGGTCCCACTGATTCTACATTATGGTGAGTTGTATAATTATTTCACTATATATTACAATGTAATAGTAGTAGAAATAAAGTACACAATAAATGTAATGCACTTGAATCATTCCAAAACCACACCACCTCACCCCCAGTCCATGAAAAAGTGTCTTCTGTGAAACCAGTCCCTGGCGCCAGAAAGGTTAGGGACCATTGGGTTAGACTATATCCATATATTTGAGGCTTTTAATACATACTGCCAAATTCCCTCCAGAAAGATTATATTAATTAATACTTCAGCTCTATCCAAGAGTTTCCATCATTACCAATACCAATATATTATACCACAATATAATATAGTGTTTAAGGGCATGGAGTATAGAACCAGACTAACTGGGTTTGAATTCTATTGCAGACTCTTATTAGCTATAAGAAGTAAGACCTGGCTGAGTGCAGTGGCTCACTCCTATAATCTCAGTACTTTGGTAGGCCAAGGTGGGAGGATTGCTTGAGCCCAGGAGTTCAAGACCAGCCTAGGCAACATAGTGAAACCCTATGCCTAAAAAACGTTTTTAAAAAATTAGCTGGGAGTTGTGACATACACCTGTGGTCACAGCTGCTCAGGAAGCTGAGGTAGGAGCATCGGCATCAGTTGACCCCAGGAGGTCTAGGCTGCAGTGAGCCATGATTGTGCCACTGCTCTCCAGCCTGGGCAACAGAGCAAGACCCTGTCTCTAGAAAAAAAGAGACCTTTGAGAATTTATAATAGACATAATTATAGCACCTTTCTTACAGAGTTGTGAGGATTACTTGAGTAAAACACAATAGTTCTTGACACATAGCGATTGATAAGTGTTAGCTGTTACTAATCAAACTGGTAAATATAAAATAGTTAAAAATAACATCTCATATAATATAAATATTAGTTAAGCTAAATTATTTTGTTCATTGGCCATTTGTATTTATTTGTTGAAGCATAGTTTTATGTATTACTCCATTTTGCTATTGTGTTCAGCTTTTTTTGTTGTTTTGTAAGACTTTTTATTGTTAAGGATATTAACTCTTAATTCAAACTATTCTTAATAAACTAGTTGCATTCTTTTTTTTTTTTTTTTTTTTTTGAGGCGGAGTCTCACTCTGTCGCCCGGGCTGGAGTGCAGTGGCTGGATCTCAGCTCACTGCAAGCTCCGCCTCCCGGATTTACGCCATTCTCCTGCCTCAGCCTCCTGAGTAGCTGGGACTACAGGCGCCCGCCACATCACCCGGCTAGTTTTTGTATTTTTAGTAGAGACGAGGTTTCACCGTGTTAGCCAGGATGGTCTCGATCTCCTGACCTCATGATCTGCCCATCTCGGCCTCCCAAAATGCTGGGATTACAGGCTTGAGCCACTGTGCCCGGCCAACTAGTTGCATTCTTAACCAAAAAATCTGTGATGAAGCAGCTTTGTGTTGGATGAACTGCTTGTAAAATGCATGTTCCTCCTCAGACCTGCTCAGATTATTTTGGAGCAAGGCCAAGAAATTGCAGTTTTATAAGATCCCCAAGTAATTTTTAGGCAAGGAGTCCACTGGCTATGTGTTGAAAAATGTTGCCCTAGAATGGAGTTGATACTGAGGCTTCTGAATGATTTGACTCAGGCTTGACTCACAAACTAGCTCTGAGGAGGAAAGCTGAGATGGAGCGAACAAAGCACAGATGACAATGATTTTCTAAATTGAGCCAGAACTAAAAGAGAAAGAAGAATATACATTCAAGAGGATATGTGTTCACATAAAATGGCAGTCATGTAAAATGAAATTACCTGAGCATCTATTATAGAAGCACAGGAAAATACAGTTTCAGCTGTATTCAGGTGTGGTCAGTTATACAGTCTTACTGCTGACCAAACAAAGGGAAATCAAGGCCATGATAGTCAGTCTTCCTTCTGACAGTTACTGGGAGGCATCTTAATCTGAGAAAATCCTGGTTTCCTGAATAAACAAGCTGAGAGGCAGTGCAGCCTTAGAAAAGAGAAGAGAAGGGATGTGGAGAGAAGTATAAAGGCAGAGAGCACGTGATTTCCTAGGCAGTTAACTGACTTTTTATTATTCCTTTAGTGATCCTCTGATAAGCATTCTTAGTAGATAATAACTAGCATAAAAAGTTCTTGATGTCTCACTTAGGGAAATATAAAGGGGGGAAATCAGATGAGAACACATAAATAAATAAAGGAAAGAAGGAAAACACTAAGTCCAAACTAGAAAGGCTAAAAAAACAAATTTATAAGATCAAGGATATAGAAGCCAAAATATTTTCCCAGCATACTTCTAATCAATACAATTTGGTACTTGATTATTTCCTTGGTTTGGGAGTACTGTTGCTTCTAATTGAATCTTTTGCATAATTTGTCCTTTAATAATTACTTACAACGTATGAGTGTAATGTTTATTTGAATGCTGAGTTCCTAAAACATATACTGCTAAGACATTTTATGATTATAATTCAGATTATCTTCTTTTGTTTCTATTGACAACAAGCGAAACTTCAATATATGGTTATCTTTATTTTCCAATTCTTAGTATTGCCTCCAAATTAACTTTGGCTGAGCTAAACCAGATCCTTTACCGATGTGAATCAGAAGAAAAGGAAGATGGTGGAGGGTGCTATGACATACCAAACTGGTCAGCCCTTAAATATGCAGGTCTTCAAGGTAAGCAAATAGGACAGCTGAGCTTTGTGTTTTTCTTTTAGGGTCATCTGGTGTCTTCTTTACAGGCAATAGAGTATGTAGGCTCAGAGTATGCCTGCTTGGGTTGCAATTATGGCTCTGCTCCTACTCATTGATTGACCTTTGGCAAGTAATATACCCTCTCTGTGCACCAATTTCTGCCTCTATAAAATTTGAATAATATTATCTAATTTAGAAGGTTTTTGTGAGGATTAATGAGATCATTCACATAGAACACTGAAAACAGGATGTAACACAAAGTAATTACGCAGTAAATTTTACCTAGAATTACTAGTTCTATCTCTTTCCTTAAGGTCTGTGTAGCTCCTTATGTGTACTTGGACCTTAATTAATGTTTCTTGACCTGGTTTATTATATAAGAAGAAACAGAATATGCTTGTTTGGGCCCCAAGTGAGATTAGGTTGTAAATATAATCCATTCACCTTTTTTTTTAATCTAATTGGAAATATATTTTATTGCATATTTATCTTGTAAAGAGAACTTACAGTATAGTTGTAAGATGAGTTAAAGGAATTAAATATTTATCAGTTTAATTCATCTAGTTGGTAATATTTCCTTAGATGTTTAAGAAATTTGCTTTATCACACCTGTATTCCTGGTTCATATAGTTTTCCACTTATGCCTTTTGTTCAGCTCTTTATTTCTTTGTCCATCTAACCCATCTTTAAAGACTAAGTTAATTCTTGCATCTTTCATAAAAGCTTCTTTAGCTATTGCTTTTTACAGTAATTTCTTTGTCCTCCAGACACCCATTGCATTTATTTTCTGTACCTCTTATTGGGCCCTTGAAATATATTGCCTTGTTTTGGTAATTAGTATAATGATTTTTGTGAATCTTTATCATTGTGATTAAGAAACAGGCTTTAAAACTAGATTTCCTGGGTTACATTGACTAGCTTTATAACCTGAAGTAAATGCTCTATGGCTGTTTTCTCATCTGCAGAATGGTACCTACCACAGGGATTATGGTTAGGATTAATGAATTAATACATGTGAACAGCTCATTAGATGACACCTAGTTCATACTAAGTAATTGGAAATTTCTAGCCTTAAAACCACACTAAGTAAGTAGGCTGCATACCTTGAGAAAGAAGAATTAAGTTTTATCTTTTTTATGCTTCTTGTTTTTTAGCTTTTGTATTTCCTACAAAACCAAGCACATAAGCAGTTCTCAATAAACTTTTTTGAGACTTTTTGGACTTATGATATTTTTTTCTAAAATATTCTCATTTTTAACACAGAATGTTTTGTGCTATAAGAAAAAAGTATATGTGAGCCAGACATGGTGGCTCCCGCCTGTAATCTCATGCTTTGGGAGACCAGAGCAGGAGGATCACTTGAGCCCGAGAGAGGTTTGAGGCTACAGTGAACTATGATCAGCATGGGTGACAGAGCAAGACTGTGTCTCAAAAAATAAATAAATTCATTTATTTAATTAATTTTAAAAAGATATATATATATATATATGTTACCAGATTTAAGTAATTGTCTGCTTCATTTTTACTCTGAGTTGTTAAACTACTTCTAGTTCACTAAAAAGACCATATTTGTGTGTTCTCTTTTTCTAGCCTTTGTCTTTCTTATAGTTAAGTTTGATTCTTTGCTAATTCTCCTTATCTTTCTAATGGAATGATTCTTCTTATCTTTTCTAAATAGAATTGCCCTTACCTGTTTATTTTTTGCTGCTTTATACCAATCCCTTTCCCCTCTGATCGTTTAATATTTTCAGCAACCCACATATTTCCAGCAGGCTGCTAATAAGAGCCTCAGATTAAATCAGATTTAACTACTTTGTTGACCTTTCTTTCCCCTAAACGAAATGTATTTCCCTCCTTATGATACGGTATATCTAGTCATGTTGGAATCCAGGAGTCCATTTTGGATCTGCGCCTTTCATCCTCAATATCCAATCAGTCGTTATGATTTGTGGATTGTTTTCCATATTCTGTTGGGTACACCATATCCTTTTTATTTCCACAGTTTTCACTCTATTCTAGGACTAAGTCCTATAAACAAAACCAACTAACCAATTTTCCAAATCTTGTTACCTCATCTACAAATCATTCCATTTCTGGTCATCATCAGATCTGTTTCTAAAACACTGTTTTCCTTATGTCCTTCCATTATTCCACAGTGAGACCAAAATTTACCGAGCATTATCTGCTGTCCATGAAAATGCTAGGGCATATGTAGAATATTATTTTATAGTCTTTTTTCCCAACATCTTTATGTTTTAAGCTTTCTTCCCCAAAGAAGATTGTGAATCCCTTGAGGGAAAGAACTTTATCTTAAATTTATATAGTTTTTAGTTTCTCAAAACATGCTACATACCAAGCAAAATTCATTCAATTCTTTTTTTTTTTTTTTTTTTTTTTGAGGCGGAGTCTCGCTCTGTCGCCCGGACTGGAGTGCAGTGGCCGGATCTCAGCTCACTGCAAGCTCCGCCTCCCGGGTTTACGCCATTCTCCTGCCTCAGCCTCCCGAGTAGCTGAGACTACAGGCGCCCGCCACCTCGCCCAGCTAGTTTTTGTATTTTTAGTAGAGACGGGGTTTCACCATGTTAGCCAGGATGGTCTCGATCTCCTGACCTCGTGATCCGCCCGTCTCGGCCTCCCAAAGTGCTGGGATTACAGGCTTGAGCCACCGCGCCCGGCCCATTCAATTCTAAATAGATAAATAAATTTAATCTAAATGAAGTCAGTGATGCCAATATAATTTTTAAGGTAGTATCATTGAAATAAATAAAATCTGGGAAATGCTAATGCTTCTAACTGAAGACTAGAATTACGAATATATATATGTATATGTGTGTGTGTGTGTGTGTGTATATATATGTACATACACATACCTCACTTTGATACTTCACTTAGTTCTAAGTACCTCCCATTAAATTTCAACAGTTCCTTCCAAAGCATGCTTTACTCTTATCTCCATAGGTGTTCTTGCTCCCTCTGAAACCAGTTCTATGATTTCCTTAAATCTAGCCTGAATATTGATGAACCCGATACTTTTCAACATGAAAAAACGTAGGCTTATCACTTTTCTTTCTTGAGATGCTTTTGGTCAGGGAAGCCTTGCCAGTTACCCTTGAATATTATAACATTAAAATCCAAAAGAATAAGACCAGTCCCAGAAGCTTTTCAGAATCCTGAAAAGCTCTTTATATCTCTTATGACAGTAGTGTCCTTCAGTATGCCTTTGTAACTTGGCTCAAGCCAATATTGTCACACTTATCTTCAACTATATTAAGCGCTGTTGTGGACTGGGCAGCTCTTGTGTCTGCCTCTAATACGTACTCACCCCAAATCACTAGAATAGACACTAGCAGAGTAGGGACTAGAGGATATAGGAACAAATTGATGCTACCAATAATACTACATGACATGTCTCTGAATTTTCAGGTTTAATGTCTGTATTGGCGGAAATAAGACCAAAGAATGACTTGGGGCATCCTTTTTGTAATAATTTGAGATCTGGAGATTGGATGATTGACTATGTCAGTAACCGGCTTATTTCACGATCAGGAACTATTGCTGAAGTAAGTAGAACTATATTATAGTCCCAAAAAAATCAAGGACATAATAATAAATATTACCATGTTATATATAATATTTAGATTGTTTTCTAACCTGAACTATTTTCCTCCTTTCTTCATCATCTTTCAGTTCTAATAAATGGAAATAGGGTTTATAGATTACTAAAGTTGCATGTTTAGATTTACGTCTATAAACACACCTAGCCTGTACACATACCAAATTAACTTTCAAATTTATTTTTATAACAGGTTGGTAAATGGTTGCAGGCTATGTTCTTCTACCTGAAGCAGATCCCACGTTACCTTATCCCATGTTACTTTGATGCTATATTAATTGGTGCATATACTACTCTTCTGGATATAGCATGGAAGCAGATGTCAAGGTACATCCAACAAAACTTGAATAAATGGGCATATCTGTGTAGAAACTATATACAGAGTCACTTCATACTTGTTCTTAAAAAACCAAACCATGAAGAATTGTCATAGAACTGAAAAGGCTTGTAGGTGGATAATAGATTTATTAGCATCCTTTAGTCTGTTTAGCATACAAAAACAAGCTTGAATATTATAAAATCGGTTCTAAAAGCTAATAAAATATATTGATAAGAATATTGTTTTATATTGTTTCTGTGTATTCATTGACTTATTGAGTTAATTGATAAAATTTCTGAAACACACGTATAATTTTTCTAATTTTTCATCAGAGGAAAAAATTCCACTATTATTATAAGTGAAATTTTCCTTTAATGATGAATTTTCCTAAAATGGAACCACAAATTTAAATGTACTAGTGAAAGCCACCAAATTGATTAGGACATACTTTCAGAATAATAAACTTTCATTTCTGCCATTTGTTTTACAACCATCTGTGGACTGTAAGCCAGATAAAATAATGGGTGAAATGAAAGCAGTTTTGAAATCTAACCAGATTTTTTAAAATTTTAACTAATATGACCATTGTTACAGATTGTATAGAAAAATCATTTGAAAGAAAGAAACCAAGTAAAATAAAGCTGCTAAAAATTGTTATATTTCTACAGGTAATTAATTCCATCACTTTTGTTACAGCTTTGTTCAGAATGGTTCAACCTTTGTGAAGCACCTTTCATTGGGTTCAGTTCAACTGTGTGGAGTAGGAAAATTCCCTTCCCTGCCAATTCTTTCACCTGCACTAACGGATGTACCTTATAGGTTAAATGAGATCACAAAAGAAAGGGAGCAATGTTGTGTTTCTCTAGCTGCAGGTAAGGAATTACGTACAAGGTTAAAATATGTAAATCAGTAGTATTCACAGAAGAAAAGTTATAGGAAAATGATTATTTTTAAAAACCTTGTAATGTTACTCAAGATTTTGTTTTACCACTTAGTACATTTCATAGATTTTCACTCATAAAAATAGTAGCCATGCATACTGTTTAATTTTAACTATGCACCAGGCATTTATGTGTGTTTTTTATGGCTGACTGATTCTTTTCTTCATGTTTCTATTTTTTCCAACTCTTGACATTCTGTGTTTTTTTAAAATCAAATTTATTTTACTATCTTCTTTTCTATATTTTTCCCCAATTTAAAAAAATATACCCAACCTCGTAATTATCAAGAGATCATGTAAAGGTCCCTATAAATTATAAAACAGATGTTAAATAATTTTTTTCATGGGTCTAATTGCAATCAAATGCTTTCAACATTTGAATCAATATCCTTTATTCCAAGAAGATTTAAAACCTAAATCAAGTAACAAATTCAAGTAAGCAAAATAGGCTAAAGGACAAGCTTTTATTTTATTTTTAATACATTTCAAGCATATTTCTAGAGAGTACTTAGTATTTGAGGCAACTGAGGTTTAGAACTTTCCAAACTAAACTGAAAAATACCAAGTTACAGGAAGAAAGAAGTAGTATTATCTGTGTAATTCCCTCTTTTACCCTTAAATTTGCAGCTACTTAGACCAGATAAAAAGACTTAGTGATACCCAACAACTAAAATAAAAATTACCTTTCCATTAAAAATGTTCATGAAACATTCAAAAAACGCTGTTTTAGTTCTATAATTGTGTTTTTAGATTTTCACTTGACTGATCTCCTGGTATCTGTTGTTCCCTCATGAATCCATGCAGATGCTCGTGAAACTGATCTTGGCCATAGGGGCAAAAGAAACATTGATATAAATAACTTGGTTTTAAAGCCTACTTTTTAGAAGCCTATTACAAAAAGTAGTAATTTCAACCTTTTTGATTGTGTACTGCTGTTGTTAAACATCTTCAAAACATACACTTTAAACGATATACTGATATAAACTGTTACATCTGACATACTTATCAGGTATGATACAAAACAAAAACTAAAAAATTAAGTTGATAAACAAATACAAATAAAAGTGTGATATTTGCTCCTAGCATCCCAAGGGAGTGTTTGCCTATTCTAAGATTTGCAGAAAGGTTTTTTGGAATTCATTTGAAACTGATTGGGAATGTCTTCTTTTGGTTATAGTATTGCAACAACAATTAAAAACAATGGCTCATACCTGTAATCCCAACACTTTGGGAAGCTAAGGCAGGAGGATCACTTGAGGCAGGGAGTTCAAAACCAACCTGAACAACATAGCAAGACCCCATCTTTACCATAAAAAAATTAAAAGTTAGCCAGGCATGGTGGTATGTACCTGTAGCCCTAGCTACTCAGAAGGTTGGGGCAGGAGAATCCCTTGAGCCAAGGAGTTTGAGGCTGCAGTGAGCTGTGATCACACCCCTGCACTGCAGCCTGCGTGGGAGGAGACCCTGTCTCAAAAAAACAAAACAAAAAAAAAAATTGTAGCCTGTTCTAATAATTGACAAATTAGAAATCACTTAGAAGATATGAAATGTATTAGTTGTGTACTCTTAGAGGTCTAAAAGTTAATACAAACATTTCCATATATCAGCGCTACAGATTTTATAGTTTTGACTTTTCACAAAGACAGACTGCATATATTTTTGGATATACTGATTGAGACTCACCTTTGAATCTACCTATATTCCTACTTCATAGAAGGAATTAAATGGGTCAGAATACTAGGAAGTGTGTATGGCACAGAATGCTATATATATGTTAGCTGCTGTCATCACTATCATCAAAATTATTATGTATATATCATCCATATATAAACCATACATATTAACCATAAGTAAATAATTCACAATGTATTTGGGGAAATGTTGTACCATCGTTTTGGAGACAACATAGGTAGGAAAAAGATCTAATTCTTATCTTTCTTAATGGAAGAAACTAACATCTAATTCCCAATAAACAGAAACTTAAGTTGTGAAGTACACTCAGGAATTGCCAAAACTTTCTTTTAGTCAAATTCTTTCACTTTTCAATTTACATATTAATATTGATTTTTTTATTTCAGTTATCAAATATTTATAGGGATGTATTATATACAGTTACAATTTTCAATGAATACATACTTATTGGTGAACAAGGTAGATGAGATTTCTACTCATAGGTCTTATTTCCTATTGGGAAGATACATTCATTCAACAGGGAGCAAACAAGATAATTTTCAAATAGCGTTAAGTGCTTCAAAGATAGTTATAAATGCTGTGTATGTTTTATTTGTCCTCAGTTTCCCCTAACCAAAATATGTGTTATATTTGTGCTTTAGCATAATTTTTTTTTTCTTTTGAGACAGAGTTTCGCTCTTTTTGCCCAGGCTGAGTGCAATGGTGTGATCTCAGCTCACTGCAACCTCCACCTCCCGGGTTCAAGCAATTCTTCTGCCTCAGCCACCCAAGTAGCTGGGATTACAGGTGCCCACTACCACGCCTGGCTAATTTTTTGTATTTTTAGTAGAATGGGGTTTCATCATGTTGGCCAGGCTGGTCTCAAACTCCTGACCTTAGTGTTTTATAAGAAACCAAACTCAATCTTTAAGTAAAATTTTAGATTGCACCATTAATCATATTATTTTATCTTGTGTATAAAAGCTCCAGTTACCTAGAATGTTGAAGTTATTTGGCACATTAAATCCTTGTTTTTGTCTGTAAAATTAATTTTTAAGTGACAAGTAAAATTGTACATATTGTATACAGAATATAACACTTTTAAGTTGTTTTAAATTAGTGGGAAATTTGATAATAAATGTTGACTCAAGTGATAGATCAATAAGTATACTTAATTAGGTATCATTAAGTTAATAATTTCATATTTTGATTTATTTATTGTCCTCAAGTTCAAGGTAGAGTCTTTTTAAATATATAATTAATATTTAGTGTTTATGTGTTAAATATTTGATCTCCAATTTTACTCTTTAAATTTAATTTATAAAAGAAAGTTTGGCCAGGTACAGTGACTTATGCCTATAATCCTAGCACTTTGGGAGAGCAAGTTGGGCAGATCACTTGAGCTCAGGAGTTCAAGACCAGCCTAGGCAACATGGCAAAACCTCATTCTCTACAAAAAGTATGAAAACTAGCCAGGCACGGTGGTGTCCACCAGTACTCCCAGCAACTTGGGAGGCTGAGGTGGGAGGATGGCTTGAGCCTAGGAGGTGGAGGTTACAGTGACCCAAGATTGCGCCACTGCACTCCAGCCTGGACAACAGAGCCAGACCCTCTCTCAGAAAGAAGAAAAGTTTACCTATGTGTTCACACCTCAATTTAGATAAGTATCCCTCTATAGCAGTGGTTCTTAATCTCATTTAGGTCATAGATTCCTTTAGGAATCCGATAAGAGGATGTAATCTCATTTGACAAAAGTTAACACAAATAATTTTAGACGGTTTTAGAGGATTTGCAGGTACCTGTCTTGTACCCCAGGTTTAGAGGAACTGTTCTATAGTAATGGAGTTCATAGGTTTGTGTGTATTATTATGGTTAACATATTATTTTGTTGTGTTTTCCGTTAGGCTTACCTCATTTTTCTTCTGGTATTTTCCGCTGCTGGGGAAGGGATACTTTTATTGCACTTAGAGGCATACTGCTGATTACTGGACGCTATATAGAGGCCAGGTAGGAGATCCTCTAAAGTGTTGTACTGCGAGTTTATGTCTGAATGTCTTTTACGTGCTCTTCAAGCTTTCCTTCTTACCCATCTTTTCTCAACATTTGGTAGCTGCATTTTCTTTAGGTATTTTTTATTTTTGTGTGTTCACTTAATAGGATCATAAAATTTCAAAGGGGTGAAAATCTTTGAAGTCACTAAGTTCTAGTCCTTCATATTACAAGTCAGGTTATCTTTAGCATTAGCTAATTTATTTCAACAAAACTAAAAATGTTATAACCTTTTTATGCCTTCTATAGTGAAGGCATTGCTAGTCTTTCAGTCTTGTGGGATTATAATATCAAGTTTTCCTCTATTTGTTGTCAAGCCTTGTAACCTCCAGTTTTATGTTTTCTAGACTTAAAATGGTTTATTTTTGTTTTTGTTTTTTGTTTTTGAGACAGAGTCTCGCACTGTTACCCGGGCTGGAGTGCAGCGGCACGATCTCGGCTCACTGCATCCTCTGCCTCCGCCTCCCAGGTTCAAGCCGTTCTGCTGCCTCAGCCTCCTGAGTAGCTGGGATTACAGGCGCCGCCACCACGCCCGTCTAATTTTTATATTTCTAGTAGTGACGGGGTTTCACCATGTTGGTTAGGCTGGTCTTAAACTCCCGACCTCATGATTTGCCTGCCTCGGCCTCCCAAAGTGCTAGGATTACAGGTGTGAGCCACCATGCCCGGCCGTAAAATGGTATTTTTTTAATGTCACAATAATATGAATGAACTTATTGGAGGTTGAAAGGAAAGCATTACAGCAGTGCCACTCAAAATGCGTTCCACACATCAGTAGTGTCACCCTCACCTGAGAGCTTGTTAGAAATGCAGATTCTTGGACCCTATGCCAGGCCTCCCAACTCCAAACCTGCACATAGAGAGAGTAGGGTTGTTGGGCAGAAATCTGTGTTTTCACAAGGTCTCTGGATGATTGTCAACAACCTAAGGCTGAAGTTTGAAAGCACAGGTCTAAAAGTTAAAACTTTTAGCAAAAAGGCATTTATATGATACCTTGTTTTGATGCCATCAGGAAAATAACTGAAGTTTGTGTCCTTACATGCCAAAATTTTATTTTTGATACTTAAAACTGGAGGTTTTAGGTGGGCATGTGAAATGAATTGCATTTTTGCTAGTCAGATACAAGACCTTTTCTTATTATCATTATGGAGCTATAGAAATTTAGGAAGCTGTTTGCTTCTTCCCTAAATGCCCCTGAATTACTGATTTGGATGAAGAAAATGGAATATCAGCATTCAGCCTAGTATAGTGGTTAAGAACTCCGGCTTTAGACCAGACTGCTAGCTTCTAATCCTGGTTCCAAACTACCAACTGACAAATTACCTCACTGGGTACTTGTGAGGATCAAATGAACACATACAGTTAAGGTGTCTAGAATAATATCTGCCACATGCTAAACATTTCATAAATGTTAGTTTTTATCATTATTAATGTCGTTTAGGCTCCCAATTATCACTTCTATGCAATATCACAAATTTCCGCTGCTTAATTTTACATAGGACTATCTAGATTATTGGTTAGCAAACTGTGGCCTATCGCCTGTTTTGTATGGCCTGTGAGCAAAGAATAACTTTTACCTTTTTTTTTTTTCTTTTGAGACGGAGTCTCACTCTGTCGCCCAGGCTGGAGTGCAGTGGTGCGATCTCGGCTCGCGGCAAGCTCCACCTCCCGGGTTCATGCCATTCTCCTGCCTCAGCCTCCCGAGTAGCTGGGATTATAGCCGCCTGCCACCATGCCTGGCTAATTTTTTGTATTTTTAGTAGAGACCGAGTTTCACCATGTTAGCCAGGATGGTCTCGATCTCCTGACCTTGTGATCTCCTGCCTCAGCCTCCCAAAGTGCTGGGATTACAGGCGTGAGCCACCGCACCCAACCAGAATAGCTTGTACCTTTTTAAAGGGTCATTTAAAAGAAGAAGAAAGCATATGCTACAGAATTCATATATGTCCCACAAAGCCTAAAATACTTACTATATGGCCCTTTATAGAAAAGGTTTGCCTACCCCTGATCTAGAGGTGATTCCCAGAGAATAATATATTATCCCAGAGGATATTTGTTAGGGTAGTGCTAGCTGCCGTAAATTATAAACACTTAAAATCTTAATGGCTTTTCACAAATAAAATTTATTTCTTGCTTGTAGTCATAGATGCATGCTCAGTAAGCAGCCTTCCACATACTGATTCATGGAAGCGGGTTTCTTCCAGCTTGAGGATCTATCAGTTTCCATGGCTTCTGGGGCCTCTCCAGGAGGCAAGCAGAGAGGGAAAGAGAGCTGGGAGAACACACCTCTTCTCCATACACTTAACATGCATCAGTTCTGGCCACAACCAACTGTAAGATTGGTTGCTAATTGTAGGAAATTCGTTTTAGTGGACACATACCTCTACCACAGATGGTTCTACTTCCTCCCTCTACAGAGGTAATCATGAATCAGAGGTCATTTTGTTAAAGTGTACAAAGTTGTTCCAGATGGTTAAGATTGCTAGCATTATGGCCCGGTGTGGTGGCTCACACCTGTAATTACAGCACTTTGGGAGGCTGAGGTGGGCAGATTGCTTGAGTCCACGAGTTCAAGACCAGCCTGAGCAACAGGGTCTCTTTAAAAATATATATATATATATATACTATTCTGACCTTTTATTAATTGATAGTGTCACTGTCTATACTAATATTTTTGTACTTTTTTAAAAAAAGTTTCCCATTGCATTACTGTTTAAAAAATGGGCTTTAAATTGAGACATAAAATTAATAAAAATTTCTGAATGGTTTAGCCAAAAAGCAGTAAGGCCTAGACATTTTAAATGACATTTCCAAGGTCACACAGATGGCAAAGCTAGGATTTAGACTTAAGCCTTCTTGTTTCTTAATTTCATGCTGTTTCTAGAGTGCCATGCTGTCTTACAAACTAAATTTTGGTTTGGTATATAATAGTAAAATAACGCTTTAAAAAATAAACTGCCTTCTACCAATTTTTAAACTGGTTGAATTATGTTTTTCAAGGTCAGTTTCTACCAGTTTGTTTTCTTTCTCTCTCTCTTTCTTTCTTTCTTTTCCTTCCTCCCTCCCTCCTTCCCTCCCTCCCTCCCTCCTTCCTTCCTTCCTTCCTTCTTTTCTTTTTTTTTTTTTTTTTTGTTTTGAGAGAGTCTCGCTCTGTCGCCCATACTGGAGTACACTGGCACAATCTCAGCTCACTGCAACCTCTGTCTCCCAGGTTCAGGCAATTCTCCTGCCTCAGCCTTCTGAGTAGCTGGGACTACAGGCATGCACCACCATTCCCAGCTAATTTTTGTATTTTTAGTAGAGACAGGGTTTCACCATGTTGACCAGGCTGGTCTCAAACTCTTGAACTCAGGTGTTCCACCAGCCTTGGCCTCCCAAAGTGCTGGGATTACAGGTGTAAACCACCATGCCTGGCCAGTTTGTTTTCTTATATGTTTGTTTTACTCTTGGTTTCTGCTATTTAAAATAATAAAGTTCATGTTTAATAGTTACTCTGATTTTGAAATACCATAGACTTCAAAAGTAGCATCTGGAGCTATGAGGTACCTTAAAAATCACCCAGTCCAATCTCACAAGAAAAAACTATCAGAGAGGGAGTCACACAGATTGTTAGCATAAAATTCTAGGCTAGAATCAAGGTTCCTGACTTTAATTCTCTATTTACTTACTCTATTGTGTACTTACTCTATCGTGTTATGACTACTTTCTACATGAAAATATAAAGAAATAGGGCAAGAGAGAAAATGCATTCAAAATATAGTCACCAAAAGTGACTGTTTTGTTTTCATTTCTGATCCACTTAATTCTGTTGTTTTAGGAATATTATTTTAGCATTTGCTGGTACCCTGAGGCATGGTCTCATTCCTAATCTACTGGGTGAAGGAACTTTTGCCAGATACAATTGTCGGGATGCTGTGTGGTGGTGGCTGCAGTGTATCCAGGATTACTGTAAAATGGTTCCAAATGGTCTAGACATTCTCAAGTGTCCAGTTTCTAGAATGTATCCTACAGATGATTCTGCTCCTTTGCCTGCTGGCACACTGGTAAAGATATTTCTTAAAATAATTTTTTTCTGAAAAATGACTTTTAGTTTCTAATGTAAAAATAAGTGTAATTAAGAATCCAAATCTTAAGAATTATTCAAATGTCAGTATTGATTTGACACCTGCTGGTACTGTAAGTGATTTGTCTTTGCCTAAAGAACTTTGCAACATGGTAGAAGAGATGATGATGTGTACATAAATATGGCCATTGCAATAAAGTGTAAAGGAAGTGTTGTATAGTCTCTTTAAAGAAAGAGAGAGAAGGTCCAGTAAGTAGGTCTCAGGGAGAGCCTTAGAAAATATCTAAAGTTTCACCTAAATGAGCCATAAAAGGTGAGCAGGACTTTAGGAGAGATGGGGAAAGTTGTTGGGAGACATTAAAGATGAAAAGAAGCTGGGTGTATATGGCAGACACCTCTAATTACCTCAGCCTCTCAGGAGGCTGAGGCAGGAGGATCACTTGAGGCCAGGAGTATGAGTCCAGCCTAGGCAACATAGCAAAACTCAGTCTCTTAAAAAAAAAAAAGAGGAAAGGAATAATGAAGTTGCATAGTGGATTGAAGCACAGTTTAGGGGACATAGTACTTATCGTGTTTTTATAAGAGCCTAGACTCTTATAAAATACTTTTTGTAAAAAAGTCAATCTGATTTGGCTTTTTGTGTACTATATCTGCAGGGTAGTAAGAGATTATGGAAAGGGTGAGCCAGGTTATGGAGAGCCTTGACTACCAATCCAGGGAGCTTAAAGATTATCTTATGAACAGTGAAGAATGGATAGACATTTTTGAGTGATTTTTTTCCCAATCAAGAATGGACAATAGTGCTATACTTTTGCCACTTCTGATATGCCTTTATATGAATAGTTTGGTATATATGACTGGGGGTTGGGGAGGGCATAGTAGCTGTGTAAGCTACTTCAGGGCTAGCATATATTTGTGTCCTCATGATATTTATTTATATCATGAAATAATCAAAGAACATTTGTCCAAGATATTTTTTTATTTGTCCTCTGTTATCGACTGACATTTCCATTACAATGAATTATAAGTTCATGCTATCAGGCAGGTAATTATTTTACACATAACTATTTGTTTTCTCACAGTTTATCCAAAAATATTTATTCACAGCTTTGTAATTTTTATAATTACTAGTAGAATTTTTATATTATAGAGTTTTGGTTTTATTCAGAGTCTTTAAAATGAAACATAATAAACAAGGACTCTAAACATTTTGCTTCTATTTAATATTCTTTACCTTATTTTTTAAAATATAATTGTATATTTTCCCAAATGTCATCCTGAGGATCACGTTTATTGTTTATATGGGTAAAGAAAATGACTTATGAATCCTTTACATTCACTGGGGTATTTTCCAAAGTCATTATGGATCTTCAAATTTGAGAGTTCCCCTTTAGCACATAATTTATCCCCATTGCCTATGTATGCAGATGAGCAAGAATAGCAATGCCAATTTAAAATTCAGATGCTGGATAACAAGCTAGGTTCATTTATTAGCTGAACAGATCTCTCTAATAGAAACTGTACAAGCTCCCTAGATTCATTTTTGTCTGTCAACAGATTATTTTATGTCACAGACATGAATAGTCAAAACTACTGATGTTAAATATTTGTATGCTGATCTGTATTATTTGGTTTATAGGAGCTGCTTCTTCCCTGGCCTCACCCAATTCCTATTTCTCACTCCAAATGAAACTATGTATTTTCACATTACTTCAGTTGTCAGATTTGGGGGAAAATAAGAAAAATGTAATTTCGAACAGAGGTAACATCCAATTATGTCTCAAACAGGATCAGCCATTGTTTGAAGTCATACAGGAAGCAATGCAAAGACACATGCAGGGCATACAGTTCCGAGAAAGGAATGCTGGTCCCAAGATAGATCGAAACATGAAGGATGAAGGTACAGAACTTTAACTAAAATAGTACAAATTTATCGAGATGATGAAATTAAACCTTGTAATTGTTCACTTAATAAATATTTATTTGTAAGCCAAACCTCACAGTATAATGATGAAAAAGATTAACATAGTTCCTGATCTCACCAAGTTTTTAGTTTCTAGAGGAAAGATAAAATTTTATATCTTTTGTCAGCCAATTTGAAAGATAATTTTGGTGGTTTCATTTATAGCTGTAATAATCACCATGAACTGAACTGCATGCTTACTATGTGCTAGACATTGTGGTAACTCCTTTACCTATGTTATTACCATTTAACACTCGCCAAAACATTGGGAATGAGTGATACTGTTTTCATTTTTACTAAATGAAGACTGAAGCAGAGTAGCTTGCCCAGAGTCACATAGCTACTAAATGTTAGAGGTAGACTTTACTCATGGTCTGTCTCAAGAGCCTAGGCACTTATAAAATACTTTTTGTAAAAAGGTTTGTTTGTATATGGTATTAAAATAAATATGCTTTTCTAACTTCTCTTGAGTTCATAATGTTCCTCATCTCATGGCACACTATCATTGCTGTTAATGCAAGGCTAATAGTAATTTATTTCATTTTATTCCCCATTCCCCTTAGTCATTCCAATGGTTTATTGCATATTTATTTTGTAAAACATGCATTGTTTTATGTTCATGTGGGTTTCTTAAACTTTATAATTTTGAAAGATTAGACTCATAAGAAGTTGAAAAAATGATACATAGTTTGCCATGAACTCTTCACCCAGTACAGTATCAAAATCAGGAGATTGACATCAGTATGTTTTCAACTTTTACCAGTTTTTACATTCATATGTGTCTGTATGTGTATGTGTAGATCCGTGCAATTTGACCCCATATATAGCTTCATGTTGCCACTGCCATAATCAAGATACAGAACTGGTCCATCACCATAAAGATCTTTGTGTACCCTTTTGTGGTCACACCTAACCACTCCACCCCCAACCCTGGTCTCTGGCAGCTACTAATCTGTTCTGCAACTCTATAGTTTTGTCATTTTGAGAATGTTATATGAATGAAACCATATACTATATAACCTTTTGAGACTGATTTTTTTCACTGTGCATAATGCCCTTAAGATCCATTCGAGTTGTTGCATTTATCAATAGTTTATTCCTTTTTATTGCTGAGTAGTATTTTCTTTTATGCATATACCAGTATTTATTTAACCATTCATTCAAACCATTCATCCATTGAAGGGCATTTGGGTTGTTTTCATGTTTTGGCTAATACAAGTAAAGCTACTATGAATATTCATGTACAAGGTTTTGTGGGACACATAGGTTTTCATTTTTTCTGGGATAAATGTCCAAGAATGGAATTGGTTCATATAATAAGTATATGTTTTGTTTTAGAAGAAATGGCCAAACTATTTTCCAGAGTGTTTTACCATTTTAATAAATGGTGGTACCCCTTTCTTTTAAGCTGTTCTGATAGCTTCATAGACCACTACCAACTGTGTGTGGTGGGTTGGGGGCGGTCTGAGATGGAGTCTCGCTCTGTCCCCCAGCTGGAGTGCAGTGGCGCAGTCTCAGCTCACTGCAATCTCCGCCTCCTGAGTTCAAACGATTCTTGTACCTCAGCCTCCAGAGTAGCTGGGCTACAGGCACATGCCACCACGCCTAGCTAATTTTTTGTATTCTTTGTTGTTGTTGTCGTCGCCGTCGTCGTCGTTGTTGTTTTAGTAGAGATGAGGTTTCACCATGTTTCGGCCAGGCTGGACATTTGCATTTCCCTAATGGCTAAAAGTGTGGAATATCTTTTCATGTGCTCATTTGCCATCCATCTTCCCTCTTTGCTGAAATGTCGGTTCACGTATTTTGCACATTGTCTCTTTCTTTATTATTTTTCAGAGACAGGTTCCCACTCTGTCACCAAAACTGGATGGTAGTGGTAGAATCATACCTCACTCAACCTCTAATTCCTGGGTTTAAGCAGTCCTCCTGCCTCAGACTGCCAAGTAGCTGAGACTACACGTGTGCACCACTGAACCTGGCTAATTTCTTTTTTTAATTGTTTTGTAGAGATGGGGGTCTCCCTATGTTCCCCAGGCTTGTCTTGAATTCCTCACCTCAAGCAATCCCCCTGCCTCGGCTTCCCAAAGTGCTGGGATTATAGGCATGAGCCACTGTTCCCAATCTCTTTTGTCCATTTTATAATTGTATGATTGGAGTGCTGTTTTTTTGTGTTGTTGTTGTTGTTGTTTTTACTACTGGTTTTTTTTTTATTGTGGTAAAATAGACATAATGTATATTTACCATTTTACCATGATAGTTACAGTTTTAGCCATTTTAAGTGTACAGTTCAGTGACTTTAAGTACAGTCACATTGTTGTGCAACCATCATCACTGTCCATCTCCAGAACTTTGTCACCATTCCTAATTGAAACAGTAACTCCTCATTATCTCCTTCCCCAGCCCCTGGAACCACTATCCTACTTTCTGTCGCTATAAATTCAATTATCCTGGGAACCTCATATAAGTGGAATCATACAGTCTTTGCCCTTTTGTGCCTGGCTTATTTCACTTAGCATAATTATATTTTTATCAATACATAAGAATTGTACATACTTAGCATAATTCTTTTGAAGTTCAGCCATGTTGTAGCAGATGTCAGAATTTTATTCCTTTTTTTTTGTCCTTTTTGTGATAAAAAACACGTAACATTAAATTTACCTTAGCCATTTTCAAGTGTACAATTCAGTAGTGTTAAGTATATTAACATTGTTGTGGAATAGACCTCTAGAACTTTTTTACCTTGCAAAACAAACTCTATACTCATGAAACACTAGTTCTTCCTCCTCCATCCCCACTGTTCCCATGCCTTAGTAACAACCTCTCTACTTTCTGTCCCTATGATTTTGACTACTTTAGATACTTCATATGAATGAAATCATGCAGTATTTGTTCTTTTGTGACTGATTTTTTCCTCTTAGCATAAGGCCAAGGTCCATCCATCTCATAGCATGTGACAGGATTCCCTTCTTTTTCAAGGTGCATAATATTCCATTGTGTGCATACATTTTCTTTATTCATTCATTCATTGTCAATGGGCATTTTATTGTTTCCATCTCTTGGCTCTTGTGAATAATGCTGCAGTTAACATGCGTATGCAAATATCTCTTCAATATCCTGCTTTTGTTTTTATGTATATATACCCAAAGTGGAATGCTATATCGTATGTTAATTCTATTTTTGTTTTTGAGAAACTTCTGTAATATTCTCCATAATGGCTGCAACATTTACATTCCTACAACTATTTGAATTTCTCTGCATCCTTGCTAACACCTGGTATTTTCTGTTCTTTTGATAGTGACCATCCTAATGGGTATAAGGTGATATCTCATTCTGGTTTTGATTTGCATTTCCCTAATGATTAGAAGTGTTAAGCATCTTTTTATATGTTTGTTTGCCAATTATGGGTCTTCTTTGGAGAATTGTCTATTCAAGCGCTTTGCCCATTTTTTAATTGGTTTTTGGCTTTTTGGTTATTGACTTGTAGAAAAGTTTCTTGTATATTCTGGATATTAACCCCTTATCATACACATGAGAATTTCATTCCTTTTTTACATATTCCATTGTATGTATATACCACATTTTGTGTTTCCATTCATCTGTCAATGGACATTTGGGTCGTTTCCACCTTTTGGCCATTGGGAATAATGCTGCTGTGAACATTGGTGTACAAATATCTGTTTGAGTCCTTGCTTTCAATTCTTTTGGGTATATACCTAGAAGAGAACTTGCTGGATCATATGATAATTGTTTGTTGACCTTTTTGAGGAACTATCATATTGTCTTCCACAGTGGCTGTGCCATTTTACACTCTTACTGATAGTAAACAGGCTTCCGTTCCTCTGTATCCTCACCAATACTTGTTTTTTTCTGTTTTTGTTTGTTTGTTTTTTCCCACTAGTAGTCATCTTAATGGCTATGAGGTGGTATCTCATGGTTTTGATTTGCATTTCCTTGATTTCTTAGTGATGTTGAGCATCTCTTCATGTGCTTATAGGCATACATACATCTTTGGAGAAATGTCTATTCACATTCTTTGAAATTTAGGGAATGAATTGAGTTCTTTTGTTATTGAGGTGCAGGGTGCTTTGTATGTTCTGGGTATGAAACACTTATTAGATATGGTTTGCAAATATTTTCTCCCATATTGTGGGTTGTCTATTCACTGTCTTAAAAGTATCCTTTGATAAACAAAAGTTTCTGATTTTAAGTCCAATTTTTCTACTTTTGTTACCTGTGCCTATTGTATCATATGCAAAAAAGCCTCATCAAATTCAATGTCATGAAGCTTTTGCCACACATTTTTGTCTAAGAATTTTGTAGTTTTAGCTCTTATGTTTAAGTCTTTGATCCATATTGAGTTAATTTTTGTATATGATATTAAATCTATTTTTTTGCATGTGAATATCCAGTTTACTCAGCTCTGTTTGCCAGAAAAAAAAATAAAAAACAACTGTCCCTTCCCCACTGAAGGTCTTGGCACCCTTGTCAAAAAAAATATTTGACTGTAAATACAGGGTTTATTTCTGGGTTCTCTGTTCCATAGGCCTCTGTGTCTGTCTTTATGACAGAACCACACTGTTTTGGTTAGTGTAGCTTTGTAGTAAGTTTTCAAATGAGGAAGCATGAGTCTTCTAACTTTGTTCTTTTTCTAGATTGTTTTGGCTATTCAAGGTCCCTGGAAATTCCATATTTATTTTAAGATGGAGTTTCCTGTTTCTACAAAGCATCATACTCTTTGGAGTATTTTTATGATACCTCCCTTAAGCTTTTCTGTCAGATATTTCCAACATCTGAGTCACCTCAGTGTTGTCACCTGTTAATTGCCTTTTGTCATTCAGGTTGCGATTTTCCTGATTCTTGGCCTGACAAGTAATTTTTTGTGTTTTCCTAGACCTTTGGATATTATGTTATAGGACACTAGATCCTATGAAATCTTTCATTTTACCAAGTAGCTGTTATTTACGTTTAGTATGCAGCTTCTGGCCCACTCTTGTGGGCTATGGTTTCAATGACAATTTAATATTTAGCAAGGTTATTCTGATCTACTTCATTCATGGGCTATCAGGAGGCCACTCAGGAAACCTGAGTGGAATTCCACACTATGTAGTTTACTTCTCTAATCTTTGGGTGTGTTAATTCTCATCTGTTTCACATGTAGATTGGTCAGAGTCTGCCCAGGCCTTCCTATACAACTTTAAAGCATCGTTTTTGCAGCTTCCTCCTCTTCAGATCTTCCCTGAAATCTCTAGTTGGAATGTGAGGGGCACCCCATCACTGCTGGGCAGGACATAGAAATCCACTCTCCACTCAGTCTCTGCTGACAGCATGCTGTCAGGAGAGGGGAGTCCTGTCCCTTACGACCTGCTCCCACCGGGGGTAGAAGTCTATACTCCCCACCCAGTTTGTGCTAACATCATGCAGCAGGGGTGGGAAACACCCTGGGCTGCCTGCTGCCGCCCCAAGGCCACCTACTGCTACCAGGTTGGGAGTGAAAGTTTAGACTCCCCAGATTCCCCTCGTGGTGTCCGCGGGTACCACGCTGCTGAGGAAGGGGAGTACTGCCTTGAGCCATCTGCTACCCCCAGGTAGGGGATAGGAGTCCAGGCTTCCACTCAGTCTCCACTGACATTCCAGGGAGAAAGGACATCCATGGTATTTGCTGGCATAGGGCGGATGTTGTCATGAAGGTTTCTGTCTGGTTAGGGTCCCTCTTTCCTTTTCCTTTGGCTAGAATCAATTGGTTTTTCTTGAACTTTTTGTCATTACCTGTTGAAGGTTACAGGTTGCTTTTCCAAGGCAGCATCTCACCTAGACTTTTTTAATATGGAGAATTAAAAAAAAAGAAAAAAAAAAAAAACCCAGGAAACTCACCACTATGACATTCCCCAAGTCTTGAGGTTCCTAGCCAATCTGCCTTCCTCTTTACACTTTCAGAGTCCTCTTATGATAGTCCATTGTATTACGCTCAGGGATTTTCATTGTACTTAAGAGAGGAGGATCCAGGAAAAATGAGTCTTCTCCCCTTTTTCTTACCAGAAGTTTTTGTACTTTGTGTACTTATGTGTGTTTGAGTATGTGTAAATTCTTATGCTATATGTTACATAGCATATATTCAGTGTACTATAATATGTACTATAATCAACAATTTATGTTTTGAAATTATACACAGATATTAGATATACCAGTATTATCTATGATTAAACTTTTACAAAAAAGTTATCTCACTATATGTGTCCTTTTGCAACTTGTTTTATTCAACCATTTTGTTTTGGAGATTTATCAAGGGCAGTTTTGTTACATGGATGTATTGGGCAAGGGTGAAGTCTGGGCTTTTAGTGTAACCTTCACCCAAATAATATACATTGTACCCATTAAGTAATTTCTCATCTGTCACTCTCATCTCACCCTTCTGAGTCTCTGGTGTCTATTATTCCACACTGTATGTCCGTGTACATATATTATTTAGCTCTGACATCCATTTTGATACATGTAAATCCAGTTCATTAACTTCAAATGGTATAGAGGGTTTCCCATTGTATGAATAAACTACAGTGTTTATCCATTCCTCTATTGAGCAGTTATTTTTTGTGAATGCAAGCAATGTGGCAGTGAATATCCTCATACACATCTCCATGTGCACATAAATAAGGGTTTCTCTAGAATATATATAGAAATGAAATTCCTATGTGGTAGAATATGCATATCTCCAACTTTGTGCTTTGTATATTCTGGATACAAAATCATAAGATATCACCAAACTGAGCTTCAGAGTGGTTGTCCTAGTTTATTATATTTAAAATTTTGTAAATGTTGTAAAATATTTGTGTATACTGTATATAATACTTACAAAAATTTTATTTTGTACATGTTTTGTTTTTTAGGTTTTAATATAACTGCAGGAGTTGATGAAGAAACAGGATTTGTTTATGGAGGAAATCGTTTCAATTGTGGCACATGGATGGATAAAATGGGAGAAAGTGACAGAGCTAGAAACACAGGAATCCCAGCCACACCAAGGTAGTGTTAATTTTATAGTGCTGTGTAATTATACCCTTTTTTAAAAAAGCACATACTTGTGGAATCTTTTATTCTGTTAACTATGAACTCTTTATATTAAGTCAATCAAAATGTCCCTCCCTTCCTCCCTTCATCTCCCCATTGTCCATGCACACAATCCTCTTGATATAAGTTATCAAGTAACACTATCTGTTCTTTTCTGTAAGTGCTCGTGGATTGATTCTCTACAAGCACCTCAAAGGAAAGATTTCTGATTCATTATCCCAGTGGTTAAGACATTTTCGTAACCTGAACTGCTTATTGATGTAAACATTTCATTATGGCTATATTTTGCAAACATGGAAAACAACCAGTTGTTCCATCTTTTATTAAATTCTTTCACTTTCCGAACCTTTTTTCCTCCTAATTTTTTAAATCTTTTTTCCTAGTGTTTGTCATTTAAGAAGTTTTTATGATTTCAAATGCTTAACATCAGATGCTATTAAAATAGCTTTTGATATTACTATCACCCAAATAACATACTTTGTACCCATTAAGTAACGTCTATTAAAATAGCTTCTGATACTGTATTAAGCTGAGAAGTTAATTTCTTATTCTAATTTTTTTTTTTTTTTTTGAAAGAGAGCCTCACTCTGTTGCCCACGCTGTCTGCCTCCCAGATTTAAGCAATTCTTCTGTCTCAGCCTTCCAAGGACCTGGGACTATAGGCGCTCACTACCACACAGGCTAATTTTTGTATTGTTAGTGGAGACAAGGTTTCACCATGTTGGCCAGGCTGATCTCAAACTTTTGACCTTAAATGATCCACCCGCCTCAGCCTCCCAAAGTGCTGGGATTACAGGAATGAGCCACCGCACTCGGCCTCTTATTCTAAGTTTTATCTTCAGTAAGAATTGTCCAAAAAATTTAATAGTTATGGACTGGATGTGGTAGCTGACGCCTGTAATCTCAACACTTTGAGAGGTTGGGAGGTTGAGGTGGAAGGATAGCTTGAACCCAGGAGTTCAAAACCAGCTTGGGCAACATAGTGAGGCCCCATCTCTACAAAAAATAATTAATAAATAAGTTGCTATCTTTACATGCTTTACCAATTTTTTAAAATTATTTATTTTGGTACATTAGATCTTGTACTTCCCTTTTATTTTTCTTAAAAATGAGCTTTCAAATGAATGTGTCTGCCTTCCCTCATTTTCTCCAGCCCTATTTTTCATGTTTGCTATCTTTTCTCTAGTACCTTATCCCAATATTCAGATTCCTTACTCCTACCTTTTCCAACTTCCATCTTCTTTTATTCCACAATTCCCATTCTACATCATAGAATTTTTAAAAAACATGTGAGGATGACAGACAATGGCAAAACAGTGAGAGGAAAAAAATGTTTACATGATATAGTACACATTCCTATAGAGTAAGGATTTTTTAATAGTTTTCATAATATGTTAGTTATATGATTCATTACAATTGTTTACTGAATGCCCTTTAAATAGTACTTAAAGGACTCCAACTTAGAGAATAAAAATATGTTTTTTAATTTTAGAGATGGGTCTGCTGTGGAAATTGTGGGACTGAGTAAATCTGCTGTTCGCTGGTTGCTGGAATTATCCAAAAAAAATATTTTCCCTTATCATGAAGTCACAGTAAAAAGACAGGGTAAGGTGGTTATTTACAAAGAACCTTCAAATGTACTATGCATATTCTCAAGCTATGTAATCATTTGATTCAATCAGCTAATATCGGGAAACCCTTAAAATTAAGAAGAAAGAAAATTCATTAATTTACTAGTGTAAAAATTGTAACAATTCTAGTTGGACCATATTTTTAGCAACTTTGAACTGAGATAAGAAAGCAGCATAGCTATGGCCTTTATTGTGCTTGTCTTTTTCCTCAGTGTGACTGTGAGCAAGTTGCATTTCTGTGAGCAATTTTGCAATCTTTACATGTCTGTTTCTAGAATAGTGCTGTCCAAAATAATGTGAACCACATACATAATTTTAAATTTTATAGTACCAACATTTTAAAAAGTAAAAAGAAACAGGTTAAATTGGTTACAAGATATTTTATTAAATCAGCCAGGTACGGTGGCTCATGCCTGTAATCTCTACATTTTGGGAGGCCAAGGCAGGCAGATCACTTGAGCTAAGGAGTTTGAGACCATCCTCGGCAACATGAAAACCTCAAGTCTACAAGAAATACAAAAATTAGCAGGGTGTGGTTGTGTGAGCCTGTAGTCCCAGCTACTTGAGAGGCTGAGGTGGGAGGATGGCTTGAGCCCAGGAAGCGGAGGTTGCAGTGAGCCAAGTTCATACTACTGCACTCCAGCTTGGGTGGACAATGCCAGACCCTGTCTTAAAAAAAAAAAAAAACAGACATTTTATTTAACTCAGTGTATGTATATAAAATATTGTTTCAACATGTAATCAATATAAAATTATTCATAAGCTATTTTACGTTCTTTTTAGTGGTGCTACATCTTCATAATCCAGCTTATATTTTACATTTATAACACATCTCAATTCAGTCTGGCCACATTTTCCAACAGTGGATACTTTATTGCCTTGTAGTAGATAAAAATAAACTAAATATTACTATTTGTCTGTAACTAGATGTGTGAATTGTTTTGAATGATTAAAACTACCATGTCTTATGTCATTTGTCGTTTTTCAGGAAAGGTTGTAAAGGTCTCATATGATGAGTGGAACAGAAAAATACAAGACAACTTTGAAAAGCTATTTCATGTTTCAGAAGACCCTTCAGATTTAAATGAAAAGCATCCAAATCTGGTTCACAAACGTGGCATATACAAAGATAGTTACGGAGCTTCAAGTCCCTGGTGTGACTATCAGCTCAGGCCTAATTTTACCATAGCAATGGTTGTGGTAGGTGATTCGTTTGTAAAAACATTTCAAAAAATGATGTGCTAGCATTTGCTTAGTTCCTTATTCCCATTTGTTTTCAAATTCACTTAATGGCTAAAACGTAGTATATTGCTTACTAGCTAGTTTTAAATACTCTTTTCTAATTCATCAAGTATTATGCATATCACCTTTGACCTGTAACATTCAGTATCCAAGAACAGAGAATAATGGATGATGACTGATGAAGTGCTTCCTAGAGTTTTTCACATTCAGAGCATACGTAGAAGATGATATGTGTGGCCAGATGCAGTGGCTCACACCTGTCATCCCATTTTGGGGACCGAGACAGGAAGATCACTTGATCCCAGGAGTTTGAGACCAGCCTGGATATCATAATGAGGCCCCACCTCCATATTTAAAAAAAAAAAAAAAGAAAAGAAAATGATATTTGTATACCACAATAGGCTACATGGAGTAGCCTACATGCTTGTGCTAGATCCAGCTACTTCTGTTAGCCTCAGGCCCCACCCAGCTGCCCTGAAAGCTGAGAGTCTCTGTATCCTACACACCTGTGCTATAACCAGTGCCTCAGCACACTAGATGGAAAGCCCTGAACTAGTGAACTAAAGTGAATAGCTTCAATTAACATTCTGTTTTCTTTGTTGCATTGCTGCAATTAGTTTTGTCTAGCAAAGAATTCTAGACTCTCCTTTTGTAAATCTATACTCTAGTCTAAAAATAAACTATAAGGAAGTAAAATAGAGAAGGTATATGTTCTTCTATGCCTGCCTAGCTGTTTTCACATTGTCAAAAAGAGTACCAAACCTAGTACTATAAATTATAGTAGAATGAAAAGTGTAAAAGTACACAAAGGTAGCTTTGGTTCAGTGTGCACTTGATTTTATTTAACCATTGAAATTAATGCATACTCTCGGTCAACAATGCTTTCTCTCTTCTTTCGCTGTATCTCAAGTAAATTTACTCATGCTTATTCGAGTAAAAGTTCTGTATTTATTTATGGCCCCAGAAGCAAAAAATGGGTATCAGATGTACTTAAAGAAACCTATTACAAACCTGCTGAAGAATGAATTACATACATTTAAGTGTGTGCTATCTGGGTTCAGTGACTCACGCCTGTAATTCCAACGCTTTGGGAGGCTGAGGTGGGAGGATTGCTTGAGCTCAGGAGTTCAAGATCAGCCTGAGCAACATAGTGAGACTTCATCTCCACTAAAATTTTAAAAATATATTAGCCTGTAGTCCCAGCTGCTCAGGAGGCTAAGGCTAATCGCCTGATCCCAGGAGATTGAGGCTGCACTGAGCTCTGATCTCGCCACTGCACTCCAGCCTGGTGACAGAGCGAGACTCTGTCTCCAAAGGGGTTAAAATAAAAGTGCGTTCTGCCTTCAGTGTAGCTGTGGCAACTTCCTTTTGGAGCTGAGTAACTTTCTTGAGGTGACACAGAGAAATAATCACCTCTAAAAGCTATCCTAACTTCTACGGCCAAAAACAGTCCTTCTAAGTCAGGCTTATAGGATTAGATCTGGTTAGGTATCTACACTCAAATTCTGACCCTCACTGTATTTTAAGTAATTTTTTTCAAGTTTATGAATAGTTTCTGTGGGTAGGAACTAATTGTTCTGTGATCTTAAAAATTTATACATTTGTTTTTGGCATTCACTAGGCCCCTGAGCTCTTTACTACAGAAAAAGCATGGAAAGCTTTGGAGATTGCAGAAAAAAAATTGCTTGGTCCCCTTGGCATGAAAACTTTAGATCCAGAGTAAGTTGGAATATAAGTATTAAGAATGTTATTGATATTATATTTAATCCAGATACATTGACATCAACCCTAATTTTTTTTTTTTTTTTTTTTAGCCAGGGCAAAAAGTTTTGTACAGATGCCATCTCTACAAAAATAAAAATTAAAAACAAATTAGCTAGGAGAGATTGTAGTCCTAGCTTGTACACCTGTAGTCCTAGCTACTCAGGAGGCTAAGGCAGGAGTATCAGTTGAGCCAGGAGATCAAGGCTATAGTGAGCTATGATGGCACCACTGCACTTCAGCCTGCTTGACAGATGAGACACTGTATTAAAACACATACACGAACATACACACACACCAGAACCCACAATTAACGCTTACTCTTGTGACCAGCTCTCCAAAAAAAGAAAAGTAACAAATGGAGTATAGATAACTGTGTTATAACTTGTATGTATTATAATAAAGCAATATGTATATTCAGTTGCTGTTTGTAACCTGATAATAGGCCAATTTTAATTTTAAAATAATTTTATGGAGAAGCTTAAAAACCACCTTTCCAATCTATAATTAATAAAACCATGTCTTTAATTTTTACTAATTCAAATTATTCTATGTATATTTCAATTATTAGACAGGTCTCAATATATTAGAGGCCTAGGAAATAGTTGACTTTAAACCAACCCATATTTAGTGCCAGGCTAGCTTCTTTAAGGCAAGATACCAGAATATTTTACAGTTTTTATATTAACCAGTATTTGTTAATCATTTTTAACACATGATTAAAGTCCTGTGAACTCAGTATGTACTAATTTAAGGGTAGATGGATAATGCACTAATGCTGAGCTCATTCTGTAGATTAGAAGACAAAATAATTGATTTCTCTTACCTTTGTTATTGAAATTTTTCAATGCTTTCTATGTAATATCTGATCATCTTTTATTTAACTTAAATTTTAATCATTTTGCAGTGATATGGTTTACTGTGGAATTTATGACAATGCATTAGACAATGACAACTACAATCTTGCGAAAGGTTTCAATTATCACCAAGGACCTGTAAGAATTTCATTTATCTTCTGAGTTTCAGTTTAAATTATTTTTCAAGTAATTTTTAGACATTTATGGTTTTTTTTTTTTTGTCTTTACTTTTGAATAATCTTTTTTAGGAGTGGCTGTGGCCTATTGGATATTTTCTTCGTGCAAAATTATATTTTTCCAGATTGATGGGCCCGGAGACTACTGCAAAGACTATAGTTTTGGTTAAAAATGTTCTTTCCCGACACTATGTTCATCTTGAGAGGTAAGTCATCAGGAGCATGTAATTTCCATAACTAGTGTTTAGTCGGTTTACTAGCTATTAGGTAAATTACAGTTTCTTAGAATTGATTTCTGTATGCCTTTATCCCAATCTCTAGGTATCCCAATGAAAAGTGAAGCCTTTATTCTTTAACATGACAAATTCTGTTGTATAATTTTCACTTTCTCTTATTTTAGGTTATTTATTTTAAGTTGAGGTCTTGATATTGTGTGATTTATACATGTGGAACAGTCTTTGATTTGTTTACTTCTCCTGATGTTTTTGGATATGGTTAGCACAGGATAAATATAAAAATTTAAGGTACTCACCCTGGGCCTTTTGAGTAAATTGATTTAAAGATATATCAAGAAATAGTTTTCAGAAATGCTTTCATTATAGTTAAAATATCAGAGTTGGTCTTTTGCCTGTTATTTCAAAAACCATTTTTCACTTCCTTGTCCTAATTATTAGCAAATAGACAGTGTCAGAGTTACCTATCTTTATAAGATAGTATAAATTCAGAGGGTATCTTAATTTCCCATATTTTATATTATACATAAGTATATCTATGTTCTATTCCTCAGATTATGAATAAACAGCACAAATTTCATCTCCTTTCTCACAAGCACATAAGGGACTTCTGTGCGTTTCATATTAATAGAGCCACTCCTGGTTTCTTTTGTTTGGTTGTCACCATGGTATAGATTTTACCATCCTTTTAACCTATTTATGTCTTTGTATCTAAAGTGGATTCCTTGTACATAGTAGCATGTAATCGGGTCTTGCTCTCCTGTAGCATGACAGTTTCTGCTTTTGGAATATTTAGACCATTTACATTTAAGGTGATTACTGAAATTGTGAAATTTAAGTGTTTGTTATCTATTTATTCTGTCTGTTTTTTGTTAGCTTTTTCCTCTTTTTGTGCTTCTTTTGCATTGAATATTATTTCATTTTAATCTCCTTTGTTGGCTAATTAGATATAATTCTTGTTTATTTAAAATGGTTGCTTTAGGTTTATCGTATATGTCTTTATAGTTTACCTTCCAGTGATTTACCACTTCAAGTAAGGTATAAAGAACCTTAAAATAGTATAGTTTCATTTTTCCGCTCCCGGCCTATATGCTTATTATTGTCATCCATTTTGCTTTTACATGTTATAACCCCCCACACTACATGGCTACTACTTTTGTTTAGGCAGTCAGTTATGTTTTAATGATCTTTAAATAATACATTAAAAAGTCTAATTACTCTTACAGTTGCCATTTTCAGTGCTCTTCATATTTTTGTGATATTCTGTATTTCCATCTTGTATCATTTTCCTTCTACCCAAAGGACTTTTTCCATCATGTCTTTGTAGTGTTTGCCTCCTCCTGATGAATTCTTTCAGTTCTTGTAAGTGTAAAAACAGATGTGTTTTGCCTTTATTTTAAAGATATTTTCACTGTGTATAGAATTCAAAGTTAAGCTTTCTCTCTTTCATACTTTAAAGTGGTTACATTGTTTTGATAAGAAATCTGCTATCATTTTTATGTCTAACCTACCATCACATCCATCCTGGTGTTTCTCATTTCACACATTGTAGTTTCCATTTCTCTCTCTTTTTTTTTTTTTTTTTTTTTTTTTTGAGACAGAGTCTCGCTCTGTCGCCAGGGCTGGAGTGCAGTGGCCGGATCTCAGCTCACTGCAAGCTCCGCCTCCCGGGTTTACGCCATTCTCCTGCCTCAGCCTCCCGAGTAGCTGGGACTACAGGCGCCCGCCACCTCGCCCGGCTAGCTTTTTGTATTTTTTAGTAGAGACGGGGTTTCACCGTGTTAGCCAGGATGGTCTCGAACTCCTGACCTCGTGATCTACCCGTCTCGGCCTCCCAAAGTGCTGGGATTACAGGCTTGAGCCACCGCGCCCGGCCAGTTTCCATTTCTCTTATCTGGGTCGTCTTTATATCTTCCATGTCTCTGTTTAATGTTTTGAACATATGGACTATAATTACAGTGATTCTTTTAATACCCTTGTCTGCTAATTCATTTCTGGGTTGCTTTTGTTTGTGAGTATTCTCTTTATTATGGGTCAGATCACCCTGCTTCTTTGCCTGGTAGTTTTTGTTTTTTGATTTTTGAAGAGACAGGGGTCTTGCTATCTTGCCCAGGCTGGTCTCAAACTCCTAGGCTCAAGCAGTCCTCCCACCTCGGCCTCCTGAAGTGCTGAGATTACAGGCATGAGCCACCACACCCAGCCATTTGCCTGGTTATTTTTTATTAGATACCAGATGTGCATTTTACCTTGTTGGGTGCTAGATTTTTGGTGTTTCTATAAATGTTTTTAAGCTTTGTTTTGGAATGCAGTGAAATTACTTGGAAACAGTTTGATCCTTTCCGGTCTTGATTTTAAGCTTGTTAGACCTGACCAGAATAGCATTTGGTCTAGGAATAATTATTCTCCATTAGTGATTCAAGACCTATCTGTGTTCTCTAGCCTGTATTTCAAAAATTATGATGTTTTCAAATCTGCCTGATGGGAACAAGCAAGTGTTCCCAACACTGTGTGAGTGCCATGTACTGCTTCTTCTCATCCTTTTGGATGGTTCTTTCCTTGTTCTTTGGTTGTTTCCTCTTGTGAATTTGCTGGTTGGTACACTACAGATACTTGAGTGGGACCCTCTGCATATCTTCAGAGTTCTCTCTTTGTACAGCTCCCTCCTCTCTAGTACTCTATCCTGCAAATTGTAGCTGCTTTATAGTGTTCCTGGATTCTCAGTTCAACTCAAGGAAGTCTGCCAGGCTCCACCTGTGTTCCCCCTCTCTGTGCCAAATCCTGGAAATTCTCAAGGCAGTAAGGTATGGTAATCATAGGGTTTGCTTCATTTGTTTCTCATTCCTCAAGGATCACTATTTGTGTCCTAATGTCTAATGTCTTAATGTCCAGTTCTTCAGTTGTATCAGACAGGAGGGAAATTTCTGTCCGTACTACTTCCTGTTTGTCACATATGGAAGTCCTTGCTTGCTTTCTGGCCCAGCAAGTTTTTCAAGACTCATCTTTTGCTTTCACTACCCCAGCCTGGAATTGGGCAATTCTCTAAGGAGGCCTTGCTCTTTATAGTGAAAAATGTTATTTAGAAGCCAGATCTGAACACATGGTGTATTGATTATTACTATGCCCCCCCCCATAAATAGGGCTAGGGAATATATAATAATAATACATAAATATAGGTAAATACATACACACGTATCTTCATTTCAATGTATCCTGTCTATGTGTATTGAAAACCTGAGTTTACACCAGTTCCAATCTATTGCTCACTAATTCTATTTTTCTCCCTTTATATATTTGTAATTCCATTTTCCAACAATTAATAACGTACTTCCCACATTGGGCTATCACCACCACATACAGTCTGCTCACCCAGCTTCGGCCTGATACCCCACACTAAGCCACCTCTATGTGTGGAGCCCTCCTGATACCACTTGGTTTCTAACTGCCCACTCTGGACCACTCTCACCCTTGGTGAACTCCCTCTTCATACCTCTTGGACTCTAACATCCTGCTCCATACTACCTATTACCCTTTCCTCTCCATTTGTGGTCACCTGCCATGCTCTGTCCCACCTAATGACTTCAGGATGAATTTTTCAGGAAAGCAAGGGAAAGGGGACTTCCTTATATTTGTATGAACACATTCCATGTCCTAGTGTCCAAGTCTAATTATGGGCAGCATGTTCATGGTTTTGTAACCTCATTTTGTTTTTTAATTTTGGTAGTCTGTTAGTTTGCTAGAGCTGCAATAACAGAGCACTACAAACTGAGTGACTTAAATAATAGAAACTGTTAAACAGCAGAATATTGTCTCACAGTTCTAGAGGCCAGAAATCTGAAAAATCAAGGCATGGACAGAGCCATCCTCCCTCTGAAGGCATTAGGGAAAGGTCTCTTCCAGCCCTCTCTCCTAGCTGCTGATAATCCTGTGGCTTGTGGCAGCAAAACTCCAATCTTCATGTGGCATTATCTTAACTAATTACATCTGCAGTGACCCGATTTCCAAACAGGTTCACATTCTGAGGTACTGGGGGCTAGGACTTCAACATACAAATTCTGTGGAGATATAATTCACCACGTTACAGATGGCCAGGTATCCAGCTTCAGTCATTTGGCATTTTACTCTGATGTAGCTTGAATACTTGGAAACATACATTTTCTATATTTTCCAGGTTTCTATGACATTTTTAAAAAATATGGTACCCAGCTGATATTAGTTATTATCCAAAATACCCTATTTTACCTAATGGGGTGATTTTTCTGATTTTTACTATGAAATATTTGATGCCCACTGAAGCATGTATGTAATATAGCCCTGAGTTACAAACCATAATAATGAAACAAGTATGTTCCCACGACCCAACTTAAAAATGAAACATTACAGATTTCTGTACTTTTTAAATTCGTGTTTCATTTTTAAGGGATTACATTGAAATTAACAATAAATTTGATGTGCTAACATCACTGTGTTCTGATAGGGAGGGCTGGAACAAGTTATTTAACCTCTGTAAATCTCTCTTACCTCTCTATAGATAGGAATACTTATGGTACCTACCTTATGGGGTTACTGTGAACATTAAATGAGATAATATATGTAAGCAGTTAGTATTAGAATATAAAGGCATAATAAATACTAAGTTTGTTGTTTAGTAGAATGAGAAATTAATTGGCATTTTTTTTCTTTAAGTAGAAAGTACTCTGGAATGGCATTTCTCCCGCCCAATCGTAGTTCTTAGTGTTTCTTCATTACTTTTAGTTTTACAGTTTTATCAAGATCACACATAACACATCTGCATAATTACAATTTGAGTCTCATAAACTTACTCCAAAAGGAATAAAATTATGCCTGAGAGAGTATTTATCTCTGTATTTATATGTAGCTTGTAATGGTAGTTTCTTCTATGTTTTTAAGACATAAAGGGATTCCTTGTATTTAAAAGTCTCAAATTCCAAAGATGGAATGTCAAAGAATAATTTCAGTCTAAATTCATTTGTATGTTTTTAGGATATTGTTTTATTTTGTAGCAAATGACTACATATGATTATTTTCTGCACTAGAAGGCAAAAATCACCAGGTCTTGCCTATTTTGTTAATATGTATTAAATGATGTCTTTGTAAAATGTCTTTTTTTTCATTCAGATCCCCTTGGAAAGGACTTCCAGAATTGACCAATGAGAATGCCCAATACTGTCCTTTCAGCTGTGAAACACAAGCCTGGTCAATTTCTACTATTCTTGAGACACTGTATGATTTATAGTTGATTACAGATTTATAGTTGATTACAGATATTAAGTATGCAATTACTTGTGTTATAGGATGCAAGGTCATCATATGTAAATGTCTTATATGCACAGGCTCAAGTCATTTTAAAAATCTCATTTATTATAATATTGATGCTCAATTAGGTAAGATTGTAAAAGCATTTTTTTTTAATGTACGGAGTAGATTTCAATTTGAATCAGAAAGAAATATCATTACCAATGAAATGTGTTTGAGTTCAGTAAGAATTCTTCAAATGCCTAGAAATCCAGAGTTTGAAAAAGAAATATCATGTAATCTTCTATTTGTACATAAATAAAAATAAAATATGAAAATATAATGAAAGAAATGGAAGGATAGCTTTTAACTGTGGTATATATAATCTTCAGTAACAATACATACTGAATAGGCTGTGGTTCATTAATATTATCACCACGTACTATAGTATTCTTAATACAATGCTCACTGCATTTAGCAAATATTTAATAAATGGTGAATGATAGAATTTTCCACCTACAATATATGTTCCTAAATGGAGCACAGATGTTCAAACTATGCTTTCATTTTTTCACTGATATATTCATTTTTGTGTAATATAATGAATGCCAACAGTATATTTTATATGATTTACTTATGTGGGGAAACATGCAAAGCATTAGGAAATTTATTTCCTGAAAACAGTTTTGTAAAATTAGTATTGAGTTCTAGTTTACTATTATAAGATAGCTTACATTTTCAAAATGGAAATTGTTGGTCATATTTCTAGAATTGTAAAGAAAAAAAGGATGTTATATTAGTTTTCTAAAGCTCAACTACCTTTAGTTCATGCTCAAAAATCTATTGCTAGATCATAGTAGATACTGGTTTTCTATTAACTCAAAACCTACATTGACAAGTTTAACATTGAGAAGAATCTTAACAAAAATATGGGTATTAATTCAGTATATATCTTAAATTCAATAAAATCATTGGAAATTTTTCATGTTAACTTATTTTAAGATACCTTAAAAATCTTAAAGTCACAAAAGGAAAAAGGTTTTTAACATTTATATGAGTTCACATTTTTTAATGTAACTTATTTCCTAGGTAGAATTTTTTTTACTGTTTTCTTAAGAAAACAGTTAAATCATTGTGCATTCAGTTGGAAGAAAGTAGTTGCAAGAATTCTTTCATTGCTATATAATATTCAGTGGCTCATTTATAGCTAATAAAATAATGGTGTTTTAAAATAATGCTACTTTAAAAGTAGCATTTTTTAACTTAAAAACCTGAACTATGACTAAGAAATAAAACTAAAGAAGAAAACCAGCAAACTAAAACTTCTGGGCAGCAAAAATTTATAAATGCTTCAGATGTCAAATACCCATTCTTGAAAGCTCGTGTAATTTACTTTAAGATTATCTGCCTGCTGTTCTTCAAAGCTGACCTTGCTTTAGAAACAGTTTTAACTAGCTTACTTTTCTGGTTTCCAAAACTGAAACAGATTAAATCCTACAAATTTAAGGACAGTTGTGACAGTAATCTGACCACTGTCTATAAACACATTGGTTTCCAAATCTCCCTTTCTTCTTCAGTTCCTTCCTTGCTCAATATATAACCTTCTCTAAACTGTGCGGGTAAAAGGAATGACTTTCCTTGAGAGAACCATTAGTTCATCAAAGGTTTATGTAGTTTTGTTGCTCTATTCTAACTTTGATATTAAGGGAGGTAAGAAGGGTAACAGAAAACCAGCATATTTAACCAAAGCACGAAGTAATCACTGACAGTTAAATGTGACCAAAAAAATAAAAATTCACAATTTTTTAAATGTAGTCATTTTGGGTTATCTCTAGTAAGGCAAATACCCACGTTGGTAAATTTTTAGGATATTGTGTTGCACTAGAAAACTAAGTGGTTCATATTTCTAATGAGGAAGATTAATGAAAGAACATTGTTATATTCTGCATGGTATATTTTAAAGTTTAAGAAGGCATGTTAAACATTATTTCCTCTATGGTAGTTAAAATACAGAATTAGATTTTTAAAAGGTGTCATTTGACTAAAGAACGTTTAGGTAGAATGCGTCATACTTGAGTGATGCTGGATAAGGTATTAGTATATTTCAATAATGAACTATGCCTTGGTTTTTCACTAATCAAAATCAAAATTACTCTTTAACATGAGAAATGAATTTGCCAGTTTAGTATGCTGTGGTATTTTAATAAGTTTTCTAAGATAATTGGGAAAACATGAGACTGATCATATTTATGAATATTGTAACACGTGAATTGTAATCCATTTCTGATATGTCTTGAACTACTCTGTCTAGTGGGCAAATGTCATTGTTATCTCTGTGTGTTAAGAAAATAAAAATATTTTCTAAAGGTCTATATTTTGCTTTCATTCATAGCCATTGCACCCAGCTAATTTTTTATTTTTTACTTATTTTTTATTTTGTAGAGACAGCATTCTACACTATGTTCCCTAGGTTGGTCTCAGCCTCCTGGCCTTAAGTGATCCTCCTGCCTCAGCCTCCCAGAGGCAATTAATTTGTCAATGCTGACCAAAGCCATTTATTCAGTGCTTGCCTACTTTAGGTGCTTACCTTTTTGCAGGAGGCAGAGAGGAGGAAGAACTTTAGACTGTTTGGATTATTCATTAGGCATGTTGAAAGGAGCAAAATCAACTTCCAATGTATAAATCTGTTAGAAACTATACACTTCTGGTGACAGTGGGCCTTCTGGAAAAATAAAAATAATTTTTTTTAAATAAATAAAAATAAGCTGTGCACTTTCCTAGTACTTCTTGAAACCTTTTACTCAAGTGTGAATTTTTTATTTGTCTTTGATCAACTTACTAACAGTAAATACTACAGGCCAGAAGACATAATATATATACGTGCCTCCTAAAGTAGCCAAATTTTTTTTTTTACTTTTCATTATATTACTGAATAATATACATATTTATAGAAAAGCATCTAATGACCAAAGTTGGTCAATTTGGTCTTTGCCTTAGCTACTGTTGGTTTCTTTTTACTGCAGATATGTATATCTTCATCTTCAGATAAAAGATATTAACCTAAAAATCCCAACCTGTAACTACCACAGGTTGCCAAAACTTGCCAAAATTTTTATATAGAACCTCAGCGTGCCAATATAATAAACGCATGGAATTTGCTTAGTAGCTGTTGGTTTTCCCGCAACACACCCCCGCCCCGGTCCCCCCAATTTGTATGAGCCTTGAATTATAGAGTAGTGCTAATACTTTGTCATTCTGGCCGTAGTTATTTTGGTTAGAGCAGAGTTTTTTGTTTGTTTGTTTTGTTTGTTTTTTTTTTTTTTTTTTTTTTTTTTTTTTTTTTTGAGACGGAGTCTCGCTCTGTCGCCCAGGCTGGAGTGCAGTGGCCGGATCTCAGCTCACTACAAGCTCCTCCTCCCGGGTTCATGCCATTCTCCTGCCTCAGCCTCCCGAGTAGCTGGGACTACAGGCGCCGCCACCTCGCCCGGCTAGTTTTTTGTATGTTTTAGTAGAGACGGGGTTTCACTGTGTTAGCCAGGATGGTCTCGATCTCCTGACCTTGTGATCCGCCCGTCTCGGCCTCCCAAAGTGCTGGGATTACAGGCTTGAGCCACCGCGCCCGGCCCTTGTTTTTGTTTTTTTAAAGAGAGTCTTGCTTTGCTGCCCAAGCCTGATTACATACAGCTCATTACAGCCTCAACCTCCTGGGCTCAAACTATCCTCCCACCTCAGCATCCCAAGTAGCTAGGATGACAGGTGTGCAACTACTGCACCCACCTAATTTTTGCATTTTTTTTGTAGAGATGGGGGCCACACTGTGTTGTCTAGGCTGGTCTCAACCTCCTGGGCTCAAGCAGTCCTCCCATCTCATCCCACCTCAGCCTCCCAAAGTGCTGATGATAGGCATGACCATTTCTGGCCAGTTTTTTCTTTAATCAGATCTTTCAGCACTTGCCTCCACCTTTGTAATTCTTCTGTCTCTTCAATATTTATGTCAGTCTCAATAATAACCACTGTTTCTATTTCCTTCTAGTTTTATTTTTATTTTTTATAAGTGCATCTGATATGAGGTGAGACATTACTTAGGTGTTTTTCCAAATTGTTAAATCCCAGACTTATAAGTTGAATATGATTGATGGGAAGTCCTTTTTTAATCTTGAATTATTCTTTAATGGTAGGGTCTACTAGAATACACTGTTTTCTGTGCCCATTCACCTATCTCACTATTCTAGTTTTTGTTTTAATATCTGTTAGAGCATTTTCTCACCACCTTTCTGTCTCATTAGTTCCCTAGGCTTCTTTTTCAGAATCTTATTTACTCCCACCTATTTGTTCTTTGTATGTATCTTCCCAAATCCAAAAACTATTCTCTTAGCATTTTTACTAAACATGCCCTCATACTCTTAATTTGATAACAACAGACATATTGGCATTATTTAATCTTATCTTAAAACGTAAGCTATTGATTTAAAAATTTTTAGCGTGTTGGAATTCTTCCTAATTTTTATGTTTATGATTGCTGTGATCCATTTTGGTTCAATTTGATGGTCAATTGGTCAGAATAGAAAATTCAGATTCAAGAAACATTAATGGAGCCTCTACTGTATCAGCAATTTTACATTGGAGGTATTATATCCCTTTTGTAAATGAGAACATTGATAATCTTACCATAAATCAAATAGCAGATAAATTGCTGGACCCTAGACTCAAACTCTGATTTTCCTAGCACAAATCATCTTACATAAACCCTCAAGATTGCTGTCTTCTGTGCTTGCCCTCCTGCTTCCTCCCTCCATCAACCCATAGGACCCATTGTTGCTATTATCAGTTTGCCATGGAAAGCATTAGTTCTGTTCTCCTTGAGCCTAGGTATACTTCCTTATTACCTGGCCAAAATTCTCGTATCTGCAGCCATCTGCACTAATAAGATAACACATGTGTTCCTGGCTAAATGTGTAGACTCAGTGCCAAGCATGGGCTAGGTTATACAAGTAGGATAAATTTGCAAATGTAAGTATCTTATCAAGGAAGGTGAAACAGAAAAGTCAGAGACAACAGGAAGTGTTAATAATTAAGAGAAGGCCAACCGGTTAAAGTTGGTCCAAAGGAATTTCGGCCAAAAAGCAGGGCCCATGCCCATGCATTTTTAACACCAAAGGGAACAAGCTATGGAAATTTTCTAAAAAATATGGCACTTAATTCTGCAAGTGTTCAGTGTTAATATATTTATTGTAACTGATACATTTTCAAAGTACAAAACTGAGCACTAAGTCTTATTAGATATCTTTTTTATCACATAAAGGAGCAGTACTCCAAAAATGATTTATCTTGGCTCCCACATCACATTCAATGGATCACAAAGTCTGGTCACTTTTACCTGACTGCATATTTCTACTCGTACTCTTATCTTGTGCATAGATTAACATAATAATCTTTAAATTGATGACAATTTCCTCTATCCCTCATAGAGCTATGAGGAAAACCTTTCTTGAACACTGATGCTGTCTATTACTGGTCAGAGGACATCGAGGATTCTCTGTGATTCGGCCTCAGTCTCTTTCCAGTCCTATTGTTACAGTGTCTCCTTGGCTTTTCCCAAAGCTGATTACTTGCCTCCCTGAACCTTTGCTTCTTCAATTGTGAAAACAGTGACTATAACATCTGTGGGTAGTAAGAATTCATGAGGGCAACCCATAGTATATTTAAGTTTCACTGCTTATAATAGAACCTAAATAATAATGGTCTACATAAGATAGATGTCAAGGGTGTGCACCCCAGAACTGATATGATGGTTCCATTGTCATCAAGAACCAAAGCTAGCATTTAATGACAGAATACTCAAGAACTTCTCAAATATTTATTTTAATATGAGCTCACTGTCTCTTAGATGTTATAAGCAGGGGTAGACAATAATCTGTTTACTTTTTGTAATTTTTTTTTTATTTATTTATTTTTTTTATTATACTTTAAGTTCTAGGGTACATGTGCATAACGTGCAGGTTACATATGTATACATGTGCCATGTTGGTGTGCTGCACCCATCAACTCGTCAGCACCCATCAATTCATCATTTATATCAGGTATAACTCCCCAATGTAATCCCTCCCCCCTCCCCCCTCCCCATGATAGGCCCCAGTGTGTGATGTTCCCCTTCCCGAGTCCAAGTGAGCTCATTGTTCAGTTCCCACCTATGAGTGAGAACATGCGGTGTTTGGTTTTCTCTTCTTGTGATAATTTGCTAAGAATGATGGTTTCCAGCTGCATCCATGTCTCTACAAAGGACGCAAACTCATCCTTTTTTATGGCTGCATAGTATTCCATGGTGTATATGTGCCACATTTTCTTAATCCAGTCTGTCACTGATGGACATTTGGGTTGATTCCAAGTCTTTGCTATTGTGAATAGTGCCGCAATAAACATACGTGTGCATGTGTCTTTGTAGTAGCATAATTTATAATCCTTTGGGTATATACCCAGTAGTGGGATGGCTGGGTCATATGGTACTTCTAGTTCTAGGTCCTTGAGGAATCGCCATACTGTTTTCCATAATGG